>NC_134951.1:929767-1229767 GCF_965638725.1 Aptenodytes patagonicus | reverse complement strand
TGCTTGAAGTCTGTTGAGCACGCCAAGTAATAGATGCTTCTAGATCACCTTCATGGGGTTTTCCATTCTCATTTTGCAGGAGGCTTAATTTTTTTTTAATTTTGCTCCAGTTTTACAAGGGAAGATTCAACCAGACAAAAGGTCTGGGATTCATCTAATCCGAGTGCTTTTACCGGCATGTAGAGGCCTCCTTGTCTGCTGTTCTAGCACAGGCAGTGAAGAAAAATACGCACTTTTAGGGCAAATTCTCTGACCTATTTTCAATACCATGTTACGATAAGATGAATTGTACCCTAAATGCGTTTTCCCCTGAAGGAAGTCGGGGGGTCTGTAGCTCAGATGGGGTGTTGCTGATGTCTAAAGTTAGGTGAGACGAATTTTGTACCACAAGTGATGTGGGCCAAAAACACTGGTGAGTTGGGACGTGTTGGTCAAGGGCGACTTTGTCCATTTGCAGCCTGGGGCCTCCTTGCCAGTCCCACCAGCAGGGCTTGGAGGGATTTCCCTGACGACTTTCACCCATGCTCTCCCTATGTCCCGCGTCCCCATGACAGTGGGTTGCTGTCATGCCGGGGCAATGCAAAATCCATCTGATTTTCCAGCTGAGAAAAATACGGAACCTGGTTTCTTTTGGAAGACTAGTCTTCGTATGACGAGAAAGATGAGGCCGGGTCTTGCTGAGCTTGGAGACAACTCTGAGCAGCTTCTTCCTGGGCTTGCTGTCGTGGCAGGGCGGCTGGAGGGGTGTCTTGTGTCCCCCATTGTTTTCTTTTTGTCTTCTGAGAAGGGTGCATTTCCCTTTGGCACTCCCATTCCTTCCTCCTTTCCTCTTCCACATTAAGTCTTTGCCTGTTGTCATCTGTCTGTCCCCATCTGCATTGCCCAGCAGTCATGAAAACTGGCAGAGGCAGCGAGGGACGGGGATGGCAGAGGGGTGGGAGAAGTTTTCTTTGAACGTGCCTTTCCAGACGGCCCGTTCCCAGTGTAGTTGATGTCCCTGGCTGGTGGTTGCTCTGAACAGAGACCCTAACAACCTGTCATTGCAGCTGGTCATGGGCAACACCTCTTTAAGGGCAGCGGCCTGTGCTCTGGTGCTGAGCATCAAGCACTGTCCCCTCTGCGATACCTAGGCTGGGGTTTTATTCTCCAGGCTGCGTACAGCAGGAAAAGCCTCCAGTAGAAGGAAGAAAAAGAGATGCTGTGGGCAGGATCAGGTCTTCTCACTGCTGTTGAAGCTAGCCAGAGCCTAGCACTCTGTCCATGTTTTGTAGTCCTCCAAATGACTTCTGCTCAGGTCAGCTCTGGAAGTTCACTGCACAGAGACCTCTGGGCTCCTGGAGATGCTGTGACCTGGGCAGCAGTGGCCAGAGTCAAGGAAAGACAGGAGAGGGCTGGGATGGGAGTTGCAGGCAGTAGCAGCTGTCAGCTTTCATGCTCCTCCTCTTTGAAGGACTTTGATCAAGTCCCCCCTCCCTGTCTCCTCCACCCCTCCTCACCCTCATTTCCATCTCCTCCCTCCTCGCCGCTTCCCCTCGGACTCAGAAATCAAACTTGATGACTCTCCCCTGAAAGGCTCCAAGGGTCAGGCGAAGAACAAGGAGAAGTCCAAGGCACCCAAAGACGATAAGAAAAAGAAGCAACAGTCAGCCCCTGAGCTTCCCGAGAAGAAGAACAAGCAGAAGATTGACGAACTGAAGGTGCGTGTGTCGGCAGGGGAGGAGAAGGCCCTGCCTGCTTGGTGGCAGGCTGGAAGTCTGGCAGGATGGCAGTCCCAGCCACCTGGAGATCAGAGCAGGATGGATCAACCCTGCATGAGGCACCTTGCCTATCTGAGGGGTATCTAACCCTAGGCGAGATGTGCCTTGAGACCACCAGCTTCTCTCCATAGCTTGAAGGAGTCAGAGGCAACAAGCTTTACAGAAAAGGGGTTGCCCTGGGATAGGATCATCCTTGGGGCAGCTTGGATGTGCCCTGGCTGGAGGGGAGAGTTTTCCAGCCTGGCTATGGCTGGCCCAGCCGGGACTCAGGGCAGGGATGGGCTCTGGTTCAATGTACTGGCCCGTGGTGTTTATTAGGATTAATGTAGTCTTGATTCTGGGGTGCAGAAGGGGTTTGAACCTGGGTCTTGCACAGAGGGGGGACAGCCACCTCGCCCATTCAGCTGAGCTTCCCTCTTGTACGTTATCAGTGCGGGGAGGTGCTTGTGGCATAAAGGTCCAACCCAATGACCCTGGAGATCCTTTCCCTTCCTAGAGAATTGGGCATCAGGAGCTGAGATGTCCATGTTCCCTCTGAGTTGACTCGGGTAGTCACCGTATCTTTTCCTCACCTTTTTTTCTTTTTACCTAGTTCCCCTCCTTTAACTTTCTGTCATCTCAGGTCTTCAACAAAGAGCTGGAAACAGAGTTTGATAACTTTGAGGACTGGCTGCACACCTTCAACCTGCTCCGTGGGAAGATTGGGGACAACGACGACAATGCAACAGAAGAGGAGCGGACAGTGGGGAGGTTCAAAGTGAGTTTGGTTGCCGAGTCGGGCCAGGGCAGGGGCAGCTTGGGGAGCCCTTGCCAACAGGTTTCTCTGCTGAAGCTGGTTTAGCAGGAAGGAGTTGTATGCTGTAGAAACCAATTTGCATTGACCCAGCTGCAGGCACCTTGCAGGGAGAGAAAGCCTCCCAGGATAGCACCAGAAATCAGATAGCTTCAAAAAGCACATCCACAGAAGTGGTGAACTGCAAGCAAGCAGATCCTTGATGATTCTTACAGAAGTCCGAGGGAAAAGCAGATCCTCTTTCTTGCCCACTGTGGAAATAAGTCTTGCCCTGGCTTCTCTCTGAACCATTTTTCACCAATACCAGTCACCTGGGCTCACGGCCATGTTGCACCATTGCCAGGACCCCCGCAATGTAGGAGCACATCTGTCAGCTATATGATTCTTGGACAAGAACCTTTTTGAGGGTGGGATCCTGGTCAGATGAAGCCTGTTGATGCCGGTTTTGCCCTTTGTTTGCTTAGCAGAGGAGATGAGCAGGCAGTTCCCCACTTTAGCTATGATCAGATGCTTAGGGAGCATAGAAATCAGCAGTGTTTCATGTGGTAATTCCCAGATTTTTCAGCCCATCCCTCGTCAACCCTTTTATTCCCATTGCTTTTGTCCTCCTGTCAGTTTTACTCTTGGAAATCCCTGTCCACAAGCACCTTGCTAGTTTGATTCCTCTGCAGGCCTCCTTCCCATTGTCCAATTTCTCTGCTCATGGTTGCAAGCCCTGAAGAGGTGCTTGCACGGTGGAGGAATTTTCCAGATCTGGCCTGTCTGCTCCAGCACATGGCTAGAAACAAGGATATTGACTGGGTCCTCAGGAAGGGTGGTTTGGGATGGGTCTGCTTACCCTGAGCAGCAGAACTCTCATCGGGCTGTGCACTCCCTCGCACCAGGGCTCCATGTGTGTCTACAAAGTGCCGCTCCCTGATGATATCACCAAGGAGGCAGGATACGACCCCAACTTTGGCATGTTCCAGGGGATCCCCAGCAATGACCCCATCAATGTGCTGGTCCGAGTCTATATTGTGCGGGTGAGTATAACTGTGTGGTGTGGCAAGGCGTGATCCTGCGCTCCCTTCCACGGTGCACACCCAGGAGCTGGTCCCAAAGCCGTAGGGATGTTGGTTTTTAGCGCTCAGAGCATCAGGGCCAAGGACGCAGCATGAGGACTGAAGCAACTCATTGATGGGGACTTCAATGGTGTCTCCATAGCTGTGTGCTCCAAGCACTGGGAGCAAGCCAGATCCAAGCTCCTGCCAGAGCCAGAGACCTTTCTTCTGCTATGTAGGATGGACCGGCGTGTCTGTCCTAGTGCTTAACTCAAGTTGAATCATTTGGATCAGCCTGGACTGCGAGGTGCCGGTTCCTTACATAGCCATGACACCTCAGTGAAGCACACGCAGAGTCGAATGGGTGCTGGCAGGGTCTAGTAGACCTGGTTGAAGGGCATGGCACCTCCTTGAACACGCGCTAAGCTAACGCACGTTTCTTTATATGGAGCATGCTCTGGAAAAAGTCCTTTCCTGACCCTTAAACTAGTCACCTGTGTGTCCCCAAGCATGTGAGTGAGGTACTGAAGCCGGGCACTTGAGAGGGATCTCAGTCCTGCTAGAAGCACCGGGGCTGCTCTTTGTCACCACCTTGTCCCGGTGTTTTACTAACGCAACCTAATTCTGGCTGCATTTCCCGCTAGCCTAACTCTCCATCTAGTGCTGCATCCCATTGCCCAATGGGGTAACGAGTCTCACATCCATCACCGATGGACTGAGGCTGCAATGGTAGGCACCAGCCTGATCAGCACCAACAACCACCAGGACTGGCTGGATGTGTCCTGGCATGGGCATCTGCTGTTGTGTGCCATGATGGAGGGTGGGACTGGAGAGTTTGGGGATACTCACCCCCTTTATGGGGAGAAGCCAGAAGCCCTTGGCCCTAATGTAGCGAGTGGAGAGAACAAGAGGGGAAGGGGAAAGTCGTCTTGACATCTTGGTCGGGTTGTTGCTCTGGGTCTTTCTTTAGAGGAGCCTGTTTCTTTCCACCGATGAAAGAGATGCTAAAGGAGACTGTGGTTATGTCTCTCTGAGGGGACACAGCCAGCCCCAACCCCTCCCCAAACCGGGACAGGGATTAACACAAGGCAGGACTTATCCCCAGTTTAAACCAAGCCACTCTATTTAGGAGGCCCAAAGAGCGTAGCCGCATGCCTACAGCCAGGCAACGCCAGCTGGTCTCAGGGATGGAGAATGGGGCCATCCCTGAATTGCTCGCTACTGTGGATGGCACTGATGTATCTCATCTGTTCTCTGCAGGCCACGGACCTTCACCCAGCTGACATCAATGGGAAAGCCGACCCCTATATTGCCATCAAGCTGGGGAAGACGGACATCAAAGACAAGGAGAACTACATCTCCAAGCAGCTGAACCCTGTCTTTGGAAAGTGAGTTGCCCCAGCCCTGTTACCTGTCTGCACCTGGAAGGGGTGAGCTAAGCCTGAGCCAAGCTTGCCAGCCCTCGGACCTGCACCCTAGCTGTCCCACAGCTGCTGCTTGGGCTCAAAAGACGGGACTCATCGCACAGAACTTTCCTTGCAAGCAGTGTAGGCATCCTCATTTCAGCCATCTGTCCTTCTTTGCCAGTGGTATGGTCAATATAGTAAAGGGCGTTTAAGAGACGTCCACCTCTGATCAAGATTAAGTACCTACTTTAGGAATCATTACGCCTGAACTCCGGTGAGAGTATGGCCTGGATCTCCAGCGACACACAAACTTAGTTTCAGGGCTGTTGATATTCAGGTCAAGCAATCACCCTGTGCCGCCTCCTGTCTAGGGCTGCTGGATCTGAAACAGGCCATGCAGAGGTTTACTTAAAACCCCTACCTTGAATGTCCTGCAGTGGTAGATGCAAATTAAACACTGTCCACAGACTGGAGCAGACCCACCTCACCCACGCGTCTCTCCTGAGTAGCAGCCAAACCCTTCAACAGCTTTTCTCTTTCCCCTGGCCTAGATCCTTTGACATCGAGGCCACCTTCCCCATGGAGTCCATGCTGACAGTGGCGGTGTACGACTGGGACTTGGTGGGGACTGACGACCTCATTGGAGAGACCAAGATTGATCTGGAGAACCGCTACTACAGCAAGCACCGAGCTACATGTGGGGTGTCACAGACCTACTCCATGTACGAGCAAAGCGTTCCCTGCCCAACCTTCTGCCTGGACCCATGCCTGTCTCATCTTCCACACCAAGCCTAGATCTCCTGCAGGAATCTCCCTCCTTTATTGCCTGCTAATGGAGGAGTCTGTGCTGTACCCTCACTCTTAAGACAGGTTTTGTGACCAGCACAGCAGGGCAGCAGTGGAGCGGGTTGTAAGGAGCCCAGGGCAGGGAAGAAGGGACTGAGGGGCACTGGTGGGGCTGGGTAGAGAGGTGAGGCCGGAGCTGAAATAGCAGCAGGGCCAAAGGAGCAATGCTGAGCATCGGGAGTCAAGTGGGGTGTGCTGGGGATTTCAGGTCTGAGTCAGCACAGAGTAAAGGGGCTGGGGTGGAAGGGTGTTAGCAAAGTGTAGAGGGGGGTCACAGAGGGACCTAGTCTGCTCTGACGTTTCATGTTTGCTGCCTCAGATCCTCTCCCTTTGAATCCTGGGTCCTTCGTGGCAGTAGCATTTGTTTTGCTGGCAGAGGGGGACAAAATCGCTTTTTCCTCCAAATCTTGCTACTACTTCACTGACCTTGCCCTCCTATTCACAGACATGGTTATAACACCTGGCGCGACCCCATGAAGCCCTCCCAAATCCTGTCCAAGCTGTGCAAAGAGGGCAAGGTGGATGGGCCGCACTTTGGGCCGGGAGGAAGAGTGAAAGTTGCCAACAGGGTCTTCACCGGCCCCACGGAGATTGAGGATGAAAATGGTACTTGCCCCATGGGATGAAGGTTGTGGAGGGGAGCAGGGGTCTGGGGTGTCCCTTCATCGTCCAGGATTGGGGACAGATGTAGCGGCCCCATCACCCCAAAGCAGCACTGCAATCACTATCCACCCACCACCTTAAAGGGACCTTCCAGTATGTGGCCAGTTAGACAGAGTCTTATAGACCACCCAGGCCAGTGGGTTGCTCTCAGAACCACTCATGGGCGTCCATGGCATAGCATCACCAAAGCTGCCTTTGAAAACTTCCTCCTGGCACTGTATGCCCAAAGAGCAATGAAGACACCCCACCCTGGCCTTTCCAGGGTTTAGGAAGCCTTTCTCCCCAAACAACGGTTGCGTCCCAACGCACTCACATGTGCCCAAGAAAGACGAAGGCAGGCCAGGAGGGGTGCAGAAGAGGAGGAGAACATGGTCAATGGATATAGAGCTTGTTCAGCCTGGGAAAACACAGACTGGCAGGGGATCTGGACCTTCTGTAAATGACTAGGGTGAGAGAGAGGAGAAAGAGAGCGAGTTAGGAAGTGTTGGCTGAAGGACAAATTGTACACCAGGAAATGGAGACGAGTAGCTAGTAGGCAGTTCTGTGCCCTTGGAGTAGGGGTAGAGGAACGGGGTTGTTTGCTGCCCCTGGTGTGTCTCTGCCCAGTTCTCCAAGCTCAGCCCTCCCTTTGCCCACACAGGTCAGAAGAAGCAGACAGATGAACACCTGGCCCTGACTGTGCTGCGCCACTGGGAGGACATCCCACGGGCAGGCTGCAAGCTGGTCCCCGAGCACGTGGAGACGCGTCCGCTGCTGAACCCTGACAAGCCGGGCATCGAGCAGGTCCTCAAAGTCCCAGAGCAGAAGTGGAGGCAGCCCACGCTGCAGAGCCTGCAGAGCCTCCAAGCGGGGAGCAGAGATGTCAGCTGGGCAGACCAGCCATAACCCACCTTGTCGTGGGCAGCAGAGGTGGGGGAGGCATCCTGCGAAGAGTGGCGCTTGGGCATCAACAGCCCTTAACGGTCACCTGTTGACCCTAGCAGACTAAACCTTCGGTGCCTCTCCTGCTCCAGCCTGCATCCGTTTCACACCCCCAAGTCCCTTGGTCCCCTGACTCCCCGCGCCTGTGCACCTCGGCACCACGCCATGCCAGGAGGCACTCTTCTGCAGAGGGTGAAAAAGGACTCATGGCATGGGGGAGCCCTGCCTTGCCCCATATCTGGCAGGGTTCAGTGGCTGCAGGCCCTGCCCCACATCTGGCATGGCCAGACTGATGTTGAAGGGCAAGAGGAGCTGGGGGGGACACTGCCGGGTCGGGGAGGGGCAAGGAGGGACAAGGGGAGCTGACTGCACCTCTTCAACCTTGCAGGGTCGCCTGGAGATGTGGGTGGACATGTTCCCCATGGACATGCCAGCGCCCGGCCCTGCCACTGATATTTCCCCCAGGAAACCAAAGAAGTAAGGAACCTCCCAGCCAGCCAACCCCAGGGAAAACTCAAGGCTGGGGATGGAGCCCTGCTTCTCCCCTCTCCTGCTGCTGCTCCATGACCCAGCCCGGCCCTCTGCCTGGGTACCTCAACCATGCCAGCATTCCCAGAGATCCCAAGACTGGAGGCATCGAGCGATGTCTTCCCCTTCCAGAGCTGCTACAGAAGGGTGGTATCCCGCCTGTTCCATCCCCTGCAGCTCCCAATCCCTCTTGTCCGTGTAGACTAGGAAATTAAATCGTTGCCCCGTCCCCAGCACAGGGCCAGGGCAGACCAGTGCGCCCAGCCCTGACCCCCTCCCAGGCAGGGGCAGGGTTAGCCCAGGGCAAGGCACCCCTGGGCAGTTTGGACGGGCCCTTTCCAGGAGGTGATGGCCGGAGCCCCGGGGCAGGGAAGGTTACTGGGACAGAGTCGGTCAATCAAAGCAGGACAGAGCAGGCAACAGGCAGTGTAATAAAGAGTTCTTCCCTCCTCACCCTGCCCTCTCCCAACTTATTTAGAGAGAAGAAAGGCATTTCTCCCCTCGGCATCCCTCCTAGCCCTGCCTTACCCTGCTAGACTCTGTCCTTGGGCCCCTTTTCCCACCCCCAGGGCCGGGATACGGGGGCAGCACTGGGCATCCCGGTGGGAGTCTCTTGCGCTCCCGTGCCCAGCAGACGACACCTTGGATGGAGAGAACGTCCCCTGATCCCAGTGGGCTGCAGATGGGGTCTGAACAGCAGGGCAGGCAGCCGCAGGAAAGCTGAGGCCAAGGGCGAGGTCCAGACACCAGCGCAGACTGGAAAAGCAGAGGGTTGTCTACAGTGCAGCCCAGGACAGCCGTGCTCAGCAGTGACCCATGAGCTGGAGCTGAGATGTTGCTATTGATGGGCTGAAGAGAGGGTTTGCAGGTAGATGATAGCCTGTTTCAAGCAAGGTTACGCCTGGTTATCATCCTAGGGGTTTAATCCATCTCCCCTTTGCTGGGAGCACCTGGCACCACCCGACACTAGCTGTAGGTGCTAGGTGCTGGAGAGGCACAGCATGGGACAGGCTCCCACTCATGGGAGCAGACAGGAGGGGGCTGGAACTGGAGGAGATGGCAGGAGTCCCACAGCTGGGCTCAGCCAGGGCATTGTCAGAGGGAGGTACCAGAGGAGGTGGGTTAAGGAAGCTGTGAGTCCCCTTCCCCTCACTTGTAGGACCCCCTGGTACTTCTAGCGATGTGTTACGCTTGTGGCCGAATGGCTGCGTTTCTCTGCCACTGTCCCCCAGCCTTCCTCCAGCCTTTCCACGTTGCAGCTGCGCCCTGCAAGGAATCTGGCTTCTGCTCTTCCTCCGCCTGCTCCCACCGCAGCTGCTTTCTCCATCACCAAAATGCCCAGCCAAGCCGAATGTGACTGGGAAACCCCGGGTTGCTGCACACAAAAGGCAGTGCTGGGAATATCTCAGAGTCTCTGAACCTGTTGGAGTCCTAAGAAGGACTGTGGTGCCCAGGGGGCTGCCCTGGACAGGGGAGCAGGGTTCACTTCTGAAGGCAGCGACGAATCCCCCTCATTTCTAAGGGGTGACAGCCCTGCTGCGTAAGGTGGGGAAACCAGGAAGAGAGCTGGACTCAGACTGTTTCGCAGACCCCATTTTAGCCACAAATCTACCAAAGGCCAAGCCTGGGCTGTCCCCTCGAGCCTTTGGCTTGGGCCTCGCAGAGGTTCAGAGCAGAGGGAGGTAAAGCTGCCCTTGCTGCTCTGCTCACCCTGCCTGGGCTGACCTGAGCTCAGGCACAGATCCCCCCCCGTTCCTGCCCTCATGATCCCTCAGATAAGATTCCTGTGAGCGGTTCCCTGCGGTCGCGGTGCCTGGCCCTGGTTTCTGGCAGCATCACCCCATTCCCTCCTGCCCCTTCGCCTGCCCCCATGCCTCACCTCCTTGTCTCCCTTCCTCCTGCCAGATATGAGCTTAGAGTGATAGTGTGGAACACAGACGAGGTCATCCTGGAGGACGATGACTACTTCACTGGCGAGAAATCCAGTGACATTTTTGTCAGGGGGTAGGTACAGCGTGGCATGCCAGCACCACCTCCTCTCCTTCTCCCTGGGGGGTGCTAGTGCTCGGCTGGGCCCCCCGGGGTGGTTTTGGACTGGGGAGAGGGGGGGGGTACGACATGGACTGTGGTGCAGGGTCAGGTAGCGCCAATGCTGCCGTTGTCTTCTGTGCTGTTTCTTGCCTCTCCGTCTCTCTCTCTTGGCTGCACGACCCGCTGCATGTGCCTGGCCTGGCCGCCCAGCTTTGAGCTGCGGGTTGTCTTCTGGAACACCGATGGGGTGGTTTTGGAAGATGATGCTTTCCTGGAGGGAGAAGAAGATGTCTGACGTCTATGTCAGGCGGTAATGGCCGAGGCCTCGCTGCTTGGCCCCGTCTGCCCCTCTTCCCCTTTTTGAGCTTGTCTTGATGCCCCCACTTGGCATTTCAGCCCTGCAACCTCCAGCTCCAGCATCTGGAGCCAAACTGTGGTTAGTTCCCATCTCCGCTTCACTCTCACCCAGCAGTAGGGGAAAGCCCCTTCCAAAACTCGCCCGTACAGCGATGAGGGGACCCACACCTGCTCACAGCCCAGTTCTTCACAGGACCTCAAATCAATGCAACGACATTTCAGGCTGGTGGCTGACTATGCGGTGATTTCCCACCAGTCTGTTAAACTGCTCGGTGCTTCCTCCGCAGCCTCGCCAGCTCAGGCCAGGTCTCCTCTGCTTGCACCTCGTGCCGCTCTCGGAAAACTGGGTCTGTTTTGGCATCTCGGGTCCCATCAGCCCAGTGGCTTTTCTGCAATGGCTCTGAATCTGAGGTGCTCCAGCCCTTCCCCATCAGTGTGGTGGGGGAATCACTTGACCTTTGTGTTTCATGGGGCAGAGCAGGGCATGGGCACGCTCAGAGCCCGAGAGAACACCCCTGCATTGGGTGCCTGTGCATGGAGACGTGTCCCTGCTGGCTGCAGCCCCTCAGGACAAACAGACACGCAAAAACCTGAGAGCACCCTGGGGAACGGAGGTGCCTTGGCTCGTCAGAGAAAGGGGCTGAGGGGCGCTCACAGTCTTTGAAACAAAGCTGTGTTCCCCCGGGGCCCAGACTTGCTGGTATGGACCATCCTCCGTGTCCCTTTTGCTCTGGGAATCCTGCTCACTGGAGCCAGAAAATTAGGGGAACAAGCACATGCGATGGTGAGGTCGGCATGGCCACCCCGTCTCCCAGGGTGGCATGACGGGGACCCCACTGTCTCCCAGTGACACGGTGCCCACGGTGCCTATCTGAGCTGGGTACTTCAGGTCCCTTCGCTGGAGACTGGGTCAGCAGAGATATCCCCACCCTCGAGCAGAGCCTGCAGCAGACCCTAAATACCTCTGATGGGCTCAGATAGATGTGCCCTGGCACAGGGAGCCTGCAGTGACCAGCACAGACCGACCTGCCTCCACACAGACAGCCGCCGTCAGGGGAGGTCTAACGACCCTGTGGTGGAGTGAGAAGGTCTCTACAGCCTCCCCTGGGCCTGTCCACTCCACCAGTGCGGGACGGGGACATCCTTCCAGCATGCTCTGCTCCAGACTCCCCAGCAATGCTCCTTGCTCCTGTCCACCTCTTTAACATCTCCCTGCCCAGAGAAAGACCCCTGACAACCTGCTTGCATTTCTTGCTCTCCGACCCCCCCGTTCCCCCTAGGTGTCTCCTGTCCCCATGCCCGTTGTGCCCCTTGGAGACACTGCTGCGGTGATTCAAGCAGCCCCAGCCCATTGCTCATGCCTTTTAGGTCCTTCCAGTCTGCCCACGCATTGCTGGCCTGGAGGTGTCCTGGCTGCACGCACAGGATGGTCCTGTGCCCTCTCCTCCCTCCTGTAACGTGTGCCACCCCTCTCATCCCTCTGGGCCCTGCAGGTGGCTGAAGGGTCAGCAGGAGGACAAGCAAGACACGGACGTCCATTACCACTCACTCACTGGTGAAGGCAACTTCAACTGGCGCTACATCTTCCCCTTTGACTACCTGATGGCGGAGGAGAAAATCGTCATCTCCAAGAAGGAGTCCATGTTCTCCTGGGATGAGACCGAGTACAAGATCCCAGCTCGCCTCACCCTGCAGGTCTGGGATGCTGACCACTTCTCGGCCGACGATTTCCTCGGTAAGCGGGGGGGGGGTCTGCTCTGCTGGGGCAATGGGGCGGCCAGCAGGGAGCCCATGGCTGGACACGTAGGGAGCAGCGTGGGAGGAGACAAAGCCTATATAGGAACAGAACCTGGAAGGTTAGCTCTGCTCCGCAAGTCCACAACATCCTACAAACCCCCTTTAGAGGCTGCTGGTAAGAGCAGGTAGGATGAGAGACCTTGTCTCCGCTGCTGATGATCAAAGGCTGCTCCTGTAGCAAAGATGTCAGCTTTTTAGTTCCCAGAGCTAGTTCGAAGTTGCTCTCCAGGGCAGGAGATGCTGGCCCAGCCCACCTCCAGCCAAGGACTCAGCATTTTGGGGGTGCCAACATCTGTGCTCCCCTTTCTCCTGCCAGGGGCCATCGAGCTGGACCTGAACCGCTTCCCCCGGGGAGCCAAGACATCGAAACAGTGCAGCCTGGAGATGGTGACGAACGAGGCAGAGCTGCCCATGGTCTCCATCTTCAAGCAGAAGCGGGTGAAGGGCTGGTGGCCGTTCGTGGCCAGAGATGAGAATGATGAGCTGGAGATTACCGTAAGGATGAGGAAAAGGGAGGGATTTTGCATCCTGGGGATTGCACTCTGCAGACACCCTCCACCCCCCCCCCCCCGCACTTGCCTCTGTTCCCTCAGGTCCCCTCTGTCACCATGTCTTGGGGGGCTGAGGTGGGGGAGCATCGCCTAGGCCTCAGCACAACTCTCTGCTCCCTGCAGGGGAAAGTCGAGGCTGAACTGCACCTTCTGACGGCAGAGGAGGCAGAGAAATCCCCCGCTGGGCTGGCTCGCAACGAGCCTGATCCACTGGAGAAACCCAAGTAAGTAGGAAACCCCACTCCCCAGCAGGCACCTGGGCTTCTGGGAGATGCTGTGGGGTGGTCCCCGGGGAGGGAGCCAGGCATGGGGAGGCGAGGAGGGGTCGCACCGGGGGATGTAGGAATGAGGGTTATGGGCAGAGCCATCTCTGCTGGTTCCCCCCCATTGCCTGCTATTCACTGCCCCGCTGCTTTTCCTTACTCTGTTCCTCCCCTGCTTCTCTTCTTGGTTCCATTCCCTTTCCTTGCCCTCCCACCTCCTCCTCCTCCTCTCCGGTCCTCACCATCAGATTCCAGCTTCAACTGGAATCCTCACGCTCCATCGCGAACCTGCATTACTCCATCTGGCACACGTCATGCTGACTCCCCTTGTCCACCCTCCTCATCCTGCTGGTTGGGCTCTTTCACTCTGTGCAGGCTTACCCAGGGAAGGGGATCCTGCACCCCACTTTGCCCACCATGTCCATTGTTGCACTGCCTGCCCTGCATCCCTTCTCCACAGCCATGGCATTAACGATGGGTATTTGCTTCCCCTGCAGCCGCCCGGACACGTCCTTCATCTGGTTCCTGAACCCACTCAAGTCCATCAAATACCTCATCTGCACGCGCTACAAGTGGCTCATCATCAAAATCGTGCTGGCCCTGTTGCTCCTCATCATGATCGCCCTCTTCCTCTACAGCATGCCAGGCTACATGGTCAAGAAGCTGCTGGGAGCATGAAGCATGGGAGCCTCCCCCACGTCCCCAGCCCCGTGCCAGCACCTTCCCCAGCTCCATGCCCTTCTCCTCCCCACAGCCTCTCAGCAGCCTCAGGGGGACATCTCCTCCCTGCTGCTGCTGCTGCTGCTGGGCCTCCTCTTTTGCATTCCTCCTCTGTGGGTCCCATTCGTGGCTTTAGTCCTGGAGAAATGGGGCTGGAGGATGGCGTCGATCCCGAGGCTGTGCATCCCTCACCGGGGCTGGTAGAGGTGCCCAGCTGGCCACCGCGGGGCACCCAGGCTGGGGGTCTCGGAGCCCTTTGCCCACTGGGGCCATGGCGGGTGCCCTCCCAGGGAGCTCAGCCCCAGGGGAAGGGGAGTGAGAGCTGGGGCTGGAGCCGTGGGAGCGCTCCCGAAAGGCTCGTTGGAGGGACATTCAGAAACAAGGATGAAGCAGGGACCTGGGATAGCTGGGGGACGTGCCAGACCCACCAGCGTGGGGACGGCACAGAGCCCGTCCCCCCTGCCAGCACTGTCCCTGCTCCACTCATAGCTCTGGAGGCCACTGCCCCCCCCAGTGCAGGGTCCCATCCCACCACGGGGGACACCAGGCTTCGTGCCCCAGCAGCCGCCAAGGCCCCGCAGAGAGCCCTGGGGCTGTGCAAGGGGCAGGCCCTGCCCTTCCCTCCCCGTGGCTCTGGCAGAGGCAGGGAAGCGTCCAGCAGCTCAAACATCTTCCTAAGGTTACCGACCCGGAGGTGGTGGTGGCTGGACGTCCCCGGGGGCTCACAGGGAGCCAGGTTCTCTGGCACAGTGTGAGCTCCCTGTGGCCTTCTTGATTCTCGGTTTATTTTGTTTGGATTGATATGTATTGCGGCTGGAGTCTTTCTTGCCGTGTATATTAGGGAAGGGCTCTTTTCTCAGCTCACTGCAGTATTCAGCTGTTGAAAAGCCACCTTTCTCAGCTTCAAGCGTGCAAGACCCTCACTGAATAATTGAGGACATCTCGGGGGATGGTTTTAGGATGCTACTGTTTTAATCAGTCAATAAAAATCGGCTTTCACTGCCGGGTTCTCTGCCGAGGTCTCGCGTTAGTGGGGAGAGGGCTCGTCGCTGACTGCTGTTCAAGACGAGCCCTTTTCTCCTTCCCTCCGTCTGCCCCGACGCTTCCCAGTCGCAGCCTCTTCGCCTGCTGCCTCTCCCTGGTTCCCGTGCCCTGGGCGGCAGCCCGGTCCCTCAGCTGCACGGGGACCAAAACCGGCATGGCCCTGCCTTC
Organism: Aptenodytes patagonicus; assembly: GCF_965638725.1. Classification (NCBI taxonomy): domain Eukaryota; kingdom Metazoa; phylum Chordata; class Aves; order Sphenisciformes; family Spheniscidae; genus Aptenodytes; species Aptenodytes patagonicus. Next base: position 1,214,882 of record NC_134951.1, on the reverse strand, counting down.
CCCTCTGGGTGGGACGGCAGCAGGCAGACAGGGACCGAGAGGGGCTGCTGCTGGGCAGGCAAGTCCCAGTCACTTCCCTCCATCATCTGCTGGCTGCACTGGGGGGGGGGGGCTGCCCAGCAGGCAGTCTCTTCTTGCCCATCCTAGGAGGGAGAAAGGAGGTGAGGAGGGACCCCTGGGCTCCATTTGTCCCCGAGCAGGAACCCCCAGGGCAGGGAGGCCCCGCAGAGGCCCAGGCTGGAGGCAGAGGTGGCTCCTGGGGTCCAAACGGGGGCTCTGAGCGAAGGGGCTACGGGGGGTGTGAGCAGCGGGCATCGGGCATCTCCTGGGCATCCCTGGCATTTCATTTCCCCTTGGCCTCCGCAAGCCCCGCAGGACACACCACCTCCCCTGGCCTCTTCCACCCATCAGGGTCCTGCGCCTCTCGCTGGCTCTGTGCCGGATCCTGCCTCTCCGCGTGCTGTCCCTCCCAGCAGTCCCCGTGTGTGCACAGATGTGCACCGGGAAGTTAGCCGGGGCACTTCTTCCCCCCCCGCCCCAGGATCCCCACAGGCCCCGAGTGCCGATCCCCAGGAGAGCCCAGGAGGGCCCCCTTGCTGGTGGAGGGCGGTGGGGGAGGGAAATGGGGGTGCCTCTCCTAACCGCCGTGACCATCCTCCAAAAAAACCCACACCCTCTGGCCCCAGGCAGAGGGGGAGCCGAGCAGGTTGATGGGCAGCTGGCTCGGTGCACACAGAAACCATGTGGCTATCTGCTGGAACATCGCCACGGGGGCCAAAGGGACCACACCTCGCGGGGAGTCAACAATTTGGTGTCAGTTCCGCTCCTGTTTAACAGCCCATCCAAAGCAAAAATCAACGAGAGGCCGTCACGTCTCTCACCGTCATCCCAACACTCCCAGACCGCACTGTCTCGTCCTACAGAAACACCCCCTGAACAACACGGCTTCGACGGCTGCACAAGACAGCCCAGTCCTGTCCCCGCCCTCCCATGCTGTGCTCACCCTGCCCACGCTCCTCCCAGTCCCACCTTTTCCTGCCGGTGCTCCTTACGCCTCCATCGCCATGGCGTGGAAGAGCGCATCAACCTTAAACCGGAGATGGAATGGCAGCGTCTGGTCCCCTTCCGCGGCGCCGTTGGGTGCCGAGCTCCAGCCCCGCTCGGCCCCGACGCTCCTCCGCACTTTGGTTTGCAGTTTGGAGCAGGACTGCCTGTCACGTCCCACCTCCGAGAAGGGGAGAGTGACCAAGATTCGCAAATCCCCTCGGTGTGGATCAAGGTGAGGTCACACTCAAGGTCCGCACATAAACATCGACTTCAATGGACCAAACATTCTGTAAACGTTGACCCTCTCACAATTCCATCCACCTAAGCTCTGCGCTTTTAGGCTGCATGAGAAGTTGAGGTAGGCCTTGTGTTACTTGGCAGCTTTAAGAGAACAGAAAGAGTCGGGGGGGGTGGGGTGGGGTGGGGAGAGAGAGATGGGGAGATCACCAGCCCTGGATCCAGCGTCGGACCTGCCGACGGGGGTGTTCGGTGTAGAGAGTGCCCCAGGCGGGTCGTATGCGCCCCTATGTATTGGCCCCAGTCCAAGACTTCTGGAATCTTCTCCCGCCCCGGTTCCAGGAGTGGCTGAGACACCAGTCAGTCAAGGGAAGTGAGACCAGGCCCCTTCCCGTGGCTGACGTCTGGAGCCTTCTCTCGGGGCATTGTCTGGGCTCACAGCACAGTCACTTGGGCCTCGTCCCTTACGATGCCCCATCCCTGGAAGTGTTCAAGGTCAGGCTGGACGAGGCTTTGAGCAACCTGATCTAGTGGATCGTGTCCCTGCGCACGGTCGGGGGTTGGATTAGACGATCTTCCAAAGTCCCTTCCAACCCAAACCGTTCTGTGGTGGCGTGATCCTATGAGAACCCACTGACGACCGTCACAGGCAAAACAGAGTCAACTTGGGGAAGACTGATTCAATTTATTGCCAATTAAAAATAGAGCAGCATAGTAAGAAACGACGTTTTCCTGCCGGTGCTCCTTACGCCTCCATCGCCATGGCGTGGAAGAGCGCGTCGACCTTAAACCGGAGGTGGAATGGCAGCGTCTGGTCCCCTTCCGCGGCGCCGCTGGGTGCCAAGCTCCAGCCCCACTCGTCCCCGACGCTCCTCCGCACGCTGGTCTTCAGTTTGGAGCAGGCCTGCCGGATGCGCTGCAGACTGAGCCCCTGCCCCAGGCCCTTGTACCCCACCCAGGGCAGGGGCTCCATCCCAACTCTCCGCAGCCGGTCCAGGGCCTCACGGGAGGGGGGCTGTGCCCATGAGGGCAGGGGCCCCGTGGGGGCCAGGCTGGGGAGAGACTCCCCCTGCCCAGCTGGCTGCAGGTCTGCGCTGCTGGCATCGCCGCATTGTGTCCACGTCTGCCTTGCAGGAGGAGCCCTTGCGTCCTGCCTGGCCGGTCTCATGGGTCCCTTCGGTGTTCCCAGGGCCCTGAGGACGGGGAACAAGGCCTGCAAGCTCTCGCTGTTCCCAGAGCTCCCGGGCAGAGGCGCGTTGCACTCCTCGCAGCATCTCTCAGGGGCTATTTCGGGGAGCCGCTGGGTTATCTCCCACACGTAGAGCGGCTCCCCGCCGATGGCCAGCTCAAAGCCCAGCCCCAGTTCCAGCTGCAGGTCCTCCTCGTGCACCAGGAGGTCCACGCTGTAGAGGATGGCGGCCAGCACGGGCAGGTCCTGTTCTGCCGCGGTGGGCTCGCTGCGGTGCGGGCAGCTGCCCGTGAGGCGTCGACGGCACTGCAGGCAGACGAGGTATTCTTTCCTCACGGCTTTGCACGGGGTTGGAGCGCCGCTATCCTGAGCTGCCTTCAGCTCTCCCAGCAGGTCGAGGCAGATTTGGGTTATGTCCAGGGACTCCATCAGGGGTCTGGCGAGCTCCTCCGTGTTGGTGATGGAAGGCTGGTTCCTGAGGAGCTCCGAGCTGGTGTCAGCACTGAAATGTCCACCTTGACCCATGTCTCCTGTCTCCCAGGGGAGCTCCCTTGCACAGGCTGCTTCCGCGCCGCAGTTGCTTCCCCACCATTCTCCTCCATGGGGCTTTCCCCACCTGTGGGGGGAAATCCCGGCTGGACTGTGGGGGCTGCTGTGGGACAGGACAGAGCCAGCACCCTCTCTCTGGCTTCTCCCGACCGACTGGGTGATCTCCCAGCTGCCCGCAGCCAGCCCTGCCAGCTCTGGGATGCTCTGGGTCAGGTGGGGTCTTGGGGACATGGGGCAAGCCCAGCCCAGCAGCACGAGGCGCATAGCGAGGGGCCAGGTAAGCCCATCGAGGGAGAGTGGGTGGCAGCAGCCGGTCCCCTCCCGCGGTGCTGGCAGGTGCTGAGCTTTCTGCTGTCCCCAGCTGGCCCCGCTCTCCCTCAGCGCTCTCCCCCCCACTCTGGTCTTCAGCCTGCACCAGCCCCCGTTTACAGGAGCCGGACAGATCAAGCAAAACCCTTCAGGGCACTTTTGTCATCTCCCACCATCTGAGTGGTTCCCAAAGAGGTGAAATTTCCTCCAGCAGCATCTCCGCTCCTCAGCGACAGCTGAGTCCGGGACCAGGCGTTTGCAGTGGCGTAGCCCCCCCCCAGAGCATGCTGCTCCCCAGACTTGCACCAGTCGGTCCCGAGCTGCTTTCTGCAGCAGCCACACTATTTTGGAGGTGGCGGAACCGGTGTGCCCGTCGCCATGAGCCAAGCTTTGCCTTTATCATTGCCAGTCACCCATTGCACCATGGATGTGCAGGAGTCATGAGCAATGCAGCAATGCGGGCTGAGGCTGGGCAAACGTGGCCGGAGGGAGCAGGAAAAGTGCTGCAAAGGAACAAGTTTTGCAAGGACAAGCCGCCAGCCGGCACAAACCATGAGCAAAGCAGCAGCCGGGGGCACGGAGCCCCTCTGCAGCCCCTCCTGGCACGGCTGCTTGGGCTCCTGCACCGAGGACGCACCTGAACATGCTCCGCAGGAGCTGTTTCACTGAAAAATATCCTCAGAGAAGACACGGGACGTGCCCCAGCTGAGCATGCCCCGCTGCCACTGCAGGACTCCAAACCCAGCCTGACCCCATGTCACGACCTAAAGGGTTCCCCGGCCTGGGGGTGTGTAGAAATCGTGACCGTGGGTCCGTAGGAGTCCCTCATACACAGGGACACGGAAGCTTGATCTCTAAATTTCCCTACTTTATTACACACATTGCCACAAATACCACAAAAATCACTTCTAGCAAGTATACCTATGTTTAGTGGTGGACTTGGCGGCGTTAGGTTTACGGTTGGACTCGGCGATCTTAAAGGTCTTTTCCAACCTAAATGATTCTATGATGCTATGATTCTATGAATATATATGCATCAAGCTATTACAAATTGTTATCAGCAATCAATAGTATAGCAGTAATTACTTATAGCAACAATCAATAACAGCAGCAATCCAATATATATAATATTATGGATCACTACAGTCTTATCACTAGTGAAGCAAACTGATTAATAATAAAGCACTAGATATACTTATGATAGGTTACTTATATGCACGTATATATCTCTATCTATGCATGTTTGCAATATCAAGCGCATTAGACAGATCCCAGAAGGGGACGCGACCATCCCAGAAGTGGCAGGACAAACCGAACCAACCCCGGCATGGGGCCCAGAGGGGGACCCCTGAAATCACAGAGTCTCACTTCGAAGGTGATCCGCGTGGCGGAGCTGGGAGTCGGCCAGGCGTCCCCGGCGAGGGGCCAAGGTCTCGTAGGAAGCTCGTGCAGACCTGTTTAGGGAAGGGAAAAGTCTGTGCAGCATGGGAAGTTCTCAGAGAGAGAAGCTCCATTTGGGTAAGAATTAAGTCATTTTTATGTCATAGAGACATAAGAGGGCGTAGGACACCACCACTTCGAGCAGCCAATATAAGCTGTTAATTTCTATTTTTCACCTGGAACAGCCAATAGATGAAGATGTTTTCTGTCCTCTCCGACCAATTTTTATTTTCCCTGACTGTTTTCCTTTTCTCGCAGTTGGAACGGCCAGTGGCAGTTACCGGTTCTTACTGTTTTCCCCCCTTTTCCAGACTATTTTTCACCTTTTCAGGCCATAAGTTGCGGCTACAGTTCCTTGTTTTTGCGCCCGTCGGTGGTATCTCGGGATGTCTGTGGTTTCTTGGTGCCCAGCTGCACTGCAGAGGTGCCAGCTGCGCTTCTCAAGGATGCTTCTGGCTCCCAGGCCGAGTTCCCAGGCTGGCAGCGCCCAGGCTGGCAGGCGTCTTCTCCGTCAGTATTTCAGCAGACATTTTCTTCTGTGCGGTAATTTTCCCCTTCCAACCAGGTCTCCGTTATGGCGGCTCACATCACCTCCCCAGCCTCACCCAGCTCCCGCCTGGCAGACACTGTTCCTGACCCACCTGCGCACCAAATGACTCCCGAAATTGGGCAAATTCAGGAGCTGGGTGCGGACCGGTCCCTCTCCGGCACCTGCACGTCACCCACGTCACACAGGACATGCGGCAGAGGAGGCGCCGGGCTCCGGGGCTGCGCATTTGACCCTGTTTTTGGAGCAACGTCAAGCAGTTATCAGAGAGAGGTTTGTCCTCCCTCACCAGCGTGCCGGGAGGATGCAGGATTTACTTTCTGCCTCCCCCAGAGCTGCAAACATCTCTGCACGGGGCAGGACCGAGCTCCATCTCCCCCGTCCGCATACGTCGCTCACCCACAGCAGGATTCACTCAGCGCCCGCCCGCAGTGTTCCTGCAGCCCCAGGTCTTATCAGCACTTGGACCCGCTGTCCTGCACGCACACCGACGAATCCAAAGGTGGGCGAGCGTGCCACGCGGCCGGCTCCTGTGCCACAGGCAGCCAAACCAGATTGCAGCACCCAGATTTTGGGTCCCCTGGGGGAGGGGTGGGGTGGGGGGTGTAGCCCCCTCCCCAGAGGACCCTGGAGAGGGTCCCTCCCATTTTGGGAGGGTGATGCCCACCCGCGGTGGGTGAATGGAGGGATGTACGAGGAGCTGCTGAGCGGGACTGCGCCCATCCCCGCAGTGTCGGGGCACCGTGCACTGGCGGGGGGGGGCTGGAGGGGGCCATGGCTGGATAAAGATGGGTGGACAGGCAGCCGTGGTGCCAGGAGCAGATACAGCCCTTCCCCCTCTCCCCCCCCCAATTAAGTGATGAATTAGTGAATTCACATGTTAGCCTCGTCTGTACAAAGGGGATGGAGCCCTTGCTTGTTTGTCTTCTTTCCTAATAAGCTCATAAAATAAAGTTTAATTTGCAGAGTACGTTGTCCTGTAAATCTGAGAGATCCAAATGGACCGTGACAGCAGCCTGCGCCGCCGGCACAAGGTATGCTGCCGAAACGCTATTGTTATTAACAATCCCTTAAGTATATTACACCTACCGCAACAATCCTCTTAGAGGAAGCCATCAAGACGGCTGATAAAGGATGAGGCATCGCTTAAATACACCTAGGCTTTAGCCCAGAGGGAAAGCGCGTGGCCCAGGGCACGGGAAGAGGCCGCAAGGCTCCTGGGTTCTGCTCAAGGCTTCACCAGCAGCCTGCAGCCTCCTCCACTGCTCCCAGGACAGCTTCAGCCCCGGAGCCCCTTGTCTCTGCCGTCACCCCGTGTCCCACGTGCTGCTCTGAGGTTCCCCAGCCCAACGCCACGGTGGCTGCTCACCCACATCCTGCAAAGGTGGGTTAAAGGTGGCCTGGCCAAAGCCGAGCTCCCCCCGAAGTTCGGGCAGCCTGGGTTGGTGCCACAGCCCGAGGGTTTCAGACCCTCTGCAGCAGCTCGGGCAGGTCTGTGGTGGGGCAGAGCCCGTGCCCGCTGCCACGTACCACTGGGTGGGGGGACGGCCGTGCCCCGAGGAGCTGCGGGGTGCAGAGCAACCCCTTTGCTCGGGGAGCAAAACGGCTCCTGGGGCTGTTTCACGCCCACAATTTCACAGTCGGGAGAGCCTGGTTCCTGCCCCAGCAGCACCGTCCATCGCGCACCTTTATTTAGAGCAATTCTTGCTGTTTTCAGTAGAAATGGCAGCGGGTGGGCTGGCAGTGACAGTCACCTGGCAGGGGGGTCACTGCGGCACTGGGTGCAGAGCACTGCGGGAAGGAGCAGCAGCACAGGGCCCCCGGGACCCCCCTGCCACAGCACCCGTGCCCCTGCGTGCCGGTGGAGGAAGGCAGAGCTTTCCCAACCGCAAAGAAGCCCCAGGCACGACGGCGTCGGGCCGACAGGCACCGGGCGCACGGTGCGAACCACAGGAGGGTTGCGCGGGGGCTGAAACCCCCACGACCGCCAACCGAGTTCTCCCTTCCGCCGAGCAAAGGGCACGGAGCGGGGAATTAGGGCACGGGATGTGTATCCTGCACCCCTCAGCCACTCTGCTGAGTCTCCCCAGGAGCTTCTGGAGTAGAAGCATTGCCGTCTGCCCCGGGACGTCTACCTGGAGACAGCCAAAGCTGCCACCAGTCCACTCCTCTCCATTTGTGCCACCCGTGCGCCTTCCCAGGCACGCCTGGAGCTGCACACGCAGAGCAGCGATTCAGACCTCCGTGTCTGGCTGAATTTTGATGCAATCTGGTGGCTACAAACCAAGATGCCCCCGCCCCAGCCCCAAGGCGCGTGTTTGGAAGGGAGAAGGCAGCCCCTCTCCCCTCCCCTGCCGCAGCCTTCCCCACCCCTGGGCCACCCGCCGATGCAAGGACTGTGTCCCCAACCGCCTCCCCGTCCCCGTCCCAGCACAGTCCTCCTGATCCGAAGCTGGGTGACCCAGGAGGGTCATGACACCGCTCGCCCCCCCCTCCCAAAAAAAAAGCCAGGCTGGGGCTTGCAAGGAAGTTCCTCCTAATTCCCGACCTCAGCCTCCCTGGCTAAATCAGGTGTCTGTGGTCTCCTGCCCGGGGCCCGCAGCCACCGAGAGCAGCTTATTCCCCTGTGCGCAGCCCCAGCCCTGCTGGCACAGGGTGTGGTGGGTTGACCCCGGCTGGACGCCAGGTGCCCACCACTTTGGAGTGCTCCGTCACTCCCCCTCCGCAGCTGGAGGGGGGAGAGAAAATAGAACAAAAGGCTCGTGGGTCGAGATAAGGACAGGGAGAGATCACTCACCAGTTACCGTCACGGGCAAAACATAGAATCACAGAATCATTAAGGTTGGAAAAGACCTCTAAGATCATCGAGTCCAACCGTCGACCCAACACCACCCCACCATGTCCACTAAACCATGTCCCTAAGCGCCGCATCTACACGTCTTTTAAATACCTCCAGGGATGGGGACTCAACCCCTTCCCTGGGCAGCCTGGTCCAATGTTTCACCACTCTTTCAGTAAAGACATTTTTCCTCATGTCCAATCTAAACCTCCCCTGGCACAACTTGAGGCCGTTTCCTCTCATTCTATCACTAACAGATTCAACTTGGGGAAATTAGTTTAATTTATTACCAACCGAATCAGAGTAGGGTAACGAGAAATAAAACTCAAATCTTAAAACACCTTCCCCCCACCCCTCCCTTCTTCCCGGGCTCAACTTCACTCCCGAATTCTCTTCCTCCTCCCCCTGAGCAGCGCAGGGGGGACGGGGAATGGGGGTTGCGGTCAGTTCACCACACGCTGTCACTGCCGCTCCTTCCTCCTCACACTTCCCCTGCTCCAGCGTGGGGTTCCTCCCACGGGAGACAGTCCTCCACCAACTTCTCCAACGTGAATCCTTCCCACGGGCTGCTGTTCTTCACGAACTGCTCCAGCGTGGGTCCCTTCCATGGGGTGCAGACCTTCAGGAACGGACTGCTCCAGCGTGGGTTCCCCATGGGATGCAGTCCTTCAGGAACGGACTGCTCCAGCGTGGGTCCTTTCCACGGCGTGCAGACCTTCAGGAACGGACTGCTCCAGCGTGGGTCCCCCCTGGGGTGCAGACCTTCAGGAACAGACTGCTCCAGCGTGGGTCCCCCCTGGGGTGCAGACCTTCAGGAACAGACTGCTCCAGCGTGGGTCCCCCACGGGACGCAGTCCTTCAGGAACAGACTGCTCCAGCGTGGGTCGCCCACGCGGTCACAAGTCCTGCCAGCAAACCTGCTCCAGCGTGGACTCCTCTCTCCACGGGGCCACAGGTCCTGCCAGGAGCCTGCTGCAGTGCGGGCTTCCCGTGGGGCCACAGCCTCCTTCGGGCACATCCACCTGCTCCGGCGTGGGGTCCTCCACGGGCTGCAGGTGGATATCTGCTCCACCGTGGACCTCCATGGGCTGCAGGTGGATATCTCCTCCACCGTGGACCTCCATGGGCTGCAGGGGCACAGCCTGCCTCACCATGGTCTTCACCACGGGCTGCAGGGGAACCTCTGCTCCGGCGCCTGGAGCACCTCCTCCCCCTCCTTCTCCACTGACGTTGGTGTCTGCAGAGCTGTTTCTCTCACACATTCTCACTCCTCTCTCTGGTTTCAATTGCGCAGGTTTTTTCCCCCCTTCTTAAATACATTATCCCAGAGGCGCTACCACCATCGCCGATGGGCTCGGCCTTGGCCAGCGGCGGGTCCGTCTTGGAGCCGGCTGGCGTGGGCTCTGTCGGACATGGGGGAAGCTTCTAGCAGCTTCTCACAGAAGCCACCGCTGCAGCCGCCCGCCCCCCACTACCAAAACCTTGCCACGCAAACCCAATACACAAGGATAAGGCGGGGGTCACCCCAATCGGCACCGAAGCCGACGGCACTAAGAGCTGGCTGCGATCGCGGGCAGCTTTATGGGGGGCAGAGCCGAGTCCTGACCCGTCAGGGCAGCCACGCCGCTGCCAGGAAAACACCAGTTTCCAGTGACTCCCAGCCTCCTCCCTCTCCCAGGGCACCTTCCTGGGCGCAGTCAGGGCGAGCACCGCATCGGATGAGCTGTGGTTGAAGCAGGCCGCGATCCCGGCTTCGAGGAGGCGGGAAAGGGTCGTCCAGTGAAACGCAGCACCTCTGCCTGCTCCACATTTCAAGGCCCGCATTTTGGGGCAGACCGTCCTCGGGAGCAGCCGGTGGCCACGGCCCCACGCAGCCCCAGCTTCTGCCCAAGCCGTCCGCGGACGCGCAGCACCAACTCTAAGGGCGCTTTAGAGATTTAATCCCTCGTGAGGGGCTTAGGGCTGACCCCAGGCAGACGTGTGGCAGAGCGGGGCCCGCAGCCTGGAGCGAGGACAGATCCAGACCCAGCTGCCCAAGGGACACGGACCCTGCCGCAGGGCGCAGCTTCGTTGCAAGGGCTGCCCTTGGCCCTTGCCAAGGGAGCTGCTGGGGGGGGCGAGCAGGGGCCAAACCCCCAAGAAGAGGGTGTTTGGGGACAGGGACTCTGTTCTCTGAGGAGCCCTGATGGCTGCCCTGGGGAGGTCAGAGATGCCACCTCTTTCCCCAGGGCCCAAACTGGCACCCTGCACAGGCAGGAACGGGGCAGGACGTGCTGCTCCCTCAGCCCATCACCCATCACACGTCCACGTGCTGCTGCTTCATCTTTCTGCAGCAGCCATACCCACCCCATCAGCTGTAACCCACAGCCTCCCCAGTTCTGCCGACTGCTCTATCCGCCTCGCTGCTAAGGAGCAGCCAGCGAGTAAGAAACCATCTCTCCGCACGATGCCCTCAAGTCCGTACCGTGCTTCACCCTACCTTCTTCTTCCTCACCATGTGTGAGGAATGTTACCGGGGTACACGATGACTTACAGGGACCCAGGGGTCAGCACCGGCTGCAGAAGCGGCAGGGCAAAGGGGAGAAGCCTACAGGTCAAGGGAGAGCCTTGGGATGGCAGTGTTCCAGCTAAAACGGTTGGACTCGACGATCTTAGAGGTCTTTTCCAACCTTAATGATCCTATGATTCTAAAAGAGCGATGCTGCACACGCACCCCACGCGCAACCCCCTGTGTCCCTGTACCCCCTCCCAGGGTCCCATTAACCCAGGAGGGTGCCACGGGGCAGGCACAGCTCAGGGCAACGCTGCCTTCTCCTTGCCGAGTCCTCCCCAACGCTGCAGCCAGCTCGCTCCCTTCCCTGCAGCACCTCGACACACACCACAGCCGCAGCCTCTCACAGCAGGTGAATAAAACCCATGGCAGCAGGGAGAGCCCGCAGGAGCTTTTCTACCTCTGCCATGGCAAGCGCGGTTGCTCAAAGCGGGGCCGGAGCTCCAGCCCAGGCACCGCTGCCCAAACCTGCGCCCTTGAGCTGGGCTGTCGGCTCAGCAGAAAGAAAGAAGAAAAAAAAAAAAGAAAAAAAGACAAAACACCATTAAAAGGCTTGGAAAATTTTATTCTTTACTGAACTTTAATAGTTTTTTGTTTGGTTTAAACACAATAAATATTTCAGTAATAGCATTTAACAGACTGGAATTCAAACCCACTGCAGTACCTAAACTCCCAGCGATAGGACGCCAGAGAAGCGATCGGGGTCCCTGGGACCACAGCGGTGCCGGGACCGCTGCTCACAGCCAGGCTGCTTCGTCCGATCTCTGTTTAGGGGCAACCCTGCGCAGAGGGACCGGACTTGCTCAGCTCCCATGGGGAGCCTGGCAGAGCACCCCGAGCCCCAGGGGAGCCAGGCCCCCACTGACGGCAGCTCCTCAGAAAGACTCAGTGGGGAAGGGACAGAACCAAACCACCACACCGGCACAAGCGCCAAACGCGTCCTTCCCTGCATCATTTCACAGCCCCCACGGCCCCAGGAACCAGGACAGCAGCCGGCAGCGTCGGCTCTCCAGCCCCGCTGCCCAGGGGGTCGGTGGCAGAAGTCCAGTTAGTGCCTCCCAACTTGTTTCTAGAAGGACGAGGCAGCACCACCAACTCCTTCCCCACCCTGCCCAGGAAAACCGAACAGCCACACGGACACAGGCCTTCGCAGATGCTCTGAAGGGTTGCAGAGAAGCTCCCTGTCCTGCGCTAATACCAGGGGCCCAGTGGTAAGAGCCCAGAGAGCCAGGACTGTTTGCAAAACCACTCAGATGTAAGGGTTGAGTCTGAAATGCTCCGGTTCACCCCATGGAGCCCCTCTGCGGGTTGGGTTTGATGCTGCTGCCTTGGTTTGCCTTTAGGTGCAGGGTTACAGCTGGAGAAGAGAACGATTCAGCACTCAGTCAGAAGACCAGAGCCAAAACCAGCCTGGGACCCACCACCCTCCTCTTCCGGAGGGGCTGGCACCAGCACAACATGGACCGCTACCAAAACCAGCATCCACTTCAGCTGAAAGCTCGAGGGACAGAAGTAGGTCAGTCTGAAACACTGCCCGGGGGGAGCGGGGAGGAAGATTTTGATTAATGAGGTCTCCAACCTGAAGCACAGCACCAGCTCCTACCAAACAGCCACCACAGATGCCACTGGCCGAGATGAACGGCACCTTGGAGGGTGAGCAGCGAATTTCACCGAGAACCTCCGCTCCTGGGGCAGTGACAGCCTGACCACGTACTCGGAGACCAGCCTAGAGACCTCTCAAGCCAGGTCTGACCACACCTGGATGGGCCAAAGGGTCTTCTACAAACTAACAGTGACCTTTTCCAGAGGCAAAGAAGCCAGCGTAGCACCCATCGTCACCGTGTCCCACCAAGAGCAGCCTCCACGTCACCTTGGCCACTGCTTCGACATAGCACAGCAAGGTAGAACAGGCGGGCAAAAGCAGGATGAACGCAGCCCCGCGCCGGAGTTGCAGATGTGCGTTGGAAAAGCAAAGGGTAAACGAGCTTTTAGCTGACCCAGCTCCATCGCCACCGCTGGCCAACGGCACCAGAGCAAGGCCGACACACCGCGCTGAACGATTTTGGGATGGGGGTGTGTAAGGGAACGCTGGTGCGCCGAAGGACTCCCACTTCTCAAGCGAGTGATGCACGCTAAAGCAAACGGGGACAACTGGAAACAAGGCTCCGCTTCAGGGAAGTTCCTGCAGGTGTCGGAAGGGATCAGAAACCCCACGCAGAGTTTTGCCATAAAGGTGACCAGAGCTCAGCTACAGCTTGTGTTTGCACAAAAATCAGCTGTTCCCTTGGACCCGCATATGGGAAAAAAAAAAAAAAAAGATCTGAGCTAGCTTCCAAAAAGCGCTATTTCTCTAGAGACTTTCCAGGTCCATCACAAGCAGGCACAGATGCTCTCAGAGGAGAAGAGTTTAGGGGCCTTGCTAGAACTGACCTGACTGAGATCAAAACAGCTCTCAGACTACAAACTGCAGGTACGCAACGCACCCGGGAGGTAACATCAGGCCAGCCCTATTTAAGGAGCTTACATACGTTTCCAGAGCCTTAGAAGCTCATGCTTACAACACGCTGCTCCCCTGGCTCTGGCAAAGCCGCCTGTATCAGGCAGCTGATGTTTATGAGAGGAGAGACTGCTGCCGAGCCCCCGCGGTGACCGACCGCAGAGGAGAGGAGTTAACTGCGGCACAGACACACCGGGGGAAGGAACAAGCAGCGCGTGGGTGCTTGTACTTGTAAAACGTTGTTTTTAGCGCACCGGCCAGTTTTGCCCAAGCCCCAGGAGGTCCCAAAACCTGCACTTCACTCTCAGCCCCGGCTCCGCTTGTGAATTCCTGCACTAGGTCCCTGGATCGGTGCGGAGGCGGGAGCTGTGATATGAACCACAAGACCAAGATGAAAAAGGCTGCAAGCCAGGCCGCCTCTCTGCCTCGGCTACGCAAGTCCCGTGCCGACACATCGGCACGGCACGGCCTCCCACAAAAACCTGCTTCAGAGAGAAGGCCGACCGGCCGCGTCGGGGTGAGGACCGGGGAGCGGCTGGCAGCGCTGGCCACCTCTTACCGCAGCACAAGGACCTGCCCGGAGCCCGAGGCCGAGAGACTGACGTCCCAGCGGGTCTTGAGGGACTGCACCTCTCCCTGAACAGGTTTTTTCCTGGTAATAGTCGTACTGAGATAAAAATGTGCAAAACAGATTTAGGAAAGCATAAGGCAGTCCTGTTATCAACTCAGCAGGTCCATCAGTAAGAAAATATGATTATCGTGACTATCCCTGGAAGAAGAGACAACACAGATCGGCTCTCAAACACCAGGCGGGAGGAGCTGAGGAGCGAGCGCAGGTCCTACCCAGCCTGCGCAGGACTCTCTCCCGTCCCAAGGAGCACATCCCGCCGCAAGGGCGGTCTAGCCAGCAAGGCAGGCAACCACCACCACAACACAATTGCCCTCAGATGCTGTTAGCGAGGAATACATTTATTCTTAAGACTTAAAACCATTATTATTAATAAATAGTTTGTTTCTCAGCATGCCACACCCCACCACGGCAAGACAGTTTGGTCTTTCTGTTTGTTTCCGTTCCCCTCCCAGAATCCGGGTGCAGGAATCACTTAATTTCTAACAGCCCAAACAGAACCACCACCACCACCCCCCGCCCCTCGGCTTCGCAGCAGCACGAGTTGGGAACAGTCTCGCCTGTGCGCCGAGATCAGGTCTGCTCCCTCCTCGCTCTGCCACAAGCCTGGCGGCACTACGAGGCAAGGGAGCCTGTTTTCCAGCACTGATTTAAGGAGATATTTTTCTAGTTTCAAGGTGCAATAAATTAAGGCACCAAAAATCCAGGACTGTCCAAAGATAAAGCCTGTGCAGATAGGAAGTGGTTCCAGTTTTTAAGAGAGATCTTTCTCCTACAGCACGACGAGTACTTGCAGGATTTTAGAGAGGAAGCCCTGCTTCCACATGTTTGTAACTTCACAAAGGGGATTTTCAGGGTGTATTACGTGCTGCAGAAGCGCACCAGCTCACAGCTAGGTGAGACAACAGACAAACAGCGTATTACGGAGACAAAGCGACATCCTAAGATTTAAGATCAGACAGCTTCTCACAGCATTCTCACTGGCCCAGTAATGCTAGGGGGAAGAGACAGGACAAGGCTTGGGACCCCCAGAGCTCAGCGGAAAGCCCGAGGGAACGGCTCAGTTATTCCCTCGTCCTGCAAACACACAACTAGAAAGGAAATCATCCCACCTCCACTTTTTGTCAGTGCTGCTAGCACAATTTTTGCTACCTGAACACATCCTATAGGTAAGTGTTGCATCCCATTTTAAGATTCCCCGTAATTCTTGTGCGAGCGTGACTTCAGTTTATCTCCCTTCATAATTTTATTTCATTAAATAGCGAGAGTCAAAAATTCAAGCGCAGCCCAATTCTTTTGTACACTTAGGGTTTTTTTTTTCTGTACAACGTCAGTAAAATATATAGGAGTAAGCTACTTTATTAAATAAACTCTGAAAACCATTTGCCCCCTCTCCCAGACTAGCCACCCTTCCCAGACACGTCGTAGCCGTACAGACACACGAGCACACAGCCGTTCAGCCGAGCCCTCCCGCGACGTCAGCCCAGACGAACGCACCAGCTCGCTCCTCGCAGGGCGTACCGTCACCGAGCAACCCTTAGGGTCGCACCCCACACGCAGTGAACACGCGAGCTTGCCTCAGGATTTCAAGTCTCATAGTCTGCATGACAATGATTCAAATTTACAAAAGAAAAAGCATTAAATAGTAGTTACAGTTTGAAGGTTTCCTAAAGCAGGAGGAGTCTTCACCTGCAGAAGGAAAATGCTGTGACCAAGCTTCTACGAACCACGTTGCACAATAATCAGTGTATAAGCGACTTTGTTCCCATGGTAGATTACATATGCACAATCTGCTGTGCTTGTTCGCTTCCGGATGCAGCCTTTCCAGAGCCTGGGTTTAAGCTACACTCTTCATTCAAGCACAGGTCTTCATTAAATAAAGTGAACAGAAAAGAAAATCAGCATTCAGTCTTCACCACCCCACTCTAACTCAATTACAAAAACAAGTTTGAAAAAAAAAAAATCAATGCAAACGTCTTTTACAGATGGACAGTAAACAAATATATCCCTGGATGAGACATGCAGCCGCTGGGGACAACGGTTTTGAAAATAAAGTGATATTTGTAAAGGACCCCACCACACACACGCCTGTGAGCTTCCTGAAAGTGCACACACAACCAACACAACACTTATTAAGGTGCTTCTCTAAGCGGTGGATTTGCTGCCGTTGATGGTCTGGTGGGAAGGGCGACGCGCAGACTGAGCCTGGCTGCGCTGCTACAAAAGGAGAGGCTCAGGCAGCATGCAATGACCCAGCAGAGCCGACCCGCAACAGCAAGTTCATACTGGTAGGAAGAGGGGGGAGTTTGGCTCTGTGTTAGACAGGCTGGTGTAAGCCACTTTCTGCTGCCGATCGGAGCCCAGACCCCACTCCCAGGCGGGGAATGCGCGTAGACAGGAATGCGGTCGAGATGTGGTCCCAGGTACCCACAGCTTGAGCAGGGGAGGCAGGAGCCGCCTTCCCACTTTTACAGGAAATTGAGCCCTGATTTTCTAAGCCCGCCCAAGTAGAATATTACTAGAAGTTTTGTGTGTTGTTCTTTTTTTCCCCTCTTAAAAAAAAGGTGCAAGTATTTGCCCAAATGGGTGAATGCAGGAAGGCAGGACAGAATGTGGGAGAACTGTCACCATCTGCTCCCTAAGTACCAGCCCAGGAGAAGGGCTGTCTAGCAGGATTAGGGACAGACAGGAACTCCCCTGACCACCAGGATGTTCCCCTGACCTTGTAGAAATCAGCTGTTACGTTGGTTTTGGTGACAGGTCAAGATGCTTTGCTCGGGTAAAGCCATTTGCATCCCCAACCGGCTTTACCTGAGCAAGAGCTGGAGTTTGAGGTTTCGCTGGGAACATTCAGCTGGTCTAATACACAGTAATAGTGACCTGAAAGGCTACCCTCCTCGTCCAGTTTCACCCAAAACCAAAAGCTTGCATTCGTCCAACAGCAGCGAGGGCTGCCCCGTACCAGCCCTGCCCTGGCTGCACCGGATACCGTGCATACTTTGCCCTGATGTCTGTCCAGAGGATAGGTTTAGGTCTGTGGTGATGGTTGAAGTATTTACAGGTATTTGCAGCAGTTATTTACAGTACTTCTGCAGACCGCAAGCCGATTTTCTCTTCCTCCACTCCTAGTCAATCTGGCGTGGGCTTCTTTAGCGAGAAGGGCCGTATATTGAAGTGTCTGCTCAGCTGGCTCACCTGGGGACAAGGCAGACAACAGGACCGGGTTAGCGAGGCTCGGAGGGACGAGGAGGAGAGCGGGCAGAGCGCCAGACCGGTTCCCTGTAGTGGCCGACAAAGCCCCGTCACCTTCCCGCGCCCACCTTCCCCACCCTACACGCTCCCCACGGGCGCAGCAGGTCTGGACTGCAATCTCTGTCTGGTGCTATGGGGCCAGCCGGGCTGCCCTGCCCAGGAGCCGAGCCCTGTCTCTGCCAGCCCGATGCCGGGGCCGGCCGGGTGCCTGGCCCCGCGAGGTGCAGCCTTGCTCCCTTCCCGCACCTTCCCAAGTAACAGCCCGGTCTATCCGGGAGCAGGCTCACCTCCATTCCTGCCCTCCGCAGGGGCAGGAGTCAGAAACGCCTGCCCTGAGCCCAGGCACGCAGGATTTTACCCTGCAGTACTGCTCCCTCTCTGCCCCTGCCAGCAATATTTTTATTATTTTGCTTAAATTAATTTGATAATCTCAGATACCTATGTGAAAAATTGCTCCCTGAATCCATTCGCAATTCAAACTAGGGGTCGGGTACTTTGCGTTGACCATAAAGACACACACAGGAGGGTTACAGAGAGGAGGGGAACCCAACACCAGGTTTTGGATAATCACGTGCCTTTTACAGCAGCCTTTCGAAGAAGGGTCCACTGCCTCTTTTGAGGACATGAGAAAACTACAGAGGACTGAGAGCTGCTCCAGGAAACAAGCTTTCAGGCACGGTTCAGAGAATCGCAGACAGGAGGGTAAAACAGATGGCGTGGCACCGGCATCTGGTGACTGCAAGGTAACAGTCATCGCAGAACCAAAATGAGCAGTGCTGAGCAGCACCAGAGGCTACGCTGGGCAGAGAGTCAGGGCAGAGGGTTTATTCCCAATCGTTACTCCCAAATTCAGAGCAGTTTGGGATTACGTCCCAGCCACAGAGCCTTAAAAGGCTCTTCAGCTCAATAAAGGCTCTTTTATCCTGGAAGAGAAGACTGCACAGATGGGCCCTTGGAAAGCTGGAGGCGGGGGGAAACGAGGGGAACATAAACTTAGGGGAGCAGAGCACTGAGAAGCTCACTGCAGGGGAAGGGCAAGCCTGGACAGACAGGAGGATTACACCATCTGGTCAGTCCCCCATCTCCAGCTGTGACTCCAAGACCAAATTTATTTAAGCTTCTTAGCTACTCAAATCCTTCTTGCATAGAACCCTCATTACACTAATTGGAAAGACAAGACAACCTGGCTATTACTTCTTTGCTGTAATTACAGTTCAAACTCAACTCTGGAGGCTCCACATTAAGAGCTGGGGTTCCCAGGGGACAGGGCTTCCCAAGGAGGGTGTACACACGTGGCAGCAGCCAGCTCCGCAGGGGACATGGGGTCCCTCGCCCTAGTTCCTCAGCAGCTTCCTGGGGCATTTCTAATAGGACTCGGTCTCCTCTGACTTTGTTTTCTCTCTTAATCAAAACTCAGGGAGTCAGGCAGAGCTGGCACAGAGCAAGGGGAGCAAATTGGTCCCTGGATCTCTGCACAGCCCTTGCAGCAGGGGAGAAGGTAGAGCAGCTGCAGCATCCCCACGTTCCCTAGCAGGGACATCCCCCCTCCATCCTGGCTCTCCCAGTGACTCCCAGCGCAGGGCACGTCAGCAGGGTCACAGATCGAACTCATCAGCCAGAGCAACACCGACAGCAGTTTAACTTTTTGTACTAAGACTCCCAGATTAAGCACTCCTGCCCAACATGCAGACACAGCATCTGCTGCTCTGGGTATCTACTGGAGCCGCCCTTCCCACTGCCCAAGGGTGTGGGTCACCCTTGCTGGCTTACATCCAAAGCTGGTCTCTAAGCTGCAGCCAGGGTGAGTTGAACACGGCAGCAGAGATGCGAGTATTTGTTTCAAACTAATCTCCGGTACAACAGCCCCCCATCACATTGTGCGAAGCTCGCTTCAAACCCACGCGACAGCCCGCACAAGCCTCTCGCAAGGAAGGCAGCTCAAGTTTCATACGGTCACAGACAGCATGACACAGAGAGCCATTCCCACTGACTTTCCCATTTTTAAGCGGAGTGTTCTCCCCCCCAAACAGCAGCAGCACCCAAGCAAAGCCCGCAGCCAGAGCACGGCAGCCAAGCCCGAAGCCGACGTGCTGCGTTCACCTACCACGACCACTCCGTAGTGGATGTGCGCCAGGGTGAGGAAAGCAGTTAACAAGTAGAGGAGAAGCGTCTCGCTGTTCGGCGCGAACCCGGACACCACCACGAAGAGCACCGCCGCGATGGGGAGCAGCATCCAGTTCAGAGGCTGGCAGCGTGTGCTGCTCATCTGACAGACGATCAGTTGGCACTGCAGGAAGAGAAAGCAGTCAGAGCTTGCACCTGCTATCGACTCTGCAAGCCCAGAGCTGTCCACAGTGCAGAGAGGATGGTCACCATGTACACGTACCAATCGTCTGCGCTTACAACTACCATCATGCGGCTTCCCCGAGTTTCTCACTCGGGACCTTTCTTTGCATTAGAATTCCTGTGGGGGACACAGAGCAAAGCCTCATGGGGCTCAAAGGTAATAGGGAAACAGGCATCAAGGGCATCTTTAAAAGAAAAAGGAGTTCCCTTGAGCTGACCGAGCGTTACCTCCACGATCATCAGAAAGTCCTGCCAAGCAGCAGCGTGAGCTGCTGGACCCAGGGCACGGACACACAGAGCCGCTCAGCCACATGTCTCAGGTGACGAGCACAGGTGCCTTTGCTAAGGTCTCACGCAAGCACAGATGCAACATGCAGCTAAATCGGATTTTGACAAAAGCTTTAGTCTCCCACATTTTAAATTTATCCCAAAAAAGGAAGCAGGAACTCCTTTCGTACTAGCAGTTTGCTATTCACAACACAGAGGATGCATGCACGTGTAAACACCCTCAATTTAACCAATTCTCTAGTTTCTCAAGAGTGAGAGCTACAGCACAAAACTCGCAGGCCCCAAACCCTGTCTACTTTCCTGTTTGTTGTTTCAATCATAGCAAAATAGAAAAGCTGTTAAGTTAATCTTCGCATCTCCCTTCTCTCCTCACATTTGAGCTGGTCTTTTCCTTCCTGCCTCCCAAGCGTCCTGGCAGGCTTCACGCTCCCCAGGGGATAAATTGGAGCACAAAGCAAAAGCTGCTTACAGAAATGTTAGCGAAGGCTGTTCCAACCATGAAATAGAAGAGTCTAGGATGGACCTCCAGGATGTCCGTCGGGGACATGAAGATCCACGTGGTGCAGAGCAGGAACAGCAACACTGGGGATACCAGTGGCAGCATGATTTCATACACAGAGTGGTGCTTCAAGGTGTTATTTTTATAGGCCCTGAAACACAAGCAAAGAAATGAAAATACACAGAACCACAGCTGAGAAACACCTGGTCCCTGCCTTCAGGAGAGGGCTGCAAAATCTCATTGGCCATTCCGCTACTCAAAACTGCTGATACCAATCATAACCACAGTCAGACGAGGAAGATGCCCCCTTTCATTGTCCACTCAAAAAACTCCTGAATTACAGGAGCACCTGGTTGTCTGGCTCTCTGGGTTGTGACCAGCGGGACAAGCCTACAAAAGCTGGGGGCTCTTCTCCAAGACCCTGCTGAGCAGGCTGCCAGCCCACTCCTCCCAGTGCGCTCCGCAAACTGGGACCTTCTGGTGTGTCAGAGCCGCTTTGCCACACTGAAAACAGTCGTCTGAAAACTACCAAGGAAACCAAGTTCTAAAAGGCTTCGGGGGCTCTTGCAAAGGTGCTAATGCAGGGAGGGAGACTTGAGGACAGAGAAACTTACTTGCAGAAGTTATAGAGGCTCATCGGCAGCGTCACAGTGAGCGCACAAGCTGGAAGAGAAAGAGCCGCGTTACTGCCCCACGATAGAAGGAGACCATCACGTGCAGCCCACGAACGGGCAGGTGGTTGTGCTCTGGTTTAAGTTGCTTGCAACAAAAATAGCTCAGAGGTGCACCAAGAATAGCTCGGCACGTTTAAAAGTAGGTGCTCATAATTCTGGTCCAAGAGAGCTGTAATTACAAGTTAAGGTCTGCTATAAATTAAAGACATTTCCATTTTAAAAAGGTGCATTAATGAGCCCAGTATTATGCTTTAAACAGTTACAAAGTTTAATTATAATACTGTCTATAATGAGACATGAGGTGAGTTCAAACTCCACAAGTGACATGGCTGCGCACAACAGTTTTCAATCTTCATAATAAAGCCAATTTTCTATTTCTCCCACTGTGAGCAAGCATTTTCAGTTCCCATTGTGCAAAAAAGTTCTTGTCATTTAACTTGACAAATGATACAAAGAGTCTAAATAACTTTGAAAAAATTTAGACCTCAATAGGGAACATCACCCGCTACACTCAAACCCGGGAGTCTATCACAACTCCTTCCATGTTTATATAGCACTAGGTATTTTAACAGAGCTGTAAATATTCCTGCTTTTAATAACCCAGCTCCTCTCCAAGTGCACAAATCCAGCCAATGTAGGCATCGTGCTCTATTTTTCACATAGGAAAAGTGCATTTATTATTCATATGTTAAGCTGTACGGCTGCCAAAGGAAAGCTCAGCATATCCACCTGATTAAGTGCATTAGATTTAACGTTAACAATTCAAGACATACTTATTTGAAATTAAGTAGTTACAATTAACCTCTAAAGAAAGGGACACAGACTAAGAAAAACTCAACTAAGCAAGAACTTCTGAATAAGCCGAATTTCATTAAGCAAAGACAGCCCTCCCCCGCTAAGCTTCACCTGCATTAGTCTCCCCTTTGCAGTGGCTTGTTCTGACTGATCACTGGAGAGAACGGCTGGGCTTTTATTTAATTTTACTTTATTTAATTTTTAGATGGGTGGATGGAGGGCAGGATCTCCAAGCAGCAGAGTGCTTTTCCCCACCTCTGTGGCTGTAACCTCCCTCCTGCAGCAGCCCCAGGCTCCTGCGCAGCGTTTGGGCTCTGGGTCCTGCCCCAGCCGTGCTGCGGGGTGAGACGGAGCCCCAAGCAGCAAACCCAGCACGCTCCGCAAAGAGCCTGAGCACCGGGGGGGGGGGGTGTCCCCACTGGCCGCCGGCTCCCAGCACCCACCCATGCACTGGGCTGTGTTTTATCCCCTAAAAACCCCACGGCTCTCGCTAAAAACAAACTGTGCTTCCCCCGGGCAACGCGATGCCCGCAGCCCCAGCGCTTGGACAACACAGCTATTTGGAGGAGACGCGTTTTCACACGCTCGCAGGTCCCAGGCACGAGGGAGTCTCCTGTTTAACGTCCAGGAGCCGGTGCTCGGCTCCAGCTGCTTCCCGGCACCCTGGCACACCCGGCCCCAAGCAGCAGCCACAACCCTCAGCCTCTCTCATCTGCCCACTACGCCGCTCCAGGCCAGGAACCATTTTGTGTCTGTCCGCACAAACCCTCAGCCCCAGGTAGGCAGCACCGGGGCCGATCCCCCGAGCAGCAGCATGCACCTATACCCTCAGGACTGGCACAAAAATATATCTGAGGCATGAGCGCGGCGCTCCGCTTCCTTTCTCTTTTGGTCAACACAGACCCGGGCAGGCTGGAGTTAACTTCTCCGAAGTAACTATGCGGAAGACAACAATACTTTGAAATCCTGGGAAAGGGCAGGCTGCAAGAACACCCTCAATTAGTCACTTCAATAACAGCCTACAGGAGTTTTCATTACAGCAAACAGAACAGCGTTATCATATAATTAAGACATTGGGTTTCGTTAAAAAGGTGGAGTTTAAAAGACAGGCTTCAACATGGAGTTTCTTACCAATAATCATTGCAGTGAATAGGTCTCTATATAAGAAATTAAACAGGAAAGGTGCATACCAGGCCTCAACTCCCACAATGGCTGTCACTATGTAGACAATTGAAATGGTCTGAAAGAAAGCACAGGACAAGCAGGCATGAGCAACCAGACAAACAAGTCTGGCAGCACCCGACCCGCCAGCGCAACGTGTGTGTCAGGCAGCTTCAGGGAAAGGCAGCCTTGAGAAGTACGCTCTAAGCTACATCATGTTCAGTTCTCCCCACCGGCAGGAAGGAGAAAAATACAAAAAAAAAAAATCCACAAACATCCCGCGTTACGAGACCAGGTCTAGTAAGCGTAGTGGCTGAGCTGCTGAGAAGGGTACGACCAGGAGCTGCTCCTCGCAGCGGGAGCAAAGATGCCCTCGCGCAGCTTGAACTCACGAGATGCTCGAAGCACGAGAGAGAGGTTTTATACTACAACTTGCAGTGACCCTGGAGGGTTTGTTCAGGGACCCTTTCTTATCCGTCTGCTGAAGCAATTACAGGGAAAAAGCTAACAAGGGGTATTTCAGTTTTAATAGTAACCCTGAAGCTGAGGGAAGCACGCTGCAGGGCAGCTTAGCCCTCCACCCCTGCCTTTCTGCAACAGGCAGAGATGCGAAAGCATTAGGGTTATGCAATGCTTTTGGAGAAAGTGGTCAGAGTATAGTCAGAGGGGACCAGCTACGCTCTCCTTTTACTAGCAGAGATGATTACTGCAATTAATGCAGCTGCATTAATTGCACTCTACTTCCAACTTGTTGCATTTCCCACCCAGCATCTGATAAGCCAGAAGATAAAGGAGTACTGTGTGCTGTGCGGTGCTGTGCGACTGCACCCTGGCTAGGAAGGACGGCTGCCAGCAGTAAAGGAGAATTGTATCATCCAGAGCTTGCTCCCAGTTCTGATGGGCTCTTCAGAAAGAGCTTCCTGCAGAGGAGTCCTTAATGAGAGATGGACACGCCAACATACCAAAGGGTCCATCACCGTCAGTCTCGACATCCACTGCCCAGTTACCACGTACAGAGGGGCACCTCCCCAGGAACCTTTGCTCCAGGCACAGTGATTAACATGCCAATTAGTTACTCCGCTACATTTTGGCACGCATCCTGCTAGTGCCAAAAGGCACCCCAAACTTCTAGCCTTGAACATACCCACATTGGTTTAATGCAGGAAACTAATTAGAGCAACGATTTAGGTGGCCAAAACATGCATCTTAGGACAGCAGAAACCAGCCAGAGGAAACACAAGGCAATATCCATTCTTCAAGCCTCGTTTTTTGTGGATAGTCCATCTACAAAAGCTACTCAGAACAAAATAAAAACCACACCAACCTCCTTGGAATTAATGGTTTTGAGCAATCAAACTCTAGTGCCATGTGACCCCAGCTCACTAAAGCAATTATAGCTCAAAGTCATGCAAGCAGTCTTGGAAAGCTCTCCGCCTCCACAATGCTTGGAGACAGGCTGAAGACACCCACTTCCAGAGAGCGTTGCAGTGACCGATTTACAAGACTTTGGACACGTAGCAGAGCTGTATGCATCCCTCGCACACCTCAGTGGGCTCTACTGCACCCCAGGCACGCTAGCAAGTTTATCATAGAATCACTGAGGTTGGAAAAGACCTCTAAGATCATTGAGTCCAACCATCGACCCAACACCACCATGCCCACTAAACCATGTCCCTAAGCGCCGCATCTACACGTCTTTTAAATACCTCCAGGGATGGGGACTCCACCACTTCCCTGGGCAGCCTGGTCCAATGTTTCACCACTCTTTCAGTAAAGAAATTTTTCCTCACATCCAATCTAAACCTCCCCTGGCACAACTTGAGGCCATTTCCTCTCGTCCTATCGCTTGTTACTTGGGAGAAGAGACCGACCCCCACCTCGCTACAACCTCCTTTCAGGTGGTTGTAGAGAGCGATGAGGTCTCCCCTCAGCCTCCTTTGCTCCAGGCTGAACAACCCCAGTTCCCTCAGCCGCCCCTCATCAGACTTGTGCTCCAACAAGCTTTATTGAGCTCCTGCTGAAGCCGAGCAGCGGCTGCGGCGTGTACTTACCACCTGGCTGATGTCATATCCCCAGGGCAGGAAGAGGATCCCTGTGTTATACTTCTCCCAGTGGGAGAGGATGAATGAAAACAAGACCACCCATAAGAGGAGGTAGAGAATGAAGACACTGACACCCGTGGAGCCCCGTCCAAAGGTGGAGTAGACTGTCACGACAAAGTACACGCACGCCCAGCTGTCCAGGCCGTGATCAAAGAGCTCTCCCAGGGGCGTGCTGGAGTTAGTCCGGCGAGCCTGTTTCCCATCAACGCCATCTGGGAAGAGAACAAGGAGAAATGGGGAGTTTTGCTGGACACCCCCTCACAAAGCAATGGGCCAGTTTGCAGCTGACGAAGTGCGCGCGGCCAGTGAACAGCAGCTTTCACTGCCTCCATCCTCTAACGGGGAGTGCACTTCCCACCCCCCTGCTCTACTCGAGACTGAAAAAATACAATAACGTCTGACGAGATTACATTTATTTAAAGCAGACTGAAGACAGAATTTCACAATTCGTCCCAAAGTCAGTTCCAGCATTCTCCTTTCACATCAGCTGCTCTGGGACAACTTCCTTCTAGCCACTTTGCAAAGCAGCTCCCAGAAGCTGCTCTAGCAGCCCGAGCAGCAATTGGATTAGTGCATGGCAGAAGCCCAGAATCAAAAATTTCTCAACGGGCTCGGAGATAAGACGACATGCAGCCGCAGCATGAACAGACGACAGACACGAACCCCCACAATCAACTAGATAAAGTCTTACCTAACGTATAGGCAATGAAGTTGAGGAGACCCACAATGACCCACACTCCGTTCGGAACGTGCTGGTGATCAGGAGCTGCAGAGATCAGAAAGACCCAAGTCAGTATGTACTTTCAATGGGTTTATTTTGGCACAAGAGGCACAGCAACAAGGACCAGCAGCTGACCAAGACAAAGCACCTACACTACTCAAACAGTGAAACTGAGATGTTAGCTTGCCAGGACATGATGGCAGAGCTGTTCCACAACAGCACGTGAAACCGGGTCACCGAGAACTTTGCTTTCCAGGACATAGTTGTCCTCTGTCCCCAGCTCCCCAGGGTCATGGGATCTAAGAACTGGTGATGGCAGCTAGCAACTGTAGCCCAAATGCATGACACGGAAGTGTGTGCAGATCAGACTCTCCTCAATCACTTGCTCACAGAGCATCAAGCAGAGCCTCTTTGAGATGTGGCAACACCCTGCCCCTGCAGAAACACGTCAGGATTCCCCTCCCAGTCTCCAGTCTGCATCCTGCCAATTGAAACAAGAGTTCCTCCTTAATAGCATCTCCACCTCCTCCAACGTTGTTTTGGCAGATAGCCAGCTTAGCTGTCTGCAACTCAGGGAGCCCAAAGGTGCGTTTGAAAAAAAAGCAGGAAGAGGCACGGCTTCTTGGCAGCAGCCTCGCAGGAGGGCACACGGAGGTCTCCTAGGGGGAACAATGATTCCATGAAATGCCACCTCCCGTTTCCTTAGAGCAGCAGATTGGTGCCTTTCCAGCAGCAAATGGAGGGCATCACGTCTACAAAACCATCCAACGAGGAGGAAAGGCACAAGCTTCTGGAGGCCTCACCAGCAAAATCAAAAGTTGTCTTTCCAATCAGGACATGCATAACATGTATGTACAAAAGGGTCCCAAAGCATGAGCTTCACCATCCCTTTGGCAGAGCCCAAGTTTCTGGACATCTGATGTCCTGGGGATTCTCACACTGAGCTTCCTTCCCTGAGCTACTACTGTCAGCTTTTCTTCCTATGGCTCACGGACCAAAACACAATCCAAATCTTAGCTAACAGCCACTGATGCCACCCGAGCTTTTGAAAGCCCGGCATATTGAAAACAGTACTTGCCTACCTACCAACAAAGACAATCCCAAGAAACCAGCATTTTTCCCCACTTAACTGTGTTTTGATGATTGGCCCAGTTTTAGAAGAACTAGATGGACTCTTCCGAGCAACCTAAACCAAACCTGGCAGGGCAAAGGGAGGGAAAAACATAGAGAGGAAGCTATCGATAAGTGACTGAGTGTAATCTTTTCCCTGGGACACCCCCATAAGGAAGGGGACACAACTGAACCTTCAGATTCATGAACAGATGAACATGGGTAGGACCCTGGGAACTACCAACCTGTCAGCCTCACCTCTGTGCCTGGGAAGATCATGGAACAGATCCTCCTGGAAGCTCTGCTAAGGCACAGGGAGGACAGGGAGGTGATTCAAGACAGCCAGCATGGCTTCACCAAGGGCAAGTCCTGCCTGACCAACCTAGTGGCCTTCTATGATGGAGTGACTACATCAGTGGACACGGGAAGGGCCACAGATGTCGTCTGTCTGGATGACTGTAAGGCCTTTGACACGGTCCCCCACAACATCTCTCTCTCTAAACTGGAGAGATACGGATTTGATGGGTGGACTGTCTGGTGGATGAGGAATTGGCTGCATGGTCGCATCCAGAGGGTAGTGGTCAACGGCTCAATGTCCAGATGGAGACCAGTGACAAGTGGTGTCCCTCAGGGGTCCGTATTGGGACCGGTGCTGTTTAATATCTTCATCAGTGACATAGACAGTGGGATCGAGTGCACCCTCAGCAAGTTTGCAGATGACACCAAGCTGAGTGGTGCGGTCGACACGCCAGAGGGACGGGATGCCATCCAGAGGGACCTGGACAAGCTGGAGAAGTGGGCCCCTGTGAACCTCATGAGGTTCAACAAGGCCAAGTGCAAGGTCCTGCCCCTGGGTCGGGGCAACCCCTGGTATCAATACAGGCTGGGGGATGAAGGGCTTGAGAGCAGCCCTGCCGAGAAGGACTTGGGGGTACTGGTGGGTGAAAAGCCGGACATGAGGCAGCAATATGCGCTCGCAGCCCAGAAGGCCAATCGTATCCTGGGCTGCATCCAAAGCAGCGTGGCCAGCAGGTCGAGGGAGGGGATTCTGCCCCTCTGCTCTGCTGAGACCCCCCCTGCAGCACTGCCTCCAGCTCGGGGGTCCTCAGCACGGGAAAGACACGGACCCCTTGGAGCGGGTCCAGAGGAGGGACACGAGGATGATCAGGGGGATGGAACACCTCTGCTATGGAGAAAGGCTGAGAGAGTTGGGGTTGTTCACCCTGGAGAAGAGAAGGCTCCGGGGAGACCTTATTGCAGCCTGTCAGTACTTAAAGGGGGCTTATAAGAAAAATGGGGACAGACTTTTTAGCAGGGCCTGTTGCGACAGGACAAGGGGGAATGGCTTTAAACTAAAGGGGGGGAGATTCAGACTAGACAGAAGGAAGACATTGTTTACGCTGAGGGTGATGAAACACTGGCCCAGGTTGCCCAGAGAGGTGGTGGATGCCCCATCCCTGGAGACATTCCAGGTCAGGCTGGACGGGGCTCTGAGCAACCTGCTCTAGTTGCAGATGTCCCTGCCCACGGCAGGGGGGTTGGACTAGATGGCCTTTAGAGGTCCCTTCCCACCCAAACCATTCTACGGGTACTGTTAAAAAGTTTAAAGCTGTGCACATCCTTGCCTTATGCAGAATGGTGAAACTGAGAAAGAGGATTTTGCCTCTGTTAGTCTGAACATGGTGCTGGCATGTTTTTGTGAGAGGGCAATTAGCTGGGATGCAAAGAACAAGGCTCTACCTGCTAACTTTAGGGAAGCAGTTTCCCACATAACCCTGTCAGATTTTAAAATGAGGGCACTGGGTTCTTTTCTACTCTGTAGGCAGAGCCAATTACTACTCAAGATTTTGGCTGTTTCCTCCTCCCTTGCCCACACGCTGCCAGCCAGGCTCACATCCACCCAGCAGCCGGAGGGAAGGTGTCGTATTCGGACAAGTCCTCATCATGAAGCCCAGCGAGTTCAACCCCTCAGCTCTGTCCCTCCTCTGGCACAGCCACCTGCCTCTGGGAAGGCCCAGACTAAGAGGCCTTATCAACGAGCACCAGAAGTCACGGCAGAGGAGCTGACAGATTTCACCACTCTGATGCTTCACATCCAAACAGGAACAGGCAGCCTTACCAGAAGCATAAAAGTCAGGGTCGAAGTATGCCATGAGGAAGAAGTTGAAGACAAGCAGCAGGAAGCCAGAAAACGTTATCAAATTTGGGGCCAGCCAGGTAGGGAAGATCTATGGGAAAGCAGCAAAAGAACACATGAACTCATTAAAACATGTAATAAGGACCACGCGCTGCTCCCAGCCATGGCAGAGACCTGGTTACAATCCTCTGGGTGTTAGACAACACCGCTTAGTCGCATCTGGCATTTCACAGGGCAGCAGGAAGCTTTAGGCTGCAATGCAGTGAGCTGGGGGCAGGCTGGAAGGCAGCGCCCTTTGTAATTAGTTGCACCACAAACGAAGCAGGGCTTTTCAGCTGAGAGTTTTACAGAGAAGACTTTGTGGTGACTGGAGTTTTGCTATCGCACTAGGACAGGACAAGGTCTCACCTTCACTATTGTGTTCCAGAAGGGATGCATGACATACAGGGACAGGGGGTTGCTGTCCACGGCACTGTACTGTGAACGACAAGGGGAAAAACAAAAAGCAATAGTTAGGGCTCCACCAACACTTGCAAAAAGCCAGAGATCCTGAATATTGAGTTTTCCGTGAGGACGCCAGCTACCCAAGTCTTGGCATTGCAAGAACGCTTGGGTCAAGGATGGAGTCTCACCAAGGATGGTGCTAAACAACCCGAAAAGCACCCACCAGCTCCAGCGACACTGCCCACAGACCCAGAGAGGCAGCTCTCAGCTGCACATCTCATGCCTGCGCCCAATGCCTCCCCTCCGCAGGGAGCAGCCCCACGAGAAGAGTGCGTAGCATGCCCACCACAACGGTTTTTGGAAGGTGGGAAGAGACCCAAGGACACGCAACCTCCTTTGCAGCCAACGCTCCCGCCAGAGCCCCACACCCCGATGGCCACACGGCAGGCCTGGTGGCACTCTTCACAAGCCAGAGAAGAAGCGACAGTCCCATGGCCCCAAGCACCCACACCGTGGGACCAACCCACCGAGGACAGCTTAGTGTGCTCTTGCTTGAGCAACTCTGTTGAGTCCTGCCCCACAAGATGAGCAGGACCAGGGACCTTCTTGGCTCAGCACCCAAAGGTGCCATGCAGAAGGACAGCGGGAGAATTCCCCACCAACCATGAGAGCTGGGGCCACTCCTGCAGCACCACTGGTCTCCAGGCTCCTTAGCTCTCACACCCCAGCACCCCTTTTGCCAAAGGCTCCAGGAGGACAGCTATGAGCCCCCTTGGTGGGGTTCCCAAAACGGGAGACTGTTCTCTGATGGACAGGATACTAACGGGGAGCTTCCAGGGACACATTTCTGTGCTGACAGCTCTGAGTGACCCAGACACAACCGGTGACTGACCCCAGAGGTCCTGCACAAGAACTAGCGCGCTTCAGTCGAAGCCATCGAGATGGCAGCTATCAGTGTCTCACTCATCTCCAGTCACTTGGAAGAAACTTTCTCCTCCAGAAAGACAGCAGATATTTATGAGCAAGGTCTTCAACCTCTCCCTTGTCCTGCAGATACTCCAAAACACCATACACACCACCATACAACCACACATCCACAAGTATCCCTGAATCCTGCACATCCCGTCACAGTTTTAGGGTCATTTGGTACTAAAGAGAAGTGCAGAGGCACCGGCTTCCCGGTGCAGCCACACAGGTGACCTGGGCTGCTTCGTGGGCACCACGGGATGTGGGGCTCCCAGCTGAGCTCCCAGCCCCACCGCAGGAGATGGGGACAGAGATTGGGGCCAGCAAGGGAGCAAAGTGATCGTAGCAGCACAGGTGACAGATTTCACTGTTCGGAGGTAGGACCCATGTCATTTTTCCTTATTCAGTTAAGGCAGAGCAGTTTGAAGCAGTTGCCTGCTCACCTGGTGAAGGATCAGCATCTTGCTCCTTGCCTGCACCCAGCTCAGTGAGCTGGAGTCCACATTTCCAAAGGGGGAAGATTGGCGGGTGAACACCAGGAGGCCCGTGGGTACCCCACGCAGGACGGGTCTCAGAGGGCTCCTCTCCGTTAAGGAGCTGAGATACCTGCAGAGGCAGTTGCTGCCCTTGGGAAATGGGGAGGAAGAGCTCTTACCCCTCACCCCAACCCTTTTAGATCATTTTGGGGGGGGGAGAAATAAAAAAAAAAAAAAAGAAAGAGAGACCTAGACAAGCCATGAAACACTTTCCAGTTAGAAAGTTAAAATTTGACATCATTTGGCTCTCAAGAGCACCACAAGCTGTTATCTGCTCTCCAGCTCACAGCCCCTTCCTAGCAAAGATTACCCCGTCTAAAGTCCTCTTCCCCAAGTAACACTTTGATAAGAATCCCAAGAAAAATTCCATAGGCTATGAAACTCCTCGGCTGACGTGCTCAGTGCCAAGCAGGGCAGCTCCTGGCACCAACCCACCCTGGGTCCCCATGGTTGGGACAACACCCCTGCAGCTCCCCAGCATCGGCACCTGCCACCAAGCCAACCCACGTGAGTCTAATCCCAAGTTTACGAGCAGCGTTACGGAAAGCAATCAAAGCCTCCGCCCCTCCTGCACCACCACGGACATAACCTATGCACTCCCCGAGATAAGGCTGAAGGAAACCCATCAGCAGAGAGCAGCTCCGGGTCCCCACCCACCCCACGGCCCTGAACTAGCCACCGTCCCTGCATCCACAGCTTGTTCCTCCCTCTGTGCTCCTCTCCTCGGCTGGAAACCCCATTTCCCCTGGAAGCAGTCTGTCCGTTTCAAAAGCTGGGAAGAAAGTGGTGGGAAAGGGCAAAGCAACACCCCACAAAACAGATGCCAGCACAAGGAAGGGGCACCGGGTCTCGCCGAGCCCTGAGCACACAGGCTAAGAGCTTACAGCATTTGTTCCTAGCTGGGTGAATCCCATCCTTGGCAAGCATTTCTGTACCCCCACCAGCTCTTCCCCGCCCTCCCCGTGACGGATCAGTCCATCTCACTGGGCATTAGCCCCAGCGCTTACGTCCCCACGCCAGCAAGCCCGTAGGAGCTGCAGAGCAAGCAGCAACAAAACCCTGAACTCGATGCCGTACGGAGGCGATGTTTAAGCCGCGAGGAATTTCCATCCCAGCTTAATGCAATTTCAGGGGACAGAATTCCAAACGCTTTACGAGATAATAGGATTTGAACCACTGGTTAGGGGAGGAGGAGAGCTGGAGACTGATTAAATCTCATTATCCCCAAAACAGCCTGGAACAAGAAAACAGACACAACGCTTGGAGCAAGGCAGGGGAAGCGCTCTGGAGTTTCTATGCTCGTGTTTGTAAGGTACCTCGGGGAAGTTTCCCCAGGCCCTTGTCCCAGGAAGCTTTCCCCTCTCCCCTCACGTTTTGGGACTGGGGATGATAGTCAATAAGCAGCTTTTCCCCATGGTCACACATGTTCCCACCTTGCTTGCAGAACTCAAAGACCTGGAATGACCTGTTTCTCAGGGGAGAGGGCAGCTGTTTTGCAGAGGTTGGCTGATACAACCACCCCAGCTTCAACCGGTCTCCTGGAGGGCCACTTCTTGGGGCCTCTTTGGGGTGCTGGTCGACAGCCGGCTGAACATGAGCCGGCAGTGTGCCCAGGCGGCCAAGAAGGCCAATGGCATCCTGGCCTGTATCAGAAATAGTGTGGCCAGCAGGAGTAGGGAAGCGATCGTGCCCCTGTACTCGGCACTGGTGAGGCCGCACCTCGAATACTGTGTTCAGTTTTGGGCCCCTCACTACAAGAAGGACGTCGAGGTGCTGGAGCGTGTCCAGAGAAGGGCAACGAGGCTGGTGAGGGGTCTGGAGCACAAGTCTGATGAGGAGCGGCTGAGGGAACTGGGACTGTTTAGCCTGGAGAAAAGGAGGCTGAGGGGAGACCTCATCGCTCTCTACAACCACCTGAAAGGAGGTTGTAGCGAGGTGGGGGTCGGTCTCTTCTCCCAAGGAACAAGCGATAGGATGAGAGGAAATGGCCTCAAGTTGCGCCAGGGGAGGTTTAGGTTGGATGTAAGGAAAAATGTCTTTACTGAAAGAGTGGTTAAACATTGGACCAGGCTGCCCAGGGAAGTGGTTGAGTCCCCATCCCTGGAGATATTTAAAAGACGTGTAGATGAGGCACTTAGGGACATGGTTTAGTGGGCATGGTGGTGTTGGGTCGACGGTTGGACTCGATGATCTTAGAGGTCTTTTCCAACCTCAATGATTCTATGATTCTTTGCCTGCTGAGCAAGGCAGGTAGGTGCTCTGCCAGCTCAGAGGACACCAACAGACCAAAGGGACCGAGCTGGGGCTGGCTCCAGCACCAGGCTGCCTGCCACCCTAAGGGACGGCAGCCAGGACAAGGCCGCCTGCCAGAATACCAATGACCAGCCAGGCATCTTCAGCTACAAAACTCAAAAACGTCCACCACACCCAGCCTCCCCGCAACCGCTTTTCGTTATTTGGTTTCCTTCCTACAGACATTCTACCTCTTTACCTTTCTGCGCTAGTGAGAAGGGGTTCCCGACCTGCACGGCATGCGAGCTCTCCGCTCCGTAGGGGACAGCAGGCCAGCAGCACTGCTGGGCACGCTGGCAGCAGGCAAAGGAGGAGGGACAGGCAAGGACAGGCAACACGGGCACACTCACCACCTCCTCGGGGCGTAAGGCCTCTGCGTGGTCAGAGCTGGAAGCAAAGCAAGCTGCGGAGATGCTTCACTTGCAGCTCACTCCTCTGGCTGCTCACCCTCCAGCCCACGCCACGGGAAGAAAGCTGGTCATGCCACGCTGGTGATGGAGGCAGCAGCCTGTCCTTGAAGGAAGCCCTCAGCCAGGCTCCTCGTTCCCGCGTCAGCCCTTCAGGGCCAACGTTTTTGGAGACTGACATTCCCAGAGGAATACAGGCTCGGGATATCTGTCTCGATCTGCCTGTTCATACACGCTTGTGACTTGGAGCAAAGCTGAGGAAGGGGCCCGACCGCCCCCGAGAGCACCAGCCTGAGGCATGGGGCTCGTACTCCCCCAAAACTCGTCTCATAGTCAGTTGCTGCGGCTGCTCTGATGAAACACTCTCGAGGCTATAAACACAGTGGTGTTTTAGCTCACCACGCACGGCACCGGCTCTGTCATTCACCCACCTCATCCTCACTGCAAATTAGCATCACCTTTTCCATTTTAGATCTCAACGCACTGGTCTAGTGACTCACGCATGTGACTATTATCCTTCTCCAAGTCTTTTTTCTATCACAGCCGATGACTACCACTAGCTAGGGCTCTTGATTTCTCCTTCATTTTCAGGAAGAGAAGGTCAAACAAAAAGCGTGAGTGCACGGAAGGAATTTTGTACGCCCCAGAGCCTTCTTCTCAAAGCAGACAGGCATTTGTAAGGTGCCCTGCTCTAAAATAGCACCGTGCACGCAGACATCGCTTCTCCTTACGATTGCAGGAAGGAGGGAACCCAGCCCAGACAGTCCCCTCGGGATTTGGTTTTAAACTTCTTAAGAAAAGAGCAGAGCCAACTTTGCAGCAACAATCTCATCACTCGCACCGTACAGCGGCAGCCTCTCCTGCACCCTGTCCGTGCCAGGATGGCCACGGGATCGCCCAGCCCCCCGCTTGCTCCATCCAGCCACCCCGCAGGGTGCCACAGGGCACCCCAACAGCCGGCAGACAGTCCCGGCTGCCAAGGAGCCATCGCAGGTGCAGCAGTGAGCTGACTGCATCGTTATGGGATTTAAAGACGCAAATGGCTCATACAGCTTAAAAACAACATTAATCATGCAACCAGGGCGTTTCTGGAAGATCCAATTATGTGTCCAAGGAGGGGAAAAAAAAAAAAAAAAATACAGATTTATAGCCCAGGTTCTACTAATAGCCTTCCTGTCCAGAAAAACAATGCTGCTTTTAAGTAATTTGGTTACCGGGAGCCAGCGGCAGACCAAACATTGTTGCACGGGTGCCCTGGGCGCACCGGTGTCTGACACCCGAACGGATCCGGGGTGGGCTGGGGGAGGACAGCGCTGGTGGCACAGGCACCAGCGCTGGGGACAGCAAGCAAAGATGGATTTGTACACCCCATTTCGCTCGCAGGCACTCCGGCAAGGTCCACGGCAGCCTGCACTGCCGGCCACAAGCCCACATTTCACCGCTTGCACCAGCGGCAGGAGCAGGGCAGAGGGAGCCTCGGCAGAGCAGCTCCAGCAAGTCCATAAGGCTGCTTCCTATAAATCTCCTTAAGTACGAAGAAGGCATGAGGCTAAGAACCTTCTCCCATCAGGCTCAAGATAAGCCAGGAGGCTGCGAACTCGACAATCCCCGGCGAACATAATTGAGCAGAGCCGTGCCAGCGCAAACAAGTCACGTTTGCACTATGCTCACACTCCGCTGATGCGTGAGAAGTCACATCGTGCTTTAATGGTACTTATTAACTCGAGTCCTGTTTATCTTTTCTAAGGTCATTTCTCAGCTGGCATAAGAATGGAGCACGTTGGCAGTGGTAAATCTACAATCACCACATGAGCCGACAGGTTTGGCTCCCACCACGAGCAGCAGCAGCTCGGTAGGCAGAAAACAGCACGAAGGACGTCCCGTCTGCCTGCCCCAGCAGCCGGCAGCGCAAGCTTCCATGCCAGCATCGCTTCCCTCCTCCTGCCTGCTTTTCACCAGGCAGGTTTTAGATATCTAGCAGTTAAAGACGCTTCAAAACACAGCATGCAGGGGTCCCGGCAAGGTCAGAGCCCCTCTCCTCCAAGAGGAGCTACCGCACTGAGCGGAAGCCTCCTTCTTGCTCCCCAAGCCCCACAGGGTGTGCGAATTCATTGGGAAAACCAGATTCCTGCCCTGAAGGCACTCTCTCCCGTTCAGAGCCTCAGCTCTCACTGGCACCAGCTGGAAGATTATCCTCCACCTTCTGCAAACACAGACGTGGGACCACTCCTCCAGCAAAGCCGATGGTGACGAGCATCGGGGAGAAGCTCACTCTTCCCCGCAGCTCAGGGGGCAGAAGAGGTGTTTAGGACCACCAGCGTGGTGGCTGGGGAGCGTGCAGCAACAGCCCCACTCCGGCAGGAGGAATCGGCTGCGGGGAGAGCAATGCTCATCGGGATAACAGCTCTACCTCAGAGCAGAGGTACTGCAGAGGGATAAAACAAGCACGCTTGGATGCAAAGCATCATCAAGTGGCCCGGGCAGAGCTGATACACAGCACATCTCCATCCAGCCTAACCCAGACCCGGCCCCTCCACGGGCCAGACTCGCTCTCCAGCACAGCGGCTCACGAAAGGACCTGCCTGTGGTCACCCCAGGAGCTCACCTCACAAAAACCCATCCGATAGGGAGCCCGCACCCGAGTCGATCTTTGGCTATGTGAGCTCCAGCCAGCTCATCCAGAGGGCTGCAGCTCTGTGCTGGCACTGGGGTCACCCTGCGGTGGGACGGAGCAGGCAGCCAGCCCCACCACTCCACTGCCAAGTCCCGACCCCGTCCCATCACCGTGCTGGGGGGGGAAATCATTTCCCCCGTGGATACGTAACATGGAGCAACACTTGATGTTGATGGCAGGCTTCAGCAAACAGCCTGCCAATTTCCACTGCATCCAGGAGCTTGCTCTGTTTGGGAGCATTAAATATCCGTGAATATGGGTCACCACTGCTTCCGCTACAGTTCGAGAAAGGATGCACAGATGGCGAGCACAGGAGTGGGAAAGATGAACCTTCAGGGGCCTGAGGCAGGGATGCAGTTAGAGGAGGATCAGCCAGCGACGAGCCTCTGGAGTGGGAAGTGAGGGATCAGGGCAGCGACTCTGGGAGGAAAAACGGGGTGGAGGGAGAAAAGGCAGAAGCAAAAAATGCACAAACAGGAAACCTGTTAAAATAACGTTGCGACAGCCGAAAGACCTTCCTGCTGCTGCCAGAGCTGTTTTGGACTTCGAAAGAGGGCTGAAGTACCTGAGAGGGGTATCAGACTAGTTTTGCAAGCCTGCTCCTGGTGCCCAAGGAGAACAGAAGGGACCAGGGCGAGCATGGCAGCGCAACCCGGGCAAAGGGGCAGGGGAGGAGGCAGCGGCCGCTCGCCAACCCCAGGTACACTTCGACACACACCCCCCCCGCCCTCCCGAGGGCATTCAGTCCCACAGACCACCCCAAAATCCGTTTCCTTCTGGATCAGCGAGGTGAATTGGCCTCTTCAGGTGGCCTGTGAGCCACTGGGGAGCTGCAGACACTCGCAAGACCGCAGCCCCAGTCTCCTCTCCAGAGGACAACAAGGCCATGGCAGAACTGGGCTGAATCCAGCACAGAGCTGGGTTGGATGCCAACCCACCAACCAGGAGAATACACGAGTCACTGCAAGAAATGAGAATTCATTACAATCCCTAGAAAAAGAAATCAAGGCGAACACTTAAGTATACCTATCAAAGGAAAACACAAGCCCACGCGCATCAGGAGATGTTTACAGATGAAGCAAGGCACTGCGGGGAAGGAAGGGGAAGACTACCTTCAAGTTTCGACAGAGCCTATGTGAAAGGCACAAATAAAACATTTTTTTCCAAAGCACATAACCCTCTGTAGCACATAACACTGCCTCTCTGTATCCCTTGTCCCGCCTCTCCACAAAGAGGAAATTCACCATTAACAGAAAAAAGCTGTGTTACTTCGTAAGCCCTGACATCCTGCTTCGTGCAAGACTTCAAGCACAGCAAGTCAGGTCAATTATACAAGCCCTAATAACGCGGCCATTTTCTGAGCCAGCTACGGGAAGTGATACTTTAATTTCCACAATGCACTCCGGTTCTCTTCCAAACAGTCCCAACAGCCAAATACTTGCTGCTAATTAGCAGAGAGTGACTTTTATGATGGAGTTCATCGTAGCCAAGATTCAACACGCGCCACAGACTATCAGTGCAATTAAAAAGAGACCCAAGATGGACTGACAAGCAGCCTACGCTATTTTTAAGTGACTGCTTTGCACATCTTGCGACACTGGGCGAGCACTCAAAGCAAGAGCTGCGACCCGGCTCTCCTCCGCGTGCCACCCACCACCCTTGCCTCTCCGACAGGGCTAGGGAGGCTCCTCCAGCACGTGAAAAGCGGTCAAACAGCCAAATACACCAGCACGCTTATCGGTACCACCCACCTCAACTACTCCTTCCTTTCCACATGCCTGTGGTCATTAATTTTGGGACCGGCTCTGTGGCAACACTGACAACAGGGACAGGGGAGCCCAGCAGTGCCGGAGCGCTTGGCCTGCTCCCTATAGAGGGTGCGGGAGATGCATAAAACCATCACAGCAGACCCCAAGCAGGACAGCAAAGGAGGGAGGTGTGTGCAAAGATCTATCAGATATCCAAAGCAAAAATGCAGAGTAAATAACAGACTTTTTTCTTTTTAAAGGGAATCTGAAGAGCAAAAGGCTGCTGAGGAGCAGCTCTCCTTCCTATTCCTCCACTGCACTCACACCCATGAGAAAGGCACCCGGTTTTAACAGATGTCCCCAACCACCAGCTGGGGACAGCAATCTTCTGTTTCAGGTGGGGCAAAGGATGCAGAGGGATGTGGGCAGCAGTCAGCTGGGCAGAGCGGGAGTTGCATCCTTCACCTGCACAGCAAGAGAAGAGCTGGGAGGGCTCCTGCTGCGGGACAGGACAAGGAATCCACCACCTGCACCCATCGCACACACAAGCCGCCCAATTCACGCCTTTAAGGGTAGGGACTGCAGTAAAAAACCCACACAAAGAGCAGTGCGGAGCCAAAGACAGCTCCCCTCCCCAGAAGGAAGGGGCAGAGAGGTGGTTTGCAGCAGTACAAGCATCACCCCACGAGCATCAACCAAACCACCCAAAGAAGAGCAGCCCTGGCCCGGCAGTCATGCTGATGCACCTACTGTTCGGCAGCCAATACAGCCAAGCTGCGTGTCCCCAGGCGAATCATCTTCTCTTACAAAAACCCACAGAGGTTTGAAGTTCCTCCTAGTAAACCCTGCAGGTCCCACTGTGGACTGAAGTAGCAGTAAGTCCCCGACCACAAAGGGCTTCATCATTGCCACTGTGTGGTTAAAAACAGGGAGTCTGGAAATCCCCCACCAAAATATGGTTCAGTATCTTCAATATCCTGTAATGCAAAGGCCACCGCTCAGAAACCAGACCTGTGGCAGCAGCAAACAGCACCCCGAGCTGCTGGCAGCAGTTTCAGGATTGTTGAAGATGAAGAGATGTAAACACACACAGGCTAGCTCCTGGGAGTGGAACTAGCTCATCACTCATCAAAACCTTACAACACACATCAGAAGTGTCTCTAGAAAGCAAGATAAATCCCTTACCCTCATCTCACTGCTTAGCACAGAGCAAAAGCTCAGCCAAGACTCGTGAGCCAGGTCATTTTCAGTTAACCTATAAGCACTGCTACTGTCTCCTCCAACCACGGCAGCCGGGCAGTTTTCAGACCACAAGAGCTGCGAGGGACACACTTAGCTGGGCAGAGGTTCAAAACCCTGAACTTAACCGCAGAACAGGAGAAGAAAGAAGAAAAACACCTCTTTTACAACTGCTCATCTTAGAAGTCACGGAGGCTAGGAGGACTTCTGGACTTCCTTACAGCATCCTCTGCCACACAGCACAGCCGAGCAGTACCTTGGGAAGCTGCGCGCTGTTTAAAGGCAGACACACTGTCTCAGAGCAATTAAAAGAGCCCTTGGGGAAGGAGTTAAGTGATTCAAGAACAAGGCTCAAAGGCTTCCCCTCCCTCACACTCTTCCTGCTAAGGACCATGCAGGAGAAGGCAAGCTGTTTGTCTCGGGGTGAGGAAGACTGGCCTTTTAATCACCATGGCCTCAAGCCTCACATCCACATCACTAGCATCAAAAAGCTTTCCTTTCTGCCACTCTCACTACCAGTTTTGTTGTTGTTCCACCGGTCTGAACTGCCACTGGCACACATTGGTGTCTGCTCAGCAGAGCAAACCCTGCAGAGATCTCTTTAGGGCTCGTATTTCCAGAGCAGCCTATAAAAGCCTGCCAGGGACAGCTTCCAGCCATCTGCTTCCCGCAGCGCAGCATCTGTAGCCCTGCTATCCATGACACTTGAAGTCTGAAGGCAAGAGGATTTCTCGAGGCTGGTTGAGGGGAAGAGCACCCTCTTCTTCAGGGCAGAGAGGACACCACGTGGGACCGGCTTAAGGGACCTACAGAAACCATTTAATCAATAGCCAAAGCGCGATACATGCACGACTCGTGGATCTGCAGTGCCTGGCAGGTCTGCTGCTGGTGCCGGCTCGGGCTGGTGACAGCCCAGGAGATGAGGGGGTCCCACCTGGAAGAAGGGTGCAGAAAAGGGAGAAGAGCAGCCAGGAGGAAAGTACTTTCCACAGCGCGCTGGTTTTGGCTGGGATAGAGCTAATTTTCTTCACAGTAGCTGGTACGGGGCTGTGTTTTGGATTTGTGCTGGAAACAGTGTTGATAACACAGGGATGTTTTCGTTACTGCTGAGCAGTGCTGACACACAGTCAAGGCCTTTTCTGCCTCTCACCCCACCCCACCAGCGAGCAGGCTGTGGGGGGGACAAGGAGCTGGGAGGGGACACAGCCGGGACAGCTGACCCCAACTGACCCCAGGGATATCCCACACCGTGTGATGTCATGCTCAGCACGTAAACTGGGGGAAGAAGAAGGAAGCGGGGGATGTTCGGAACGATGGCATTTGTCTCCCCAAATAACCATCACGCGTGATGGAGCCCTGCTTTCCTGGAGATGGCTGAACACCCGCCTGCCGATGGGAAGGAGTGAATTAATTCCTTGTTTTGCTTTGCTTGCGTGCATGGCTTTTGCTTTACCTGTTAAACTGTCTTTATCTCAACCCATGAGTTTTCTCACTTTTACCCTTAGATTCTCTCCCCCATCCCATGTGAGGGGAGTGAGCGAGCGGCTGTGTGGGGCTTAGTTGCCGGCTGGGGCTAAACCACAACACACAATAAAAAGAAATCCTTTAAGCTAGATGCCTAGCCCTTTGGTGCATTCAGTGCACCAGGTCTCCCGAGCTAAGGTCTCATCTGACACTGCAGGACGACCGTGCTTGACATACTGCAAACCCAGTCCGCTGTAGTGACCCTGACCAGGAGAGACCGCTGTACGTTGAGGAGTCAGTGACCGACATCGCAGTCAGCCTGAGCGTGCCCAGGCCCTTGCTGTGCTGCACAGATCCCTCGGCCGCAGGATAAACTCAGCCAGCTCGTTGCAGCAGAGGAGCCTGCAGGCAGCTCCCACTCAGCATCAGTGACTGGGCCACCTGCATGTCCTTGCCTTTATCTAGAAGTGCAGCAAGAAGCTCTCATGAACATCCTTTGCATCTGACACTGGAAATGAGGAATGAAGTTGTTTTCCTGCAAGAAAATCCTTTAATAGCTCAAGTGATCGAAATGAGGGAAATATCTTCTATGTATAGGGTCTGCCCAGCACTCTGCGCATGGATCGGAGGCCCATTTGATGCTACACCACCTGGAGTTCCCACCATCTAAAGGGATGTAAGATTATCTATGCTATTCTCTCCTTATAGTGTTAACTCTAATAATAGCATTTTAAATGGTACCTTACAGAGTCTGAGCACCTTTCTTATTGGGATAACAGACCAGCACCTCCTGGTGCTGCATGCTCTCAACCACACAGATATGCTCAGTTCAGCTGCTCCACCCTCAGCTGGAGAAGAGCCCTCCTTTCCCAAGGCAAGAGGTGTCACCCCTCGCTGCTGCAAGCTGTCCTGCGGTGGCTGCTCTGGGCAGCTCTATGCTGGACGCCTCGGTGGGAGAGCAAGGCTGGGACCTGCCGAGGGCCTCTGTGCTGGGAGAACGGGACCAGCCCACAGCAGATCAACGGCCAAGCATGCAGCAAAGTGCAGGTCACTGCAGAGAGAAGGTGGGATGAGCAGCGAGTCTGGACACTTTTTCTGAGTGCTTGAGCACTGCCAGCTGCTCCCAGGCCTCAGCCCAGCAGGCATGTGGCAACAGACACCAAGAGGACTTCATTTTACTGCCCATGCAGGTAATGAGACGAAGAGCCTCTTCACAAGAGCCACCGGCAAGTGGGCTGCCACCAGCCTCCCCCATGCCACTGCTGGTTGCATGCTCCCCACGGGCTGCCACCACCAGCTCCTGCTTCAGAAGTGAGGACACAGAAATGGAAGGATTTTAGGGTGCGTTAGTTTTGCTACAAAAGGCACTTCCCAAGCCCCAATTCACTTTCCTCTTACTGAACTCATACTTGCTCCCAAAGCTTCTGGAGTGAGACGCCAGCCTTTAGGCCCAAATACAACACGTGTCACTGCCTTCCCTCTCGCGTCCCTCCCGTGCCACACGTAAGGAGCAGCACTCCCACGTCCTCCTTCGCTGGCATTTCCCCCAAACCATTACTCCTGAGGATAACACATACCCGTAAGGAAAGCCTGAGGTCCAGATGGTGTCACGACAGAGGCTCGTACCTGCACTTCCACCCAGCTCTCAAGGTGAGGAAAACACACAGGCAGAAACCACTTACACACGTGGCCAGAGCCCCATACACAACACACATCACTCCAGTACTTTCCCTGCTCCCACGTGAGCTGGATGAAAGAGCCACACAGCGACCACACATCTGGCTGTAAGACA
The DNA here is from genome assembly GCF_965638725.1 of Aptenodytes patagonicus. Classification (NCBI taxonomy): domain Eukaryota; kingdom Metazoa; phylum Chordata; class Aves; order Sphenisciformes; family Spheniscidae; genus Aptenodytes; species Aptenodytes patagonicus. Next base: position 1,172,402 of record NC_134951.1, on the reverse strand, counting down.
TGCCCCAGGAAGAGTCATCAGCGACTCCATCACACCAGAAGACACCAGGACACCAGTACAGTGCAGGACCCCACAGGGTAGAGCTGAATAAAGCAGAATCACAAGCAGCTCAGACAACACCAGGCAAGGAAAGGCTACAGGAAACGCAGGGCACGTGACTGGAATACAAAAACAGTGACAAACCATCGAAGCTGTCTGTGACAAACCATCGAAGGACACGTGAAGTTGCAGCGCTCTGCCCTCACTTGCAGTCAGTCTCGCTTTCCGCAGCTGCTCTTGGCGCCGTGGCAGCTGCGAGCACAGCCTCCCGACCCACCGAAATGAACCACGGAGAGTCACAATGCCGCAGAAAGTGACGTGCAGCTCATCGAGACGCACGAGCAGAAGTAATACGAGTGCTGCATGCAACGCACAAAGCCATCCTTCCCCTCTCTGCTGCGCTGGCAAGGCTTCAGCTCGCACGCTGCATCCAGCTCTGGGCACTGCACTCGGGAAAGGCAGAGACAACTTGCACAAGGGAGGGCTGTTTGGGTTGCTCTGTGAAAACAGGACTCGGAGGCAGTCTGGAGGGAAGAAAGGGGTAGTTCTTTCTCCTAGAGAAAGCAAAGTAGGAGCAGACACCTCTGTGAATGTTCCAGACAGTCCCATTTCCCCCCCTCCCCATAATTTTATAGGAGGAGGTTGCCCAGAAGCCTGCCAGAAAGCGATTTGCAGACAGGTTTTTAAGAAGCAGATCGTGACCTCTGGCATCCAACTGCAAGGTTTACACTCCGAAACAGCAGTGCCTGGCTGCATCTTTCTTGGCAGAGGATATTCAATACTTAACAGTAACACAGCATCTGGTTTTGGCAGAGGACATTCAATACTCGGCAACAGCCGAGCATCTGGTTTGCTTTTCTTCGGAAGGTCGACACATGCACCCCGCTCTACAGCCTCAAAACAAGAGCTTTATCTTTTACATGAAGACCTCCGCCCTGCCAGAAGCATCAATCATCCGCACTAGGCTGACAAGCCAGAGGAAGTGCTGGGGAAGACACACTTGGGATTTGTCCAGCTCTCTGACTACTGCGTACAGCATCTCCTCGGGGGAAGCCTCAGCACGCTGCTGCCAGGCAGGGCTGTAACGCATTAGCTACAGAGGATGTATCTGTCCTGGCAGAGAAACCCTTCCTTCCCATTTTAGGTTAGCTTAACTTAAATTGTCTCCAAAGGTGCATACACTACACCCAAATCCCACAGTCTCCTGCTGAAGAAGTGATAGAGGTACAAATAAAAACTCTCCGATAACGCTGCACTTTCTGCTGCACGGCTTCCTCGGGCAGAAGAGCTCTTCAGTGTCCCTTCAAGAGCAGATAAAGGACGGTTCCGTCTATACCCCTACCACCCGTGGCACTGAGCCAGCCTCTGACAGAAGGAGCGTACACCTACCTCTCTCCCAGCCAGGAGAAATGTGCACGCTGCAAAGCTAAAGCCATCTGGACTCCTGACTTGCCACTTCCCATATGCGCCCCTGGCAGCAACGGGAGGAGTAAACCAGCCAGGGCTGGAGAAAGCTGTGGATCGTCTTGCGTGAAGCTCTTCTGCTCCTGCTGTATCAGCTCCAGGGACACTAACTCCTCTCCAAGAGCATGGACATGTTCCTTCCCTTGGACACATGTTGCCTCCTCCACATCCCCCCCGAATCTGCTTGCTCTTCTCCAAGTCTATCGCGTGCAGGCTGGAGAGCTTCTGCCAGGCACAGCTTGAAGGCTGAGGCAGAGTCAAAGGCTGCAGAGCCGTTTGCAGCAGGAACTGGCAGGGTCTTCCTGCAGAGGGTTTGGTTCTGACCACGCATCACCTTTTTGGCTGGTCCCACCTAAAAGCAACCACTCGTCCTAGGTGCTTTCCAGCTACACTGGCTTCGGGTACATATTCAAGTTACACCATATGAGCCACCTTCTCAGGTGACCTGCTGTGCTGCTGCCACACACTGACCTCTTCCAATACGTCCCCCCACTCTGGGGACGAGGCAGAAAAAGCAGCTCAGCAACAGCTATGTTACTCTTCCGTTATTTTGCACTGCCATCCATACAAATCCCACGCTGCTCCTTCCTTGCTCTGTCCATTTGGGATGACCATTTACGCTGTTGCAGAAGTTTTCTGGGCAAGTTAGTTGTACCCAGGAGGTCAACAGAGTGGTGATGGATCTAGAGTCGCACCTCCAAGGCAAGGAAAGGGGAGAGTAGGACAAGCCTCAGTGCCTAAAGCAAGGCAGGAATATGTGACCCAGTATCAGAGACTTGTGCCTGGATCAGCCGCTTTCTCAAGGCTAAAATAGCAAAGAAAAAAAAAGCTGCCCAAGCAAACAAGTCATGTAGGAAGGCAGCACTGCAGAGAGACCAACTGGGGCTTCATTACCCCCTACGGTAATCCAGTGTGTCAGCACTGATTGCTCTTCTCAATACAGTTTATTGTGATCTCCAGCAACGTGCTTTCACCTGCAGGTACTAACACTGCGGCACGGCACAGCCCTGAGGAGCACACAAAGACCAGGATCAGCATCAGCACAGGGCAGAAATGATGCTCTTTGAGCAAGAAGTGTGAATCCACCCACTGTTATCAAAGTCCCTATTGAATCAGTAAAACCACAATCTCTTGAGCAAAGCTAATTCTGCCAGTGAGACCAAGGTCCTGCCCTTAGGGCATAACACAGCTTTATTGGCCTCTGCCTGCTGGTTCAGCTGTGCCAGGCTGGGAGCCACAGCTCTATCCGCGACCTGCTTACACATTTCAGCCCTATGCCATCCGAAACCAAGACCAGTAAACACAACGCTAGTGTGTAACTGGTGACAGTCAGCGGCCGATGGCTGCCCACGCTGTGCTTTATATGCTAGACAGGACTTTCCTCCTCGCCCTGGTCTGCATTCAGCGTCCTGTTCATAGATTCAACTGCAACAGCATTTCCATCAGAGGTGTCTCCAGAAAGACCGTGACCTGGGAGCAGGTCTTTAAGTGCCTGCCACACAAACGAGAAGGTTGCTGCAGTTGTCTGGACCCTCCCAAGCTCAACTGCCAGCACCACCTGTAGAGGATGGAGACCCCCTCCTCATCACCACACAGGTACTGGGAGGGAAGGCAGCAACACCACAAATCCCTCCAGGCACTACTGGAAACAGGCTGAACACACGACAGTCTCCCTCTTCAAGCAAAAGCATTGTCTTCGCAGGAGCAAAATTCGTCACTTTGGGGGGCCTGGCTCAAAGCCGAGTGCGTTTTCCTTACCTTTTTCCAGCACCCACGCAAAACCGCTATCTTTCACTGCCTTTCTAAATACACTTAAAGTTTACTGATGAATCCCCATACAATCTGTCTTTCACGGGATGCCTCACGCAACCTGTCACATCGGTCAAACCCACTCTACCAAGTCCATTTATCTCCAGCTCATCAGCTCTGAGCGCGCAAAAGGAGAGCGTGAGCAAGCCCTGACCACTCCTGCCCTCACAGGCTGCTCCAGGAGGAGATCAGACCCACAGAGCCAGCCTCACCCAGCTACACAAGACAGCATGTCACCTGCTTTGCTCCCTGAACACATCATAGAATCATAGAACAGCAGGTTGGAAGGGACCTCAAGGATCATCTGGCCCAACCTCTCTTGGCAAAAGCACGGTCTAGACAAGATGGCCCAGCACCCTGTCCAGCCGAATCTTAAAAGTGTCCAATGTCGGGGAATCCACCGCTTCCCTGGGGAGGTTATTCCGATGGCTGATTGTTCTCATGAAAAATTAACCCCTCGTCTTTTCCATGTGACTCCTTGTAAAAAGGGAGTCTCCGTCTTCTTTGTAGCCGCCCTTTAAATACTGGAACATGGTGATAAGGTCTTCCCTAAGCCTTCTTTTCTCAAGGCTGAACAAATGCAGTTCTCTCAGCCTTTCCTCATATGGCTGGCTTCCCAGTCCTTTGATCATCTTTGTGGCCCTTCTCTGGACCCTCTCCAGCCTGTCGACATCTTTTTTGTATAGCGGGGACGAAAACAGACTTGTCCTAACTGTCCTGCACACTGAAGTGACACCCCATGAACCACCCTGGAAGGACGACCGTCCCTAGAGATTTGAGCTGCCACAGCAGAGCCTGCGAGCACTTACAGCAGCTTCCTTCAGTGGTTTCCAGTGCTTTCAACAAGACAGAGACCGCCACGCTCACGCGAGGAGATGCGGACGATCTCTGGCACGCTTCTGTGGGTTTGACTGTGCCGGGAGCAGCCACAGGGCTGGAGCAACGTGGTCCTGAGCTAAATGTGGGGGTGAGTCCCTAGGCTGGCCATGCTCCCACCGTGATGCAGACCCACACGCACCCAGAGCTCCCTCCTCCGCGGCCCTTTTGCAGGCAGGGGCAACCACAGCGCAACCCGGCAAGGCGCCGACCTCGCTGCACGCGGTGACATGCCACAGCTGCCTCTCTTGACCACGTCGCTGCCAGCCCAGGAAGGGGTCGGGGGACAGGCAAGCTGCCACAGCGCCGCTCCCAATCACACCCACACGGCGCCCAGCGATGCCCCCCACTCCCAGGGACAGCCTGGGGGGGCGGGGGGGGGGGGTGTCACACACGTCGAATGTGATCACGCCCCACTCAATAACGTTGTACTGTGCTGTACTGTAGGACATGAAGGTGTGTCCCCACCCCAGGAGCACGGCTGGGGGAGCACAGCTGGCGTGCGATCACGCTGCCACCGCCCCACGCTCTGCTGTCCCCACGCCGGACCCCACTGCACGGCACGCAGCCTGTCCTCCCCGAGGCGGGCAAACAGTCTGGGGTTGCCCACCCGGCACGCGGACACGCTCGCACCGCGTTGCACTGGACATTGTACCCCACAGCATCGCACACGGCGTCCTCGTCCCCGCTGGGAAACAGGCTGGGGGTGCCCGGTTTGCAGGCAGACACCCCTTGACTCGCTGCAGGGCACACGACGGTCCCCCTGTCCCCTCCTGCAAGGAGGGGGGCCCCCCCGTCTCACACGGTCACGGGTCACACCTTCACCGCACCGGTCCTCACTGCGCCCAGCGCCCCACACACCCCACCATGACAGAGCTGGGGGGCGGAGGAGAGAGGGGAGAAAGCGTTTTTATTACGCTGCACTGCACTGGCCCCCGCTGCACGGCCCACGGCACGGCCCACCCAGGGAACTGCGCGTGGGGTGGGAGGGGGCCCCGCACGGGGCCGAGCACCCACCCCACCGCCCTGGACCTCACCGCACCCCACGGTGGGGCACCGTGGGGCGGAGACACGACACACACTTCGTACAGCCGCCCTTCCACTGCACGGCACCCCCCGTCCACCGCGCCGGGCCCCACTGCGGCTGCCCCCGCCCCACGGAACCGGGCCCCGCGGCTCCCCCTCCACGGGGCCAGGACCTACGGCAGCCCCCGCCTCCCCCCCACGGCACAGGGCCCCACTGCAGCTCCCCCCCCCCCCCCAGCTCCGGGTCCCACAGCACCCCTCCCCGCGGCACCTCCCGCCCCCCACGGCACCGGGTCCCACGGCACCGGGTCCCACGGCACCTAACACCCCCCCCCTCCGGCTCCGGGCCCCACTGCAGCCCCCCCCAACCCCCCCGGCATCTCCCTTCCAAACGGCGTCCCCCGAGAGCTCCCGCCCAGGCACGGCGGCCCCCTCCGACACCCCCCTCACGGCGCCAGGCCCCGAGGCGCCCCCCGAGCTCCGGGCTCCACGGCCAGGCCCCCGACGCCCCCCAACCCCGGCGTCCCTCTCGGCGCGCCGCTACCTTGTACTTGCCGAAGCCGGCCAGCTGCTCGGCGGTCACGTACTCCATGGCGGCCGGGCCGCGCCGCCGCCGCCGCCCGCTCCCGGTCCCGGTCCCCCCGGTCCCGCCGCTCCGCGCCCGCCCAGGCCCCCGCCGGCCGCCGTAGCCCGCCTCCCGCCTCCCGCCGCCGCATCGGCCCACCCGGCGTGGCCGTGACGTCACCGCGCCCCGCCCCGCCAGGCGAGGCGCGGGGCCGGCTGCGGGAGGGCGCCGCCTGCAGGGCGGGAGGGCGCCGGGCTCTGAGGGGAGCGGCCGGCCGGGAGCGGCGGGCCGCTTGCCGCCGGCAGATAACGGCTCTAAAAAGTGACTTTTTTGGGGAAAAAAAGGCCTGGGGAGGTCCCGTAGGGGTGGACCCCGCCGCAAGCGCAGAGGAAGTGATCGTGCCCCTGTACTCGGCCCTGGTGAGGCCGCACCTCGAATACTGTGTTCAGTTTTGGGCCCCTCACTACAAGAAGGACGTTGAGGTGCTGGAGCGTGTCCAGAGAAGGGCAACGAGGCTGGTGAGGGGTCTGGAGCACAAGTCTGATGAGGAGCGGCTGAGGGAACTGGGACTGTTCAGCCTGGAGAAGAGGAGGCTGAGGGGAGACCTCATCGCTCTCTACAACCACCTGAAAGGAGGTTGTAGCGAGGTGGGGGTCGGTCTCTTCTCCCAAGGAACAAGCGACAGGACGAGGGGAAACGGCCTCAAGTTGCGTCAGGGGAGGTTTAGATTGGATGTGAGGAAAAATGTCTTTACTGAAAGAGTGGTGAAACATTGGACCAGGCTGCCCAGGGAAGTGGATGAGTCCCCATCCCTGGAGGTATTTAAAAGACGTGTAGATGTGGCGCTGAGGGACATGGTTTAGTGGACATGGTGGTGTTGGGTCGACGGTTGGACTCAATGATCTTAGAGGTCTTTTCCAACCTTAATGATTCTATGATTCTAGGAGGGCGAGCCAGGCCTGCCTTGGGCACCTCTCCGATGCGGAGGCGATGAAGAGGCAAGGGAAGCCGGCTCTCCCTGGGGAGACAAGGCGATTGCTTCCCGCCTGGGTGAGGCCGGGCTCGGGGTCCCAGGCAGCCTGGCTCTCCCCTGGGGGCTGCTGACCCCTCTCTCCACGCCTGCGGGCCGGGAGGAGGTATTTGGTGAAAAAGAAACCCCTCCTCAGGGGAAGGAGAAGGCGCAGGGGCTGCTGCAGGCGGCCAGGGCTCTGCTGAGGGGACCGACGGCAGTGGCGGACTTGGTAGCATTAGGTTCATGGCTGGACTCGATGATCGTAAAGGTCTTTTCCGATCTAAACGATTCTATAAGTCTATGTGTCTTCCCCCCATGCACTTCATCCACCCCATCGCTGTTCAATGGGGAATTCCGGGATTTCATGACTTTCCGCCAAATGGAAAGAAAAGCATCAACATTTTCCGTTTCCCATCTCATGGGAACATCTGCCCAGTCCCAGCCCTGCTTGTTCCACTTGCGCGTTTTGCTGCAGTTTTATCATTTTTCCTTTAAAAGAAAGTGAAAGAGAAAGGTGGTCCAAAGGGGCTGGAACAGCGGGACCTTCCCAATGCAGCTTGGGCTGGGAGCACCCCCAGGGTCCATGAACGCTGAGGCTGGGACCAGCAGGAGAACCCCAGGAGCATGTAGGGCAGGGCTGGGGTGAGGGGAACCTATGGGCTCCACGGGGAGCCTGCCCATGTCCCACCAGCTCCCAGGGACAGGTGGGACAGATGGGACAAGGGATATGTGTTTGGGATCCCACGGGAAGGGGGAATGGGGGGGGTACACACAGGGAGGAGGGACGGGAAGGGCAGAGCAAGGAGGGGGAGAAGAAGAGCAAGGAGGGGGAGAAGAAGATAGAGCAAGGAGGGGGAGAAGAAAAAGTGAAAGCAAAGTTGGTACACTCGGGTCTCCCCACCTCCACTTCCAGCACCATCCTGACCTCCTCCCAGCCTGTCACCCCAGCCCCAGCCCTGTCACCTGCCTTCTCCAGCCCCCGTCTTTCCCACCGTATGCATCAGACACCCATCAGACAGTTCCTGGTCAGCTTTACATTCACATCCCACCATCGTCAGGTCTTTTGCTTTTCCTAACGACTTCTTTCCAGCGAGTCAGTGTCACTGAGAACCTTAGTTACAAACCTGGCAGACGGGGAGAGCTACTGCAACCCTGTGTCACTTGAAGGCACGTTTGCATTCCTTCCCACAGCAATGGCTGCAAGGAAGGACACGCCAGACGATCCCTCCGAGGGAGATGCGGGCCAGGGTGGACTGGCAGAGACACTGAAAGGCGTGGGCCTCCGCACAGATTACTGGCTCCTTGTACTGGAGAACGAGCTGGGAGTCACTGGCACACAGGCCTTGAGACATCTGGAAGACGAAGATTACCTAAAGCTTGCAAGCGATGCACAGTACACGTGGGGGAAAAAAGCCCTGACAGTGCTTCAGGCACACGGCAAGGTGAAGGTACCAGCACGCACCCTCCACCCGCCTGATACCCCAGCCTGGACCCGAGGCCAACCTGCTCGCCGGCTGTTCCAGCTTGAAGTTTGCTGGTGAATTCACAGGCACACCCCACGCGCGCCCGGTTTGGGGGATACAGACACTTGCTCCCCGCCCAGCAGCTGGCACCAGGCACATGGGCTGTGACCCACGGTCCTGCTTCAGCTGCCGGTGCTCAGCCCTTCCCTCACCTCATTCGCACCAGTCCCCCCCAGGTAGCTGATTTTCAGGACGCACACCGTTCGCACCCCAGTGGCTGGAGGTTAAAGACCCCCACTCACTCCAGTAGCTGCACTGGGACGCCACGCACTCCGGTGGCTAGCACCACAGTCCAGGGGCACCCAGGCCCCCAGTCTGACTCCAGTAGCTGGCCCCAAATCCACTCACACACACACAGGTCTCGCCAGTAACTGGCACTTAGTCCTTGCAGCACACACTCACACTGGCAAGGTTTGTTTCCTGTCATTGTCTCCACGTCTGTTTTGTCAGGTCTGTGTCTTGGTATATTTTGGGTTTGGTTCCCCTTTTTTCCCTTAAGTTTCCCGTCTGACCAGCTCCCCGATCAGATAACCTCGCTGCAATAAACCCTCTCACCCTCTCACTCATCAACTAGTGTGACTGACCAGGCTTGGTTCCCACCGCTGCCTCCCTTATCATTTGTCGGTCAGGCTTGTTTAACTGGATGTTCTTGTTTATGGCTTCCTCCCCTTCTTATTATCCCTTGAGACACTGAAGAAGGTCCTTGACAAGACACCCTGAAAGGAGCAGACACTCTCCTTCCACACACCCTTACACAGACCGTCGCCCAGTTGCCACCTGCCTGTCTTCACAGCACGAACGCTGAAGTCACACACAACTGCGGCTCACCCGAAAATAAAGGATACAGAGACCAGTCCAGTCCAACTCGATTAGTTTATTAGCAAAGACTACAAGGAATTACACTGAATCACCACTTTGGCCAACCCTCCAGGGGGGCATGGTCCTTGGGTTTCCAGCGGCGCTGCAGGAACTGCGCAGCAAAAACCGCCGACCACCTCACTGGTGCAGTCCCAGCTGGTTACATGTTCTCCAGACCATGGCTCCGTTGCCACCAGCCTGTCTTGACAGCACAAACACTAATGTCACACACTGCCGATGGCTGCCGAGGAAGCTGCAAAGATACGTAATTCTCCACATCGGTCATACAAAGGCTTTTGCTCAACAGCTAAGCAAATGGCAAGAGCAGTTGCTATTACGGTTAAGAGCTGGAGGAAAGTCCACCAGGTCCAGGCACCTGCGTAGCAGTGGCTTACCTTAACATATGAAGTATACCTAATAAACACTGAGTTAAACCACTACCTAAATCTATATAGGCTGTTGTGTTAACTGCTGTAATGACATCGGAGGCAGAACAGCTACTGATCTGACTACTAGCTCAGTTTATCAGTAGGGGAATGATAATCCCAAAAAGCAAAACAGCACAGCTTGCAGCCAATGTTGAGCTGCTCTCAGATCCCGCAGCCCTTTCTTTAAGCATGACAAGCACAGGAAAACTATTTTTTTGCCAGTGTCACTTATTCTCTCATAGCAGCTGCTAAAATTGGTACTTTCTAAGGCTGCCTTTGCTCTTCATCCGGCACTTGGTCTTAATCTCGGCCATATGACCGCTCGTTGCAGGATTGTTTTTTTTTTTTGCTCTAAAACAAAGCAGATGTAAATGTTTACGGCAAGAAGGGAAGAGGATTCTAATTTTATAATGAAGCAAGGGAATCTCTGAGCGATGGCAGGAGCAGCACGCCCTATTTCACCCAACTTTGTGAGCAATTAGATATCGTTTCCTTCATGTGGCTTGAGGTCGTAGTCATTATAACAATATTTGTGGATTGACTTGTACTATGTTCTTCTAAAATGCAAAGCAGTTGCAGTTCTTCCTTCATACCGGCTTGGCCTAAAGCCTCTCCAGTTCGTCAAGTACTTCCTGCTTTGTAATTATCTGCCACGAAGCAGGGATTTCTCCTTTGCCATGAAATTTCCCATTGTAATGTTTTTCTAGCTCTGTCCTGAAATGAGACACAAACCATTTCCAGTACGCTTGCATGGATGGATCAGGAGGAATGTTCCAAGTGGAATAAGGAGGTCCTGCATCCCGGTATCTCTTGTAGGGGATCCACGTGTCTTCACCAATCCAGAATAAACAGTCACTTGCAACGCTACTAGAACAAATATCAATGACCAGATTGTCTGTTTTATGCCACTTGTATCCCGTCAAAACTTGTGGACGATGGAAGAGAAGCTGATGGTCTCCATCGTGATCCTGCATGATGTTTGTGCAAACAGCCCCACAAAAGGGACACTGCTTCCAGCACCCTGCAAACTGTTCAGCCAGGATTGTATGAGGCTGTGTTTCAAATAAGCTCATATCAGCACTAGCAAACTCTTCCTTGAGATGATCTTTCAGGGGAGTCAGTGCTTCTGTCATGGCATTATTCAGGAACTCTATGTCTGTTATCTCCTGATGCTCAATGCCCTTCAGTTCCGTTCTGGGCAAGCTTAGCACCTCTCCAAGTGCGCTGCAAAATTCATCCAGCCAAAGAGAGATTTTGTCATTTCTGTCTTTTCTGTCTTTGACAACGTTGGTTGATTCAAAAACGGCTGACTGGATGCTTTCATAGCAGTGAGTAAGGGAGTCACCTAAAAACTTCTCCAGCCTCCTGTTCTTACCTAAACAGTACGTCTCAACACGTGTCTCAATGTAACTCCGTAAAAAGTCTCCTGGGCGATTAAGGTACTCCTTGAAATTCTCAAAATTTTCTTCCTGTGCCAGGTATCTCAGCATGCAGACTTCCAGAGAGGATCTATTGCCATTGAAATCTGGGATTTTACCCTTAATGTCTTGAGCTATGGCAAGAGCTGTCCTCTTATAGACGGCCTGGCGAAGAGCTGGGGCAATCTTGTCACACAGGAAAACAGCAAATGTCGTGATAGAAGTGGCTCCTTGGCAGGAAATCTGGAAGCATTTAAAGAAATCTTCTCTCTTGCTCTCCAGGTAGATGGCTGGATCGTTTGCTTTTCTGAATGCTATATGCATGTCTTTAAACCTTTCTGCTGCCATTCTGCACAGATACAGCGATAAATCTATTCTGTAATCTTTATTAAAACTGTATTTTTGATTGCTAGAGACAGAGTTTATACCTTCCTGTACTTCATTTAGTATTTCATGAATAAAACTTCGACTGTAATCCCTTTTCTCCTTTTCCTTCTTATCAATGTTTGCCATCACACACGCTATGATGTTATCTGTAAGGCGGTGTATTTTGCTCACATCAGCATCATCAAAATTCACAGGCAGGATGCCCCAACGTTTTTTCCTAGCAACGTGTTTCTCCAAGTCAGCAGAAAATACTCTCTGTTTGGGAAATGCCCTGATGCGTTCATGTAAGTTAGGCTCCTTAAAGTGATCTAGAAGGACATCTTCTATTTCCACATCGATATCAACCTGTTCCAGAGGGGGAGCAGTAGAGGAGACTTCAGCAATCCAGATTGCCCAGAGAGAAATAAAGTTGTCTCTCAGTTCTCTTTCACTTAGGCTTTGGCCTTTCAGAGACAGAGCCAACTGTCTACTACTTTTCAGGAGCTTGTTTTCATATTCTGACTTCCTTTCATCCAGTTTACACTGGTTCTTCTTTAGTTCAATAAGATTCTCACACTTCTTTCTAGTTTCAAGAAGAAGAGACTCTTTTAGTTCTTTCAGCTTCAGTTCCGTGCTGCTTTTCCACTGGACCAGTATCTCGCAGTCTCTGTCTTCACTGAAATACTTTTCCATGTCTTTCATGATGGCGTCACTTGTCTCTTGCACTAGTTTTTCAAGGTGTTCTGTGGTGACCTTCTGCAAGTCCCCATTCCGAACTTTATTGTCCAGTTTCATTTGCAAGTCTAAGATGTGACTCCTCAGCTGCCAGGTCCACTGACTAAATGCGGTTTCCAGTTTCTTGTACGCAGCAATCTCCACTGAATTCTTGAAGCTGAAAATGAAGTTTTCATTCAGCAAAGCATTCCAGAGGTCACTGATATGAACTTTCAAGTTCGAGAGCCTCAAAATGCTGCCCTGCGACTCCTTCTTGGCAGCTTGGAGAATTTTGCTCTTTAATTCCTGGACGTTCTGGCTGTAGGTGGGATTGGGTGGTGCCATTGGGGGGTTTCCTTCCCACAGGTGAGCAAAGTAATGAATGTGGGGGTTCACGTCAAAGCGGATGACGTCGCTGAAGCGGGAGACGTCACAGAATTCCTGCTGGGCGGCTGTCACGGTCATTTCATCCAGCTTTTCCTGCAGACGTCTTTGTCCTTCCATGTTCTGTTCCTTGGCAGTTATTTCTCCCACATTTTGGTGTACAAACAGGCAGCTTGGGGAAAGATTTACTTGCTTCATCCTCAGAAAAGCCTGCACAGCAATCTGAAGGACATCTTGCATTTCTGAAGGATTTTCTCCAAAAATATTGATCAGAGTCATGTTGCCGATGCCAATGACAAAGGTGGCCAGCTCGTTGTCATGATTAAGGGACTGTTTATTGGCCAGCTCTATGGCACGAAGTCCCTCTGTGTCAACAACTAGCATGTAATCAAAGTCCAAATCCTGCTGCAGCTTCTCGTCCACTTTAATTAGCTGCATAAACGCTCCCCGGGTGCATCTCCCTGCACTGACATTAAACTGAAGACCAAACATGGCATTCAACAGGGTTGACTTCCCTGTGCTCTGGATACCAAGCACTGAAAGAACAAATACTCGTTTATCCCCTAGCTTCTCAATTAATCTGTCAAAGATTGCTACAACCCATCGTAATGGTACGTAAGAAGCATCACCATCCATCAGCTCAACAGGATACCCTGAAACCATCAGATCAGCTGCAATTTCAGGTAGTTTGACAAAAATATTATCCTTTGAGTTCATTGATTCCAGAGCTTCGTAAATCTGCCCTACCTCTCTCAAAATATGCTCAAGGCCAATGGATGAATCGTTGATTTCATTGGAGAGGGCATCTAACTTACTCAGCAACAGAGATTTCGTATTGGTTTTTACATGGCTTGTCTTTATTGCCAGGATTTGAGACCATAACTGGTGATACCGTCTCTTCAGTTTGTCAAGGCGATCGGAGGACAGGTCATCCCATAAAGACCTTCATCCACTGCAGGAAGTATTTCTTGGTATCTGCTGGCTGTGACTGGAGAAAGCCAAGGACTGATTTCATCAGCTGATTGAGGGGGAATGCTTTCTCTACTTGCTTTCTTCTTATTGCCGACTTCTCTGATTCAATTTGGCTCCGATGATGCTCTATGCTCTTGTTTCTCTTTTCCTGCAAGCGAGTGAGTTCTTTGTCCTTTTTGCACCACATGTACCACAGTTTTCCTTGAAGAGGCAGTAGCTGGGATTTGATCTCAGACAACTTCTCTTTCTTCAGAAGCTTCACCAGCTCCTTTGCCTTTTCTTTGGCTGTCACACACGCATCTGTATCTTCATCGACTAAGAATCCGTGCTTGCGTGCTTTGTCCACGCAGGCGTCAAGGCTGAAAAGCGTGTTAGACCCTTCCAGGAGATCCCTGATTGTTTTTGTCAGCTCACCCATTAATTCTGCTTCGTTTCTGTTCTTGATACCTATTCTTATGTTTTGGCTAGATCGGCCAGCTGCAACGTTCTCTTTTTCAGAGAAAAGACAAACCAAAGGCCTTTGCGACTGCCACAGGTCACGTAAAATTTTCATCCCTTTCTTGTCACTCTGATCAGGCTTGGATATAAGAGCCACATTCACAGCAGCTATCTCTTGTAAAAACTGTAGCTGTTCTTCGTGATCCCTTGCATCTCCATGCAGGTTACAGAAAGCAACACAGCAGTCAAAGTTGTCATCGTCACTACCCCTTGGACAGTACCAGGAGATCTCCACAACGCCTTTCATCAGCAAACAGTCTTTGGTGCTGCCTTTGCAATGTCGGTGGAAAAAAGTGTCATGCTTTTGTTTGCTCAGCAGAGCATTCAGGATCTGAGACTTGGAAGAGGAGGGAGAACTGCCGATCCGTATGAAGGACACAATGGGTGTCTCTGCCTGATAAATGAGTTTGTTTTTGTAACTGTTAATTCTGGCCTGCTTTCCTGACTTCTCAGCCCCTTTCCAGCTCTTTTTTATTTGGCTGAGGGACCAGAGTGGGAACTCTATCTGTGAAGTGCACGGGTTTGGTACCAGGAGAGGTAGTGCAAATTGGCAGAAAGCAAGCTTTGTTGAAATGTACTGTCTCATGAAATCATCAGCGCAATGAAAAATTGCCATCTGGAGGTCCATGGGGTGCACACAACTCTCCCTGGTTGCAGATTCAGGGGCTTCTTGCTCCAAATTAGTGAAAAAGTCATCAAAGGAATCCGAGGGTTCATGCCCTTGTTCTGTGGTTCTTGGCATGGGTGCGAGCCCTGGGCTGCTCTCGTCCTTGCAAGTCAGGTACCTCACCCGATAATCCACAGTTAATAGCTTTTGCAAGAAGTAAAATGGTAGTTCGTTTTCCTTGCTGGGCTGGCTGTCATGTAAAGATGTCCTGTATACAATGTGGAAATCTTCTGTCCCCATTTTTCTTGGATAGTGACTTTCTAGTCCAAGGCGCTTAAGTAAGTGGAGGAACTTTTGGTTTGCAATGGCTTGATTTGCTTTGGACTCGCTGCCGTCTGATTTGGATTTGGACTGACTGGAAGGCTCTCTTCTTTGAAAAGCGTCTTCCATGTCTTTGATAATACTCTGTTTCTTCAGATCGTCACATGTGTCATCCAAGCGCCCATTGGTGAAGGAATGCAAGTCACTTTCCAGCATCTCCCAGTCTTTGAATGCACTGTGCTTTTCGAGGAGAGTTTTTATCTCTGTGGACCATAAGTTTTTCATTTGATCTTCCATGAAAACTAAACGCTCCTTCTTCTGTTCAGGGGACACCTCTTTATGTTCGGGTGTTACAGTTAGACCTGTCAGCAGCAGGAAGGCCTGGGCTCTGTAAACATCTTGCTCCTTCAGACTCAGATACTCCTTATGTCCCATTTGCATTTCATTTATCATGAAGTTAATTTCTGGACATCCAAGGAGGTACTGAAATGTGCTGCTTTCCACCTGGTATCCCATGCTGGTTGTAATTAAGAGCACCAGCAGTTCTATGTCTTTCTGTGCTCTTTCCTGGAGAAACTGGAGTAAGGAATAAACAGCTAAGCTTGCAGTCAAGGTGGCTTTTATCTTTGCTTCATGAATGGCAGATGCAGAGGTTTCTGGTGCATAGGTGACTTCCTGGATGTATTCCTTCATTTGCAGCAGTGTCTTGGTGAGATCTTCAAGCTCAGAAACACTGGGAGTTTCGGGAAGCATGTGCTCAGTATGGAAGAACCATTGCGTAATGACGGAAGACCTGGGGAAGTCCTTGACAGAATAGACATGAGGATCCAGGAGGCAACTCAACAGAGACTTGATATAGGTGGTGTTTTCTGGAGGTGACTTCTCGCAAAGCAGAACAGTATTCACCAGGAACTCCTGCAGTGCTTTGTCCGACAGGCATACGTTGATCCAGACACTATGGGTTTTGGTTTTTTCATGCAGATTCTGTTTGAAATCTATCAGCGTGAGCAGTTTCCTTTCATCCACCGTCATCTCCCAGGCCTTCACACACTCCACGAAAGCTCTGGCCTCTTCCACTGCACTGACCAGTTCCTCTCCGAACATGGTGCCGACACTGTGATTTGTTAGCGCTTCGTATGCAGCCCTGAGGCTGCTGCTCATTTGATAGGTGGACTTAAAATCACTGCTGTGATTGAACAGGATTATATCCCACACTGGGATCAGCTGAAAGCCTCAGTCGATAACACACCAGGTTGTGTTATTAGTTACAAGTCCCAGTTTCCACTGAGGAAGAGAATCTGTCTCTGATGGGCCCCCTGTGTTGGTCACGTAGAGCTGAACCCCTGTGTGGGCACTACTTCCGTCTCTTCCCTGAAAAGAAGCCTGTGAGCTGGATTTCGAAACGTCCACGCTGACACTGAAGCCTCTGTAGCTGGCCCCGACGTAGCAGTTCAGTGCTTCAGATGCTTGTCGCTTCATCTCTTCCCACTGCTCAGCTCTGAATCCTTCCATAGATGCCTTCCACCAGAATATCCCCCCAAAATGGAGGGGACCCTGGTTTACGTGAGACCTAAACCTGCTGAAGAAGCTCGCACACCTGCTCTTCAGCATGTTGGGCCTGTCTGCTTCCTGAGTGATGTTCAAAAGATGCTCGATGTCTTGCAGCTCCCGTAGGGCCACATCTGAGAGGCGAAGCTGATGCTTTTGGAAGTAGCAGGAGGCCAGAGGGATGTACTGGTACTTGGTGATGCAAATGTAGCTCTGCTCAGAGTGGGACTGGTGGGTGTCCTCTGACTGCGAGGAGCTGCTGTAATCTACACCAACTTCAACATTAAACCCCCAGAAGCTGGCTTTGGCAGAAACGTTCATGCTGAACCCCAGCTGCTCCATGGACTTGGTGAAAGTGGCTTCTGCTGCAGAGGAGGAGAACTCCTTCCTCTCAAGCAGTGACCCTTGCTCTGGACCAGCGAGCTTGAATCCGTCGGGAACCCTGATGAGCTGGTCTCGCTTTGCCAGCATATCCGCAAGGCTGCTGGTTCTGTAAATGCCCTGCAGGGCCAGTCCCCCCGATGCCCGCCTCAGGACCTCCATGTCGGAGACGTTCTCACCCCTGCCCACTGACGACTCCTGCAGCTCCAGCAGCTTCTGGATGCTCTCCAGCACATCCACCAATGACTCCTCCGGCGGTGCCCAGTACGCTTTGGGAATCTCCATGGCTTGCCACAGAGCCTCCTCTTTCTGTCTTACAACGTCCTTGCTGTGGCTGTGGCTGTTGTGCATTTCTTTCAGCTCCTCCAGGGCTAGCTTGGCCGCTTCTTGTCTCTGCTTTGTCATCTCCAAGCGCTCCCTCTGCAACTCCTCAAAAGTTGCTTTGTTGTCTGTTAGTTCCAGGAGTTTTTGGAGCGCCTTTGTTTCCCAGGGGTACCGTACTTCGCACTCCAGCTTAAGGCAGTCTTCATATTGCAGGTGTTTCAGGGCTTCTCTGGACTTGACTCCCAGTATCTTCGACAGTTTGGGGAGCCAGTATGCATCATCCAGTCCTTCTTTCTCACATGCTTCTGCCAGTAGTTTTTTAGCAAGATGTGCCTTTTCATCATCCTCTAGTATGTCCTCTTGTGAACTCATGGCTGTGGAAGAAGCAAACAGACTTTCTTTAAGGTATGTTGTAAGAGGCCCCAGTCTCTTATAAGAGGGCTCTCCAGCAGCTCCGGCCCTGGGGATTCCTCCTACTGTCATGGTTTAACCTCAGTCGGCAACTGAGCACCACCCAGCCGCTCACTCACTCCTCCCCCCCTACACCCCCGGTGGGATGGGGGAGAGAATTGGAAGAGTAGAAGTGAGAAAACTCATGGGTTGAGATAAGAACAGTTTAATAATTGAAATAAAATAATACTAATAATAATACACAAAGCAAGTGATGCACGATGCAATTGCTCACCACCTGCCAACCGATGCCCAGCCAGTCCCCGAGCAGCGGCCCCCCCAGCCAACTCCCCCCAGTTTCTGTACTGAGCATGACGTCCCATGGTATGGAATGTCCCTCTGGCCAGTTGGGGTCAGCTGTCCTGGCTGTGCCCCCCCTCCCAGCTTCTTGTGCACCTCCAGCCTGCTCAGTCGGTAGAGCACGGGGAGCTGAAAAGCCCTTGACCAGTGTAAGCGCTGCTCAGCAACAACTACAACATCGGTGTGTTATCAACATTGTTCTCCTCCTAAATCCAAACCACAGCACTGTGCCAGCTACTAAGAAGGAAATTAACTCTATCCCAGCCAAAACCAGGACACCTACCCAGCTGCTGGAGCCCAGCCTAGGATGCCCCAAGACCTGGGGGTCTCCGTCCTGGGACAATGGATGTGCCTGCTGCTTTCCCATTTGCAGGTTCAACCCTGAAGCTGAGTGTGTATCCCAGAGACAACACACACACACACACACACACACTGACTTGGCCACACAACCTGCCATGGACAAGGTGCTGCCTTCAACAGCACCCACATATACCCAACAGGACTCATAAATATGTAAGTACAGGCAGCCATGGGCATTCCTGGATCCCTTGAGCACCAGCACAGCCCCTCTGTCCATCCAACACCCCTCCCTGCATCCTGCACCCTCTTACCAGCCCCACGGGTCTCCTGCTTGCTGGCTGGTCCAGCTTGGTGCTCACCAGCAAGCAGAGGCACGCACTCACACATTCATCTCCCGGGCACCCCACACTCACAAGACACACCCACCCCAAATACCCAGCACCGGGCACACGGGCTGTGACCTGTGGTCCTGCTCCAGCTGCCGGCATGGAGCCCCTCACTCGCCTCACTCACGCCCGTTCCCCCCGGGAGCTGGTTCTCGGGACACACATCGTTCCCACCCCAGTGGATGGGAAAAATCCAAGTTGTCCCTGTCCAGAGCTGTGCCTGGAGCATCCTGTTGGCCCATCATTAGTGACTGGAGACTTTGGGTCTTTGGCATTGTCTCTGGGACCCCCTGTCTATCCAGTTTGTGTCCCTGTGTGGTTTGGTTTATCGTTTCCCCCTTCACTTATTATCCCATATGCATTGGAAAGGTCCTTGACTGCTAACCTTAATGGAGCTGACGCTCTCACTGTACACATGCTTTACATCTTTTTTTTTTACACTGTCATGCAAACCTGATAATTGTCTCTGTCTCAATTCAGTTGGATACTGAAGAGATTTATTCAGTGCACAAAACCTTCCCGTGCATTCAGCTTTCGTCCCACCAACGACACAAGACTCTTACCAACACAGGTATTGATCCGAGTATCGTGACTGGGCTCTTGGACCCTTTCAGAGCCTTTAGTGTCAGCTTTTCCTTTAAAGTCAGTGAAGATTTAGGCAATACACTCAATGGATGTGGGGTCTGATTCATCTCACCTCACAGTAGATACTCCTTTTGGTCAGATGCTTGACTTTCCAGAGGGCACAGGCAGCCAAGGTCCCCGGCTCAACTGAGACAGCACGCCGTCACACGGCAGGCCTGGTAGACAAGGCTGGGGTGTTAAGAAGAAGATAGGGACCACCTCAACAATTCAGGAGGAAAAACACTGGGAAGGAAAGGTCCAAAATCCTAAAGGAGAAGACCAGACAGTCAGGAGATGGCAACCCATCAACACGGAGGATTCATTCCAGGGAGCGGTGGAGGCCATCCTTTCTCCACCAGTGGTGATTGCCCAGCCAGCAAAGACTCATCAGGGCCTTTTTGGGGTGGTGACCAGCCTAGGGTTTTGCCTGGGACCTAAACCCACATACCCATCATGTACGTTAGCCCAGGGACAGTTTGCAAAGTACGGGTCTCCTGCTTTCAGAGCCTCTTCTGCACACAGCAAAAGGTGCCCAGGGGTGACTCAGGACAGGGCTGAATGCTTGCACACCGTAGCAGCATCATGGGGAGGAAGACCGAGCCTGGACATGAAGTCAAAGCTCAATCTGATTAAAAAGGATCCTCCAGTGCCCTACTACCTGCTGACCTCTCAAATAGTGGCCCTACTGCCACCACCATGTAGCCACCAGCAAGGGAGGGTGGAGGGCTCACGCCTGCTTTCTCGAGGGGAGAAGACGTGGAAGGATGGAGAACAGGCTGAAGGATGGAGAGTAGGCTGGTCTGTGAGAGCAAAGCCTGGAGACCTGCGGAAAAGTCCCAGCTCCAGATGCACAGGCTGTCCAGTTAATGTCTGTGCTCTCCAGTCAGGCTCAACCAGCCTCAAGACAAAGTCTGGACGTGGCAGAGCCTGGGGGAACAGCACTGACAACACGGCAGCACGTGCCACATCCCACCACTGGCCAGATCATGTATCTGCTGCTGTGGGTGAAGCTCAAGCCCCCAAAGAGATGGAGAGAAACACCACGGCGGGACGGGGGAGAGAAGTGGAAAAGCAAAAGCAAGAAGAACTCCTGGGTCAAGATAAGGAGAGTTTAGCAAGTGAAGGAAAGCTGCGTGTGCTCACAAAGCGAAGTAGGGTGTTTATTCACTACTTCCCATCGGCAGTGTCGTGGTTTAACCCCAGTTGGCAACCAAGCACCACCCAGCCGCTCGCTCACCCTCCCGCCCCCAGTGGGATGGGGGAGAGAATCAGAAGAACAAAAGTGAGAAAACTCGTGGGTTGAGATAAGAACAGTTTAATAATTGAAATAATAATAATATTATAATTATAATAATAATAATTTGTAATGGAAAGTGAAACAACACGAGAGAGAGAGAGAAACAAAAAACCCAGGGAAGGAAAAAAAAACAAGTGACACAACCACTCACCACCCGCCGACCGATGCCCAGCCAGTCCCCGAGCAGCGGCCCCCCCCCGGCCAGCTTTCCCCAGTTTATGTACTGAGCATGACGTCCCATGGTATGGAACGTCCCTCTGGCCAGTTTGGGTCAGCTGTCCTGGCTGTGCCCCCTCCCAGCTTCTTGTGCACCCCCAGCCTGCTCAGTCGGTAGAGCACGGGGAGCTGAAAAGTCCTTGACTAGTGTAAGCACTGCTCAGCAACAACTACAACATCGCTGTGTTATCAACATTGTTCTCCTCCTAAATCCAAACCACAGCACTGTGCCAGCTACTAGGAAGGAAATTAACTCTATCCCAGCTGAAACCAGGACAGGCGGGCAGATGTCCAGCCGCTCCCTGGGAAGCAGAGCCTCAGCGTGCGTGACGGCTGCTTGGGAAGGCAAATGCCGCAGCCACCACCATCTCCCCTTCCTCCTCCTTCCCCCCCAGCTTTGGTTGCCGAGCACGACGCCGTGTTGCGCAGTCCACTCGGGCCACCTGTCCCGGCTCTGTCCCCTCCCACCTTCTCGCCCGTCGGCCCATTACCAACACTATTTCAGTCTGCAATGCCCCAAACAGCACCACACGGCTGCGACGGAGAACATTAACTCCAGCCCAGCCGGACCCTGAACTAGCACCCAGGCACACTTTGAAGTCCCAGCATGGCTTCATATTTCTTCAAGAATAAGGAAAAAGCCACATGCAATTGTGTTAGTGCACGCAGAGGACCACTAAGCATATTTATGGAATAACTCGGGATCGCTTTCTTCCTTGGAAGCCAATCAGGGAAGCAGTAAGGCTGGCAGCACGACCTGCCATGGGACTGCCTGCACCCTGTTTCACGGGAACAGCTCCCCTGAGACTGTTTTCCCCAGCCCTGCCCCAGGGGAACCGGGCTCTGGAAGCGCTTGTGCCTTTGAGGGGCTGCACCAGGGACCAGAGCGCTTTGGGTGGTGAAGTTTAGACTGTAGGAGAGGCTGGGAGAGGTGAATCCCACCATCACTTCATAGAAAGGAAAAGGAAAAACTCTCCCCTAGGCGTGGGGACAGAGCAGGGTGTCCCACGAATGCCGCTCGTTACCCCAGTGCTGCCACACTCTCTAACGAGCAGCGCGGGAGGCAGGCACCACCACCCAAGCAGCCCACGCCGCCAGCCTGAGGACTGCACCCCAGCACCCATTGCTCCTGCGCCCCCGTTAATGCTGACAGAGAGCATGCCACGGAAAAGGTTACTATCAATGATGTTCCCCAAATTATCCGTTTCAGCTTCCGAGGCCACGGGAGCACCCGCAGGGCTGCCTTCCCACCTCCCCTTTGGCCCCGCAGTCTCGCCATGACACGTCCCAGCCCGGTCCCCTGACTCCACAGCAGGGAAGCAAACGGCACCAGGGTGCAGGTGCACACGCAGCTCTGCAGCCGCCCCGGCTCCTGGCCCCCAGCATGGCTGGGCTTCAGGCGAGCGCACCCGTCCTGACCCACCGAGGGGGCTGGGTCATGCCCGGGGCGGGCAGGATCAGCCCTGGCCGGGAGAGCATTTCCCAGCCCAGGCACGGGCTCGCAGCAGGGAAGGGGCTCTGCAAGGGGTCTGTCCCTGGAGCAGACAGCGGGTCCCTCCCCATCCAGCACTGCTGCCAGCTCCTGAAGCCAGGCTTTGCACCTCTGCAGACATCAGCCTGCCCCTGAATGCCCCCCAGATGCCCCCTCCTTCCCCACCTGCTCCTGCTCTGACCCCCCTGCCTCCTTCCTACCCTCCCGGTTCAACTCTTGCAGCACACACGTCCCCCGAGCTTCCTCAAACAGGCTGGCGAGCAAAGGCTGCTTCCTCCATCCCACACTCAGAGCAAAGACCGTTCACCTGCTGCCCTAAATCCCCTTTTTTCCTTCCCTGGCATTTCTCAAGTGATGGGAAAACACACGGAATACGAAGCAGAAGACAAACAAGATCCTTGCTCTGTGCTGGTCTCCGGCTCCCAGCCCCAGAGCTCAACAGCAAGGTCCTACCGTCTCCCTCTGGTGCTCAGCAGCTCCTCGGCTGGTGTCAGCCTGGCTCAGACCCTCTCTTTATATAGCCTCTGGTCTCTAGGTGGGTTGCTGCTTTCCCATTTACACGGGCAGATAAGGGGGCTTCTGCCTTCCTGGAAATCAGGCCATTGCTTGCAAGAGTGGAAGAGAAACTTGGCAGCTCCTGCCTGACGTGCGGAATCAAACTTCACAACTCAAAAGAGTTGTAAAGCAGGTATGTTTATTACGGCGCCGGGTGCAAGGGGGATAGCTCCTCCTAGCTTGCACACCGTATGTTGCATCAACTGTCCCTTATACGGTTCTGCGGTGTACATATTCATTACCATAGGCTGGGTTAGTACAACTAGTTCTAAGAAAAGGCGGGGATATTTTAATTATTTCCAGGAACCTATTATCATAGGCTCCCTCCTCCTGGCGCACACGTACTGTCGTCTGGTGGTCGTCTATTGGGGTCTTTTGGAGGAAGATTCACAGTCTTCTTCACCGTGTACCTTCGCCTTTGGCCCAGAATGCTGAGTTGGCTGAGCGTCAGACCGCAAGGCTGGTTTCAACCAGACGGTCACTGAGTGTATACATTCAAGTTTCTGTTATATACCCAACTTCTGTAACTTCTGCTGACAACAGGGTTACAGTGTCTTTGCCAAACATTCTATTATGCTTGCAACAGCATCTATGCTATCGGAGTTACTAGCTACAATAGTTTATGCTAACAATTACCCATTTGTTCCCTAATTCATGCCTGTGCTGGAGCTGAGAGCTCAGAAGGCAGAGCAGCCCTAGGATCCCACCCCAGGCTCCCAAAGACTGTCCTGGGCTCTGCACAGGGGTGGCCGGTGTGCCTGTCCAGCATCAGCAGGGTGCTAGCAAACCTGCTGCCTGCAATCAGGGTGAAAGGCAGCAGGGACTGGGCAGCACTTGGGACCTCCCCAACCTGCTCCTCTTACCTCCAAATCATCGAATCACAGAATGGTTTGGGTTGGAAGGGACCTCTAAAGGCCATCTAGTCCAACCCCCCTGCCGTGGGCAGGGACATCTTCAACTAGAGCAGGTTGCTCAGAGCCCCGTCCAGCCTGACCTGGAATGTTTCCAGGGATGGGGCATCCACCACCTCTCTGGGCAACCTGGGCCAGTCTCTCACCACCCTCAGCGTAAACAATGTCTTCCTTCTGTCTAGTCTGAATCTCCCCTCTTCCAGTTTAAAGCCATTCCCCCTTGTCCTGTCGCAACAGGCCCTGCTAAAAAGTCTGTCCCCATCTTTTTTATAAGCCCCCTTTAAGTACTGACAGGCTGCAAGAAGGTCTCCCCGGAGCCTTCTCTTCTCTGGGCTGAACAACCCCAACTCCCTCAGCCCTTCTCCATAGCAGAGGTGTTCCAGCCCTCTGGTCATCCTCGTGTCCCTCCTCTGGACCCGCTCCAACAGGTCCGTGTCTTTCCTGTGCTGAGGACCCCCGAGCTGGAGGCAGTGCTGCAGGGGGGGTCTCACCAGAGCAGAGCAGAGGGGCAGAATCCCCTCCCTCGACCTGCTGGCCACGCTGCTGGTGGTGCAGCCCAGGGTACGATTGTCCTTCTGGGCTGCGAGCGCACATTGCTGGCTCATGTCCAGCTTTTCACCCACCAGTCCCCCCAAGTCCTTCTGGGCAGGGCTGCTCTCCATCCCTTCATCCCCCAGCCTGGATTGATACCGGGGGTTGCCCCGACCCAGGGGCAGGACCTTGCACTTGGCCTTGTTGAACTTCATGAGGTTCACAGGGGCCCACTTCTCCAGCTTGTCCAGGTCCCTCTGGATGGCATCCCGTCCCTCTGGCGTGTCGACCGCACCACTCAGCTTGGTGTCATCTGCAAACTTGCTGAGGGTGCCCTCGATCCCACTGTCTATGTCACTGATGAAGATATTAAACAGCACCGGTCCCAATACGGACCCCTGAGGGACACCACTCGTCACTGGTCTCCATCTGGACATTGAGCCGTTGACCACTACCCTCTGGATGTGACCATGCAGCCAATTCCTCATCCACCAAACAGTCCACCCATCAAATCCACCCCGAATCCTCCTTTCCCCATCCCTGCATTACTCAGTGCCCTCTCCTCAGAGCCCCCTTTGCATGTGCCATTCCAAAAGCCTTGCAGAATTTATTCATCCTCATCCCGACCAGCCCACGTGCCCTCCACTCCATGCGTTTTCTGCCAGTTTTGCACCGCAGCCGCTTGGGGCAGCCCGGGGGGCTCAGCTCCCGCAGGACGAGGTCTCTGCAGCGGAGAGGGGTCCCTCTGCCTCTGCGGGAGCGTGGCTCTGGCTGGGTGCCCCGGGGCAAGCTGCCTCTCACTCCAGGCTTGGCCAAGCATGGGTCGGGCCCACGCGGCAGCTGGTGATCCGCTGCATCCCTCCTCCTGCCCTGCGGGAGATGCTCCAGCCTCACAGGCACCTGTCCCAGAGGCTGCATCCCTCCTGTTGCCCCGCGGGAGATGCTCCAGCCCCACAGGCGCCTGTCCCAGAGGCTGCATCCCTCCTGCTGCCCTGCGGGAGATGCTCCAGCCCCACAGGCACCTATCCCAGGGGCTGCGAGAGCACTGGGAGCACCCAGCTGGCTGGTTCCTGCAGGGTGCCCTGCCAAAGCGGCACTTCTTGGCATCCTCCATCCTCGGGAGGGGTTTGGAGGATAAACTCCTGATCTAAGAAGAGAGAAATGAGGCTCTTTAGTCGAAATCACATGAGCCTGAGGAGCAGTTTCAGTTCTACAGGCTGCCCAAGCCCTCTCCAAGAAGAGCTCTGATTTCTGAAAAACTGTGGCAGCCGGCCAAGCACAAGCCAGCAGGAAAAAATAAAATTGCCTTTGAACCTGCCCAAAGCCTGTGCAAGGAGCAGCAGCCCAGGAGAGCAGAGAGCAAACTGCTCTTTGCCTGCCCCCAAGGCGACGGCTGCAGACCATCGTCTCCCCCGTCAGCAATCAATGGGGAGGGGTGTCATTAACATCACGAGGGGGCTCTTGAAGCCTTCCGGCAAACGCGTGTCACCCTTTTCTCCGGCCCAGGGGAGGTCGGCCAGCTCCCCGTTACTTAGCTGGAATTGCGCAACACCCCGAAGCGGGAGGCGGATGCAGGAGAGCTCGGGGCCGCAGCAAGGAGCGGGGAAGGGAGCAGACAGCAGGTCCCGCAGAGGGGACAGAAACGCTCGGTGCCTCCTCCTGCCTCTGTAGGGGAGGGGTATAGGGCAGCCAGACCTATAGCCCGGGTATAGGGGACGGAGCCAGGGAGGGAAGGGGTGGGGAGGGCTGCTCGTTGGCTGTGCTCAAGTCAGCGAGGTCCCTTGAACAAGCCAGGGACGTCGGGCACAATGTCCAAAACCATTGGTCATCATCCCCAAGAGCTCGTGCAGGATGGGGAATCATGCACGGAGCTGAAGAAAAGCACGTGGGTAAAATACGGTCTCCCAGCCCCTTGGTCTTCATTTGATCTTTACAGCCGCTCCTTTAATCTCCCCTGGGGATGGGCAGACATAGGGGGGGTTCGGGCTCTCCGGCGGGATGGATATCACCCAGAAGGCCACCGCGGCAGGACAGCATCACTGCTCTCCTTGTCCTCACGGCCACCGCAGCGGCTCCTCTCTGACCTCCCTCCCTCTCCGCCGGCTGCCCGCCCTGCCGTGTGGACAGCGCTTTGTGCTTTCACATCACTAAAGCAACCAGCCTTTGGCCCCAGGACCGACACGGGCTATTGACCCTCTGCTTCCCAAAACACCGTCTCCATCCAGCATCCCGGAGGCTGAGATGAGGCTGCAGACCAGGTCTGAGCCCCAAATCCTCCCCATCATCCTCAATACATCAGCACAACCGAAATATGCCCACAGCTAACACACAGATCACCCAGGATAATGCCTCCACGCAAACCGCCCTGGGGATGCCCGGATCCAGGATAACCTCTCCCTGCGGTGGGATGGGGCCGGGCATTGAGGGAGATAGATTGGTGGAGCTGCACCCTACCGTCCCTGAGGCAGAGGCAGCAGAAGGAGGCTCCGCGAGAAGCAGAGGATCCCCTGCCTTCTTGCCACCAGGTAGAAAGAGGGGACCTAAGCGACGGGGGGGAATGGAAATGGGTCCCTGCTCGGGGTGCCAGGCAAACCCCCGCCCGGCCTCCCTCACCTTCCCGGTTGCCCTTACACAACAGATATGGGGCCCTGGAACTTGAAGGCCAGGCAAACGAGGATGTAGACGAAGGTCCATCGAGGGGGTCGCCTAGGGTGAGGCAGTCAGCCCCACGCATTATGACTGCCTCTGCTAAGAAAAAAAGGAGGGTAATTGTCGTAGGCGATTCCCTTCTGAGGGGAACAGAGGGCCCGATATGCTGACCGGACCCGTCCCACAGGGAAGTCTGCTGCCTCCCTGGGGCCCGGGTCAGAGACATCACTAGGAAGCTCCCTGGTCTGGTACGGCCTTCCGATTACTACCTGCTGTTGGTTATACAGGCTGGCAGTGATGAGGTTGCGGAGAGAAGTCCTGCAGTGATCAAAAGGGACTTCAGGGCACTGGGGCGACTGGTTCAAGGATCGGGAGCACAGGTAGTGTTTTCCTCAATCCCTACAGTGGCAGGGAAGGATACTGAAAGGAACAGGAAAACACACCTCATCAACACGTGGCTCAGGGGCTGGTGCCATCGCAGGAATTTTGGCTTTTTTGATCATGGGGAGGTTTACACGGCACCGGGCCTGCTGGCGACAGATGGAGTTTAGCTGTCTCACAGGGGAAAAAGGATCATGGCTCATGAATTGGCAGGGCTCATTGAGAGGGCTTTAAACTAGGTTCGAAGGGGGAAGGGGATAAAACCAGGCTCACTAGAGATGAGCCTAGGGGTGGCGTGCCGATGCCGGGGGCGAAATCGATAGCCCAGCTCAAGTGCATCTACACCAATGCACGCAGCATGGGCGGCAAACAGGAGGAGATGGAAGCCATTGTGCAGCGGGAGAGATATGACTTAGTCGCCATCACAGAAACATGGTGGGGTGACTCTCACGATTGGAGTGCTGCACTGGATGGCTATAGACTCTTCAGAAGGGACAGGCGAGGAAGGAGAGGCGGTGGGGTGGCCCTGTATGTTAGGGAGTGTTTCGATTGTCTAGAGCTCAACGATTGTGATGATGGTACGGTCGAGTGTTTATGGGTAAGGATGAGGGGGAAGGCCAACGAGGCAGATATCCTGCTGGGAGTCTGTTATAGACCACCCAACCAGGATGAAGGGGCGGATGAAGCGTTCTACAAGCGGCTGGCAGAAGTCTCTCAATCGCTAGCCCTTGTTCTCGTGGGGGACTTCAACTTCCCGGACGTCTGCTGGAAATACAACACGGCAGAGAGGAAGCAGTCTAGGAGGTTCCTGGAGTGTGTGGAAGACAACTTCCTGACGCAGCTGGTAACTGAGCCTACCAGGGGAGGTGCCTCGCTCGACCTGCTGTTTACTAACAGAGAAGGACTGGTGGGAGATGCGGTGGTCGGAGGCCGTCTTGGGCTTAGCGACCATGAAATGGTAGAATTCTCCATTCTTGGTGAAGTAAGGAGGGGGGGCAGCAAAACCGCAACCATGGACTTCTGGAGGGCGGACTTTGGCCTGTTCAGGACGTTGGTTGAGAGAGTCCCTTGGGAGACGGTCCTGAAGGGCAAAGGGGTCCAGGAAGGCTGGACGTTCTTCAAGAAGGAAGTCTTAAAGGCGCAGGAGCAGGCTGTCCCCGTACGCCGTAAGAAGAATGGGCGGGGAAGACGACCGGCCTGGCTGAACGGGGAGCTCTTGCTGGGACTCAGGAAAAAAAGGAGAGTTTACCGCTTGTGGAAGAAGGGGCAGGCGACTCAAGAAGAGTACAGGGATCTCGTTAGGTCGTGCAGAGAAGAAATGAGAAAGGCAAAAGCCCAGCTAGAACGCAATCTGGCCGCTGTCGTTAAAGACAACAAAAAAAGTTTTTACAAATATATTAATGGCAAGAAGAGAGCCAAGGAAAATCTCCATCCTTTATTGGATGCAGGGGGGAACATTGTCACCGAGGATGAGGAAAAGGCTGAGGTACTCAATGCCTTCTTTGCCTCAGTCTTTAACAGGCAGATCAGTTATCCTCAGGGTACTCAGCCCCCTGAGCTGGAAGACGGGGACGGCGAGCAGGATGAACCCCCCGTAATCCAAGAGGAAGAGTCAATGACCTGCTACGCCACCTGGACGCTCACAAGTCTATGGGGCCGGATGGGATCCACCCGAGATGCTGAGGGAGCTGGCGGAGGAGCTCGCCAAGCCACTCTCCATCATTTATCAGCAGTCCTGGTTAATGGGGGAGGTCCCGGACGACTGGAGGCTTGCCAATGTGACGCCCATCTACAAGAAGGGCCGGAAGGAGGATCCAGGGAATGACAGGCCTGTCAGCCTGACCTCGGTGCCGGGGAAGATGATGGAGCGGTTCATCTTGAGTGCCATCATGTAGCATGTACAGGACAACCAGGTGATCAGGCCCAATCAGCATGGGTTTGTGAAGGCAGGTCCTGCTTGACTCACCTGATTTCCTTCTATCACTCAGTGGATGAGGGAAAGGCTGTGGATGTGTCTACCTGGACTTCAGCAAGGCCTTTGACACCGTCTCCCACAGCATTCTCCTGCAGAAACTGGCTGCTCATGGCTTAGACAGGTGTACTCTGCGCTGGGTCAAAAACTGGCTGGACGGCCGGGCCCAGAGAGTTGTGGTGAATGGAGTTACATCCAGTTGGCGGCCGGTCACGAGCGGTGTTCCCCAGGGCTCAGTAATGGGGCCGGTCTTGTTCAATATCGATGATCTGGATGAGGGGATCGAGTGCACCCTCAGTCAGTTTGCAGACGACACCAAGTTGGGTGGGAGTGTTGATCTGCTCGAGGGTAGGAAGGCTCTGCAGAGGGACCTGGACAGGCTGGATCGATGGGCCCAGGCCAACTGTATGAGGTTCAACAAGGCCAAGTGCCGGGTCCTGCACTTGGCCACAACAACCCCATGCAGGCTTGGGGAAGAGTGGCTGGAAAGCTGCCTGTCGGAAAAGGACCTGGGGGTGTTGGTCAACAGCCGGCTGAACATGAGCCGGCAGTGTGCCCAGGCGGCCAAGAAGGCCAACGGCATCCTGGCCTGTATCAGAACTAGTGTGGCCAGCAGGAGGAGGGAAGTGATCGTGCCCCTGTACTCGGCACTGGTGAGGCCGCACCTCAAACACTGTGTTCAGTTTTGGGCCCCTCACTCCAAGAAGGACGTCGAGGTGCTGGAGCGTGTCCAGAGAAGGGCAACGAGGCTGGTGAGGGGTCTGGAGCACAAGTCTGATGAGGAGCGGCTGAGGGAACTGGGACTGTTTAGCCTGGAGAAAAGGAGGCTGAGGGGAGACCTCATCGCTCTCTACAACCACCTGAAAGGAGGTTGTAGCGAGGTGGGGGTCGGTCTCTTCTCCCAAGGAACAAGGGATAGGACGAGAGGAAACGGCCTCAAGTTGTGCCAGGGGAGGTTTAGATTGGACGTGAGGAAAAATGTCTTTACTGAAAGAGTGGTGAAACATTGGACCAGGCTGCCCAGGGAAGGGGTGGAGTCCCCATCCCTGGAGGTATTTAAAAGACGTGTAGATGAGGCACTTAGGGACATGGTTTAGTGGGCATGGTGGTGTTGGGTCGACGGTTGGACTTGATGATCTTAGAGGTCTTTTCCAACCTCAATGATTCTATGATTCAATGATTCTATGTTGGTCAATGCTGGGAAGGAGACGCTCGGTCCTTCCCTCCACTTCCCCGACCACCTCTGGAGCAAGGGCTGGGGACGGGCAGGACACAGGCAGTACCTACGGGGCCAGAGGATGCACATCTCCCCCGTGCAAGCCGGCTTCACGCAGGGGATGGAGCGGCAGCACTGGCAAACCGTTTGGGTGCTCAGCCTTGTTTTGGAGGTGGGAGAGGAGGGACACGGACATCCAGGGGCGAGGACGGAGGCTGTTGCTCATCTAATCCCCCACATCACCATGAAGAATCTCACAGCGAAAACACGGTCGGTCACCAGCTTGGGGCCGGGAAGAGCCGGGATCTCCCATCGTGGCTGGCCAGCAGCAGGAAGGAGAAACACCAAAACCCCGCCTGGGGCACTGAATGAGGCACCGTGCACGAAGCAGGTAGATGCCGCTTACACCGCCCCACTCCTGTGCCCCGCTGCTCCCTGCACATCAGCCGCACGTCTGCTGGGGACCGGCACATCAGCCACGAAAGGGTCCATGCCCGTGCTGGGGCTGGAGAGACCCCCTCCGCCAGCTGCTTTCGGATGGGTGCCCCCACCCCAGGGTGCACCCCAAGGGCCTTTCCAGCCCCGTCCCCACAGCCACGATGTCCCTTTTGCTGCGAAAGCGGGCACAGGGGTAAAGCGCAGCACGGCTCCAGTCCCTCGGGGTGATGTTGTGTCCCCCAGCCCCCCTGCCATTGTCACCTCTGCACCTTGCCCCTGCGAGTCACCCCGGGGACCTGATCGGGGGCTGCCTCAGGGGGATCCCACAGGCACCCCATGGGCATTCACCCCCCCAACCATGGCCCTGCACACAGGATCCCCCCAAACCTGCTCCCCCCAGACCTGCCTCTGAGCGACCCAGCTGATGCTGCCTGCCCCAGATCTCCCCCACCTCCCGGACCCCCTTCCTCTTTGCGGGGGGGGGCACAGGATCCGGCCAGAGCCCCTGGACCACACAAGACTCAGGGTGCTGTGGGAGGGTATTGCAGGGGCAGGGAGCGCTCGCCCCCCTTCTTCCGTGGGGAACCAGGTCCCGGGGATGGATCCTGCCCCCGCGGCTCACAGCTGCCCCGGGAGCCTGCCTGGTGCCGGCTGTACCGGGGTGGGGGCTGGCTGCCTCCCCACCGCTGCAAAAGTTTGGGGCCAGGAAAATAGCAGGGGAGAGGGTTCTGCAGCCTCCCTCTCCCGGGCTGCCGGGCAGGGGTGTGGTGGGATTGGGCTTTCAGCTCTGACTGAAATTTGGGAGCGGGGACCCTTCTGTCGTTACCAAGAAGGTGTTTATTGAGGCTGGCCGGCTCTGCGCTGTGCTCCTCCTGCCAGCCCCAGGCACCGAGGCAATAGATTTCCCCAGCACAGCAATTCGGGAACTCATCCCCCCCGCGCTGGCCCCTCTGCCCCGTGGACGGACAGACAGGCAGACACTGCTGTGCCTTGTCACTGGAGTGTCAATCCTGGGGCTGGGCCGCCCCTGGGTTGCAGCAGGATCCTGGGGGGCTGCGGGGCCAGTAGGGCTCCCCCCAGCTTGCCAGAGCTGGTGGGACCCCATGGGAGTCCAGCAGCGGCGCGAGGGGCAGCCGCCCTCAACTTGTGCTGCCGGGCACCCGGTGAGCACTTCTCCCTGCCTCGCCTGCCAGCACCAGCCGGGTCTGGGCTTCTTTGGGGAGGACACGGTGAACTCGGGGCTCGCTCCGGCACCACTCCTGCCTCGGGTGCTCAATTCCAGCTGCTGCTTTGTCCTCCCGTGGTGTCAGCTCTCCGTCTGCAGGCTCCGGGACATCCCCGGGAACATCTGCAGGGACATCATCTTCACTCTGGGGAGAGAGGTGATGGTAACCACTTGGGGGGGACCAGCCCATGCACCCCCCGGTATCGTCACGGCCAGTGCCCACCCTCAACCCATGGCCCCAGCATGGGGGATGCTCACCCCCAACGATGCTCAGCAGCTCCTCGAGCTCCTGCTGCAGCTGCAGCCACAGCAGCTCCCGCAGCAGCTCCCTGCGTCGGCTCCGCGGGGCCACCCCCATGCGTCGCAGGGTCCCCTCTGTCAGCCGCAGCAAGGCCCGGCCCGAGACGGCGTGCTCGCGCGCCAGCTCTGCCAGCTCCCCGGCCCCGCTCCGCGCGGTCAGCCAGGCACCCACCTCCGCCACCGTCCACTGCCCCACTGGGCGCTGCTCCCACCGGGCCCCCTCCGACACCTGCGCCGGGAGGAGAGGGGTGAGCTGGGACGTCCCCTCGTCCCCCAGCCTGTCCCTCCAGCCCCATGGAAGCTGTAGGGTCAAGCTGGCTCCTCCATGCCAGTGTCCCCCCTACCCAGCCTGAACGTGACCCTCGGTCCCATCCCCGCACCGATGCTAGTGGCTGCACCCACGTCCCCATCCTCCACCCGTGGGGGGGTCCCCAGCCCCCGGGGCCCAGCCCCAATTATCTGTGGGGTGTCTCCAGCTCCCAAGCCCCTGCCCACGCTCACCTCGGCCGTTGGGCACCCCTCCAGCAGTGCCTCGGCCCCATCCTGCAGCCGGGTGTCCATGGGGGGCAGTGGGCAGGGCGCGGGGGCAGCTCAGGCTCCCTGCAAACGGGGCTTCATCAGCCGGGGGTCCTGCGGCTTTGCCTCCGGACCAACCCCCCATGTCCTGCCAGCCAAATAAACCCCCCAGCCCTCCGCCATGACAAAGCACCCCATCCTGTGGTCCCTGCCCGCCACCGCCTCCCCGGGGGGATGCAGGTCGGGGTGGCCGTCCTCCCCAATGCCACCTGGTCCGTGCCCCCCGGCCCCCCCAACAGAAGGGGGCTGCTTACCGGGGCACCAAGCTGGAGGCTGCAGTGAGGCCCCACTGCCCGTCCCGCCAAGCACACGTGCAGAGCCCGACACACCCAGGAGGTGAGATCAGCCCCGGCTTGCCCATGCCCGCCGCCTCCGTGAGCCCTGGGCGGGGGGTGTGGGGACACACCGTCACAGCACGGCTCCCCCAGCCCAGCCGGGACCCCCTTCCCTGGCCTGAACCCCTCCTCCTCACCGCCCTCCGCCTCGCACCTCCACCCCGGGTCGGTGCCGAACACCAGGAGAGCGAAAGAAACCTTTGCCCCAGCCCTGCCTCTGCGGGCACAGCCCCGTGCAAACCCCGACAGCCCGGCTTCCCCCGGCAAACAGCACCGCCAGGCTGCGAGGGGACTCCTGGCCGTCTCGGGGAGCCGAGGGCCAAGACCCAGGCCCGGTTGGAGGAGAGCAGAGCCGGGCTCCGTCCGTACTGAGAGCCGGTGAAGGAGCTCTGCAAAGGCTCCTCCATCTCCTCTCCCGGTTCGCTGCAGCCAGCCTGTCCCGTTTGCCCCGAGCACCTTTCCCCCACAGACCGGCACGGGACGCACCGGAGCGGCTTCGCCTATGACGACGACGGTGGCAGCGAGGGTCCCCGACGGGCAGCGAGGAGGCAGGAGAGGCACCAGCAGAGCAGGCGGGAGGAGCAGGATGAGTCACATCCCAAAGGGCTGCAGCCCTGCCCCGCCGAGCGCGTAGGGACCCAGCCACCGCCCGCAACAGCCCACGGCGCTGCTCTGCCCCCCCCCCCCCCCGAGACCCTGGAGGGGGATTAAATCCCCCAAATAACTGTGAAAACGATCCACCACGGAACAGGCAGGCCAGAACGGTCCAACAGGGCCACGGGGCTGCAAGGGCTGCCCCAGGACACCAGCAACACGCTTGCACCTGAGCCGTGGAAATATTTCACGCCGTATCAGCTCACCTCCCGGACAGGGCACAAACAGCATCTTCCCAGCCCCAAACACGCCAGCACGGAGCAGCGTACGTGCTTCAGTTCCCTCTGGTCCCTGCAGCAAGCCCCAGCCACAGCTTTTCCCCCCAGCACAGCCACAACAGCCCCCCCCGGGCTTGCAGCGGGGCAGTCATGGAATCATCGAATCATTAAGGTTGGAAAAGACCTCTAAGGTCATCGAGTCCAACCATCAACCCAACACCACCACCCACTAAACCATGTCCCTCAGCGCCGCATCTACACGTCTTTTAAATACTTCCAGGGATGGGGACTCAACCCCTTCCCTGGGCAGCCTGTTCCAATGTTTAACCACCGTCGGGGCGCTCGTGCCCCCACCATCCATCCACGGCTGCAGGCAGGTCCGTGCCCGCGCAGGCAGGACGGGCGGGCTTAGCCTCATCCACAAAGCAAAGCAGCTACACATTTCCGTCGCGTGGAGCTACGTTACCTTTAAAGACACCCACAAAACCAAACAGGCCCCTTCTCCCCTCACCCAGGCGGTTCCCCACTTGCACCCGCAGCCGCCTCCCTGCGCCGCGTTCCCATCCCCGCAGAGCAGCAGCGTTGCGCAAGATTTCCAGCCAGGAATAAACAAGAACCACCCAGCGTCGCACCCCTCCCTTCTCTCAGGTGTGCCTCCCGAACTGCGGGGCTGTACAGCAGCTGGTGGGTTGCAGAAGCTGTTTCTTTCATACAAAGGACTCGAAGGTTTTTGCAGGTTGTTTTAGAATCATCTCTATCCCCCGGCAAGAAACACCGGCCATCCTCAGCATAACAAAACCACAAAGAGACGAGTGAAGAAAATAAGCCGGAACATGAACCAAAAGGGCAGGAGCAACTGTCTCATCTTCCCAAAATCTTGGGAGAGAGACCCCAAGCCTGCACAGCTGAAGTTTATCCTCGACTTGATTCCGCGTAAGCCTTACACTGCCCCCGTTTCTGAATTTTCAAAATGCCAGACACTGAACGTGTGTAATCAAGGCGCCGTAGAGAAGCGGGAGTTACCAAAACAGCCTCAAAAGCACGTATTTTGATGATTCACTGGGGCTCTGGAGCTCAAGGTGGGTTCTGGGCAGATTTCACAGCAGCCCTCTCCCATTTCAGAGAGCAGACACCCGGTGCCACCTCAGAGCACACAGCCCCCGCGACAAACACCACAGAAACCGTCCCCGACATATTTCAGGCGAGGGGAGGGAAAGAAGAAAGCCAGACGGGCTTGGTTTTTCCTGATTTATTGTGGCTAACATCAGTGACGCTCGTTTGTCAGAAGCAATTTGCTAATTCCAGTGCCATCTGGACATCGTGCAGCAAACTTCCTCCTGGCAGACCAGGCCAGCCAGCTCGGTTTGCACCCCTTTTCTGAAAACAATTGTTACTCCCTACAAGGACACATTAACTCCCATCTCAGCCCGCCGACCTCCGGTACTTTATCTTCTCCTTATCTCCAAACTTAATTCTCTGTACCCAGCTTTGGAATCCTCCTCCTCCGGGGGGAGAAATCTCGCTTACTGGAGAGTTACAGTAGAAATCAGGTTACAAGGACCCTGGAGGGACTAAGAGCCACGTTAACTTTTATTCTCCTGGAATCGGAATATTTCCTAGAGCGCGCTCATTTGTTGAAAATTACCAGCTGAGTAGCTAAAAGGTATTTACAAAGGCCACCGAAAATCCCTTCCGAGAAGGATCGTATGTATGTTTTTATTAGTGCATTGAAACGGCATTGCCAGGCACAGGAACACCCACTCGGCAGTCCCTTGTCCCGTTACTGAGGGTAAAGCTCCACTATCATCGCGTGCCCCTGGAAGGAGAGAGAAAGAGAGAGAACAGTCACAGAAAAGACTAATTATTGAGACGCGCACTCAACAGGAGGTGCCCATCTCCCGACCGCCTTAAAATAGAAGGGGAGATGAAAAATCCAGAGCCGATTCACGCGGAGGATTCTGCAGACAGTGGCTTGACGGCTTCAGGGCAGCACAGACGTGCTTCGGGCTGGCCAGGGCAGCAGAGTCCACCCTGCCCAACGCATCAGGCTCTCCTGAGGGCCAAACTAGGAATTCGGGGAGGAGGCAACGGCGGGACCCGCGCCCTCAGGCTAGAGAGGGCCAGCTGTGCGAGGTCCCTACAGAACTGCCACCAGTCACCGCAACCCGAACCAGGGCTCCCATCCACAGCCTCAAGAGCTGTAGGAAGAGTCTCACCCCCATTTTTCTTGTAAAGAGCTTTCTTCTCAGGGTAAGAATGATGCTCGCAAACCACAATTTGGGAAGTCTTTGAGAGTCACCAAACGAAACCCTCAGAACACGGCAGAAGTCTCTCCTTCCCTCTTGTACCATACGGGCAGCGACGGGCTGCAGTCGCCACTGCCCAGGGATGATTCTGAGACGGGCTGGAGAGTCTCTAAAGCAGAGGAGGCAGAGGGAGCTCCCCGAACCGAGCTGCGATAAGGAGGCAGCCAGCCAAGCCGGAGGGCGTTATGAACGCCCAGTGCCGCGGGACTTCAGCGGTGCGCCCACACCCGCTGTGCCTGGACAGGATTTCGTGGTACCAGCAGGAGCAGAAATGCAATCGCTGCCCCGCTCCAGAGGGAACAGTGCCAGACCAACACAGCATCATTACCTGCCCTCCTGCAGCACAGGCAGCAACCAGGCCGTATTGCCCTCCCTCCTTCTTCAACCTATGGGCAGCAGTAATTACTAGACGGCAGCCGGTGGCACCGAAAGGATGTCCCAGCGAGAGGGAGCCGCCCCAGCTATTGAACTTCTCCAGAGGAGGGGCTCCGACCTGCAAGAACACACAGAGGGACACATACAATCACCTGTCTGGAAGGAGACTGGCCTTACCACCACAGCACCAAACCCACAGGGCCAGCCTGGACCGCTGTAAAGCGTTCTTTGGCACGTACAAGTGCCCGGTGACAGCACAAAACTGTGCCAAAGGCTTTTCTGACCTGCGGTCGGACAGGTATAACCCCGTGCTGCCAGAAAGCAGGCAGAAGGACTGAGCCCCTCCCACTGTTTTTAATTCCCTCCTCTCCAACAATTACTGTTGTGGCTCTAGTCCTCCACCTCCCGCTGACAACGGGAATGCCATCATTCCCACAGAAATCGCTCACACTGGGATTTGCTAACCCGGAGTTCAAGAAACACTGCTTCTCCTCACGGACCACAGCAAAAGCCCTGCTCTGCAGCACTAGCATGCCCTGCTGCAGCGTGGAATTCAATCAGTCCTGAAGTTAAACGAAACTAAAGATAAAAGCCTCCCGACCGTGTCTCACCTTTGACTTTCTGCCCATGTAGTTTTGTGCAAACCAGTCCGAATCCATAGCTTTCAGGTTAGCCAGTATCTGCCCCTGAAAAGGAGGGGAGGGCAACGTTAACAAGGATAATGGCAGACTTCGAGGAAAGCCTACGGACAGCGCTAGCAAAGAGGAGCTCTCTCGAGACTAGCTACAGCCCCAAAACTAACACAGCCAACTGAAAAAAAAAGCATTTTACAAGATCAGCCCTGCTCATCGACGTTAGCTCCACCTTAGCTAGAAAAAGACGCTGTCCAATTAACAAGCCACCTCACCACAGTAACACATATCCCCAGCCCAATTAGCAGACGATGCGCAGAAGCGGTTTCTTTCACACAAGGGTCTTGGGAAAGTAAGATTAGGTTTCAAGCAACATAAGCCGCTCTTAGCATGGACTGTGTCAATGTAAAAATGTTATACATTTAAACTATATACAGTATATATGTAGTATATAATATCTTATATTTAGACATAAATGTAGAATTACACCTATCTACATTTAGTGAAGGTCTTAACAAGAGCTTTCACCAACACGAAAACACGTCTACAGAATGGCATTTTACAGTTAGGGGCATCCTTCGTGTTCAGAGTACTCACAGCAAAAGCTTCGTGGAATTCAAACACATCGATATCAGCCATGGTTAGACCAGCCTTCTCCAGCACTTTGGGAGTAGCGTATGTTGGACTGAAGAAGAGTTAAGAAACAGAGGTCTTGCATGAATATGTTTCCTCACATCATCGTCCCTTTTCTACGGCGACCCACGCTACGTTCCTTCCCTCTAGGGCGCATGGCACAGCTCTCAGCCTGTCCCACTCCAACCGAAACACAACCCCAAGTACCAAC
Organism: Aptenodytes patagonicus; assembly: GCF_965638725.1. Taxonomy (NCBI): domain Eukaryota; kingdom Metazoa; phylum Chordata; class Aves; order Sphenisciformes; family Spheniscidae; genus Aptenodytes; species Aptenodytes patagonicus. The sequence goes on along the minus strand of NC_134951.1, from coordinate 1,134,086 downwards.
TGCTAGTACCAACAGGCGGAGATGCCCGCCAGCAAATCAGGGTGAGTATTTCGGCCACAGCTGCTCTCCCACGTTAGCCGCCTCCCCCTGCTGAGTCACACCTCGCACACCGGCTCTCGCACCTTTGCGAGAAGGCCCGAAGAGATGTAATATCTCATGAGATACTTCCCGAAAAACAAACATGTAATGGCAAGTCACGGCCGTTGCGCTAGTACGGGCTGTCAGGGGATGCTCTTGATCATCGCCACCTACCCCAGTAGCAGCTGGTCCTTTGGATCCTGGGACACATACACAAAGTCCCTGCACAGGAGAAATGCTATTAGTAACAGAAAGAGGAGAAGAAGGAAGCGAGAGCAGGCTTCAGAGGCCACGTAGAGCAGTCCCTTCTTACCGCAGGTAGGCCTTCGGTTTGTATCCCATTGCCAGAGCCTTCTCCTCAGACATGAGCAGAACTGCCGAAGCACCGTCCGTCTGAAACAGGCGGACACACCCAGTGAGGTCACTGCCTGAAGAGCAGGCACACCCCGCGCACAAAACCAGCCCGAGGGCCCTCCTGCAGAGCAGCGGGCAGGAGAGGACCCGAATATAACCAGAGCTTCCAGGGCATCCCTCTACGATATGGGACAAAGAACAAGTCTGCCTGATTGAGCTGATGGATGGATGGATGGATGGATGGATGGATGATCTCCGAACGACGTTAGCGCACACACTGCTGAAGCACTTCCTCACAGTCCAGACCCACAACTCCCCCTGGTTTCAAACGGGACAGAGGTGCCTAACTGCCCTGCCAGTCCTGAGGACAAGCTGGTTGCCCCAAACACTCACCTGTCCACCCAGCTCCATCCCAAAAACAGAGTATAATTCTGGGATGACACAAGCCACAGGCTCACCGCATTGCCAAAACGAACGTCATGGCTTTGGCACATGACCACTCATTTCTGGGGTAACAGCCGAAGCTGGCCTACAGACCTGCGGCACAGAGCACACCGACAGTTTCAGCTGTTCCTAACACCAAGGCCGTGGCATTACCAGGCTTTTGTTAAGTCCCCATGAATGCTAAGCAGTAAATAGCTTTGCTGCTGAAAGAGCCTCAGCAGTAGTTACTTGCTTCCTTTGAAGCGCTCGTCACAAACTGTGAAACAGCCTTTTAAACGCACAAGAATCTGTCAGGGCTGCGTGCGGTAGCACGACAGTCGCCTCAAGCCCTCTGCGGGAGACTTTCAGTGGCAATCACCTTCTACTGAGTCTCAGGAACTGGGGCTCAGATACACCTCGCCTAATTCACACAACTACCTTAGACTTCAGCATCTAAAAAAAGCTTCCTTTAAAAGCGCTGAAGAGAGAAAAAGGAGCATATGCAGAAGAGAGCTCACCGTAGATGCGCTAGAGAAATCTCTCCTTCCCCTCTGTGGATTACAGGGCAAGCCTTAAAGTGACAAGTTTAGACTAAAACTACTAACTTCTAGACTTACAATGTGATCAATCCCATCCTGGGACAGAATTTCTACACGTGCCTTTGAACGATCAACCCTCATGAGGCAGCTACAGAAAAGCAAACGGGTAAGACAGACCAAAACTTCAGGGGTTTAGTTACTGGTTTTAAAATGAAACAATCCAGTACCCAAGTTCACCAGATTATAACACGGTTCAAAGTCACCCTTGAAAAATCCGAAAGCGGGTGACATTACAAAGGAGACAACTCATTCCCACAGATTATACCAGCTTGATCTACGTGCCTACGGGAGGCAGAGGGTAAACCGGACAGTTTTCCCCTCTGGCTCGCACAGTGATGGGAACACGCGTTACCAGGAAGGAGGAGTTGGCAGCTGTGACAGTTCCGTACGGCTTGACAAAAGCCGGCTTCAGCTTGCCCATCTGCTCCATTGAGGAAGGACGGATCCCATTATCTTTGGTAACTGTATCTCTGCCTGTTGATGAAAAAAGCATATTAAAACTAAGAAAGTCAGCAACATATATGAATTTGCACATCAGGAGTTGGGGGGGGGGAATAGAAAACTGTGCTTTTTATGACAAGTGGGAGGAAGAAAAAAGGGAAAATCCATTCGTGGCATCAGGATATTTAACATGGCTAAAAAACAGCACTTAAAAATTGAAGCTACGTTACTTTCTCTCTGAAGACTGCAAAAATAAAGTGCTGCAGTCTATTTACTGTAAGAAAAAACTACCACATGGAAAACCCAGTTGATAGAAGGATTTAAATTCAGATTATAAAGCCTAAATTGGACAACTGAGCCTAAATCAGTACATGCTTACGTGCCAAGTTTTGAGGAAGTAAGAGCACTGGGAAGAACCAAATGTATGTATCTTCAGCTATACCGCCTCCTTAAATCAGCCAGTTAACAAAAAGTACCAATTTTAGTATAAAGACTATATGTGGATCTATAAAAGTAAGCTCTCTAGGAAACTAACTACAGAGTGAAGTGCCCAAAACGAATGGCTACACCAAAGCGTGCCCGCTGGCTGATGGAGGAGGAGGGTGGAAATCAGGCCACAGAAAGGACAGCTTAAAGTTTCTCCCCAAACTGTTTCATATCTGAGCAATAACTGCGAGGCCTCGTGAACTGGAGTATGCCAAGCAGAACACATTTCAGCTCTTCCTATCCAGCACCTGATTTATCAGACCGGGATTTTATTAGGCTTTCTATTTGTTGTTAATAGCTTGGGGTATAAAAACGGGTTCTCTTGGCCGACTGAAAGCGCAGGGGGATTCTTGGTCCAACCGTTCTGAGTTTCCTTGCTCTATCATCGCATTAGCACAGACAGGAGGTGGGTATGACAAAATTTAGATATGCAAGGATATGTTTATATATTTAGATATGCATGTTTAGAAACATGCTCCTATGTCAGTAGTTTCCCAGGGAGGAACAGACAGCATTTCAAAGAGTTAAAATCCGTATCAGATACACAGAACTTTATGAATCTGACCCCAGTGCTTCCCCTGCTTTTCTAAATAAAATATTTCTTTATTGAAATGAAACACGTGCACTTTTACCTGGCACTTTGAAGGGTACCACATCGAGTAGCAAGCCTCCGTCCTGGGCTTTCTTGGCCAGCGTGTGTGAACGGAGGGCATACTCATCTTGCTCCAAACGGGAAACGGCAAAGGCAGCAGCCAAACGATCGGCAGAGTGCCCCATAGTCTCGCTGGTGGAGAACTCTGCCACAGCTGGGAGCTACAGAACAGAAAAATAAAGTCAGCACACATAAAGACCTGTTCCTGGGCAGTTACATAAAGTTCAGAAGTTGGTTAAGCCCTGCACAGTCAGCCAGTGAGGCCCTTCCATTTATTAAGTAGAGCAGTTAATATTCAGGCTATGCGATTAACACATGGTAACCACACCAGAAGCGACTCGGTCAAACGTATTAGAGGAATCATCGCTTTCAAAGATTTTAGAAAAAAATGGATAAAAACGAGATCCAGACTGCTGCTTACTCCAGGGGTTCAAGAACTGCATTGGATTTGCACACGCAGACAAAGAGCAGCTGCCTTGTCCATTCAACAAGGACTCCCCTATGAAGGGTGACCGGACTTTTTGGGCCAAGGTGAAACAACACGTCCTGGGACCTTAAAACTCCTCGTCAAATACCTCCTCAAGCAAAACCAGAGACAGCAAGTGCGTTCAGCTTAGCTTTTATTCTTCCAGCAGCACACAGGAAATCCCTGCACGCACTTAAGTCTGCAATTTTCGCACCTTACTTGGACCTCGTCTCTGCTGTACGTACACTGTGCTTCGCTGCCCTCACGCTAAAGGCAGGCAGCAGCGGCACAGACGCAGACAGTTTTCTCATGAAGAGCTCGGTGGTGGTGAGGAGGGAAGTGCTTCTCCTTCCCATCTCCACCATGTCATAATTCACCCCTCCCATGACCTCCAAGACAGAAGAGTGGCTCCCTCTACAGCAGACTCCTGACAGTAACCAGCAGACCACCGATTCTCATCGGGTCCCAAACGTGGGAGCTGAACACATTCAGCACCTGGCAGGATATGGCCAGGAGCAGTAATCATAAGGCATATTTAAGGTGCATTAATCAAACAACAGTTACATTAATATACTGAGGATGCTCCTCTCTGATATTAAGCATGTTACTTCTACTATTTAAGAAACAAAAATTCTTCTGACCCTTTAGGACCCTTGCGTAAGTTTTATATTGATGGAAAAAAGCTTCTACTTTGTAGTCTCCAGCACAGTTTGTCTAGGAGTTGCAGAAGGAGAGGGAGGTTTTGAAATGAGTTAGGTTTACTGAAGACCAACATGTAAGAAAACAAAGCAGAGAGTCACGAATGCTATGAGATGCATTAATCAACTGCAGTTTTAACTGAAAGCACGGGACAAAGATCCGATAAAAGTGAGCCACAGGCAGCCAGCTCTCCCTTTTTAAATCCTCTCCATTGAGGCTAAAAAAATTACCTAAGGCAACTTGTTTTACACCTCCTTATAAAACTGTTTAGCTTAAATATCTAAACACCTGGAAAAAAATTACCTCAGGAGCAAAATAGTCAGGGCGAATTTTGGAAATCAGGGAGAGCTTCTGGCCCAAGGTCTTGGCTCGGTTAAGAGTGAGCATAGTCTTCCTCATCTTCCTACTGTGACGAATGGGAACGTCTGACATTAACTCCACACCCCCCGCTACGACGACATCACACTGTCCAGCTGCAATCATACCCACGCCTGCAGAACGAGACAGAGTTTCCCATGAGAGCTGTGGGGAGAAGTGACACTTACCCCATTAGTGCCTTGGGTACTACTACATTTTATTTCCTTCTCCAGCCTCTGGCTTTGGCCGAGTCACACAACATGTGCTTAACAGAGATCAAGCAGGTTGAACAGACGTTTTCTGAATCATACTGGGTTTGTAACTTTGCTTCCACTTCTCTTTGTCACACACAGCAGTTGGGAGAAGAATATCCCCGGTGATTCAGGACAGTAATCGGGTCTCAATTTTTTTGCTCTGTTTAGGCTAAGTCAAAGATGAAAGTAGCCTGAAAGGTAACAACTTCCTTACCACGACGTAGTCTTTACCTCCCAAGCTAACATGGACGCTGAGCAGAGACTATCACTGGATGCAAAGGGTGTCCAGCTGCTGGCAGGTCTACAGCAGACACTCCATTCACATTGTATTTTGTTGGTTCGAAAACTTTCCCTCCATTCCAGAACTTCTTCAGATGCTTACTTATATTCACTAAGCAGTGCAAGTTAGCTGAGGGATGTAGAGGAGTTGCTAAGCTCCTTCGCAAACCCACAGCTGCTTCTTCCAGCCAACATACCTGTGGTCATAGCCTGGTTTGAAGAAATGCAAGCCATGGTGACTGTATGGGCTGGAGTTTTGTCAGAGAAACCCGCTCCCAACGCAGCCTATGAGCAACAAAGAATGATTGTTAAAACCTACACCTTTTGCTCCACAGGGTCAGAGCTACCTTCTGCCCAGCAACACACCTTTGCAGACTAAGCTGAAAACAAGTACATCGAGTTTTCATCCAGCAAATTACTGCAGCAGCTCTTCCCCTCCCCAGACTCTGGAAACAGGAGGAGACGGCAGCTGCCCAGCTGCCAGGGCTCTCAATCGCGTTATGCGGGCAGTCACTGGCCCCCCATTAATAAAGGGACAAACTAATCGCACACCTCACAATTTCGAAAGAGCTTCCAACTACTTGACATCATCTTTGCTTCACCTGATTTGCAAAGGCGGCACCTGACAGGAATTATTTAGACCCCTCAGTACGAGGCACCGTGACTTGCTCTACACAGAACAGAAAACTTTTCCTGCAGTTCAGAATGCAGCGTCTCATTTGACCCAGCTGAGAGCACGGCCTCCCATCACGGGAGAACTGCTCACAGCAAGACCTTCCCTAGCTGAGACGTGGCCAACTAGTTTAAAGTTCAACAGTTGTTCCCAAGTTAAAATTACACCGCAGCCTCATCTGACTGGCAGGTGACCAAAGTAAGTATTTGCATATACAAGGCTAAAACTGCTGATGGAACTGGAAAGCCTTGTAACCTCCCAAGCCTTTCCAGCCCAGGTTACGTCACGGTTTTCCCCAGCTGCAGAGAACAGCAGCAGAGGCTCCAGGTTATAGAAAAAAAATCACATGCCGCCTCTGTAACATTACTTCAGTGGACCAGCTTCTTTCTGTGTAAAATATGCGAATTGTGTTTTCTGACTGCCAGAAAAAAGGGCAGCTAAGCTACTCCATTTCAGATCATTCAAAAGCTGCGTCTGATCAGCCAACTAAAATAAATAAATACCCCAGTAAAACAATCTATCACAGCATGCTCTGGTCCTCTCAAGTACTTCGGACAGGCCGGCATTTGAGTCCAACTGGTAGTTAGAGCTGAGCGATCGGCAATCATCAACAAAAGCTTCCCTTTCAGGGAAGAATCAAGCAGAGGTTTCACAGCGTTGAAATGCACCTGATCTACGGCAGATTTCAACAGGAGGCAGAGCCCCATAGAGTTACTTGACAGGCAATACTGCACAACTAGTTCATACTCTCAATCAAATCACGTTGAAACGAACCATAATCACGTTTTTTTTTTTTTGCAAGTGCTTGTCATCTTCGTACTAGTTGCAGAAATCAGGCTCACAGGGGAAATGCTGCACGTAACCCACCTCTCTGGCGACATTACTCGTCTTCACCTCCTGGATAACCGTGCCATAAACAATGTAATCAACAACATCCCTTGGGACACTGGTCCGGTTCAGCAACCCCCTAAGGAGAAGATCAAAACAAACAGAGTTTGCACCATGTAAGCAATAACCTTGTCACAGTCCTCAAACACCCTCCTTCCACCAGGTTGGCTGGAGAACAAGGCAACAGTGGAGCCACATCTGCCCCTAGCTCAGAAGAAATCTTGTGTGCGTATGTACTTAATGAAAAGCGTAATTGACTACCGACTGCAAATAATCATGGCAATAATATCACTATAAATGATTACATAATTTCATGAAAGCAACTACTTTACACACACACACCCCCCCTCGAAACTGTTGTTAGTAGTTAGTATCTTCCCTGATTCGGAGCATTCTGACATCAAAATTAAAGGAAGAGGGCCTTAAGAGATAACAAAGCCAATCACCTTCAGTGTAGGAACATGCAAAACTTCAATACACACAGAAAATAAGCAGTGTGTTTTCACAGTTCATTAGAAAACATATTGCATCATTTGCCAGAACATCTTGACAAACACGCCACCGCAGCAAATCCCATTGCAGGCAGGGATTAAGGCCACTGGGATTCAAATGTAGTTTCATGCACTACAAAGCACCAAATAAAAATGAAACCAAAGGCACCTCAATCAATAACTTCTCTTCCGCAGCCAAACCACTAAAACCCCCTCGATGTCCAGGACACAGCGCTCGCGCGCTGCCCGTCAACCAAACTAGCCTGCCTTGGCTAAACACGGCATTCAGATTTGGCACGACCGCACCCAACCTCACGATCTTTCCTTGGGCCTTGAAATCTCCTTTCCCCCCTCCAGTAAAGCCTTCTGCCTTTTCAACAGCACTTTGCCCTGCTTCTCAACCAAACCAACCCACTGCTCACGACCTACAGCTTTTGTCTAATCACTGCAGAACGGAAGGGACAGGGCAAGATGACAGAATTAGCTTGTTACTCTTGCTGCCACTTAGTTTTCTCTGAATTGCCCAGATTGTTTTTCCCTTGAATTGTAAGCATGCCTCAACAGTAGCTATGATCTCTGTGTGAAGAAAACTACAGTCAGAATTCAAATTAACTAAAATTTGTCAAGCAAGACAACAATGCCATCTCTGTGTAACAATACTCTTTAACACAAGCCTATTGTAAACCCTACTGCTTGAGCCACCTACTAAGGCGGTGGCGGACCATGAAAAATGAAGCACCTTGGCTTCCAAATCTGCTGAAGCCACCGTACCAGCACCGGGACCCCAGCAGTTCAACAAGAGAGAGTTTTCTGGGCCCTTCCAGTATTCAATTTACTTACTGCAACGCTGCTCTTGCTAAGTCATGTGGCATTAGATCCGCATACCTGGAAGTTAAAGAAGAAAGGCAAGAAACTTAGGAGTGTCAGAAACCGATACAGATGTCTACTTCACCACTGTAAGCGCACATCAGCGGCACAGAACTGGTGACGCACCAGAAATGCTCCACTGCATTTACAATCAAACATTTCACACCCCAGGGTTGTGAAGACTATCGGCGTATAGGTCAGCACACAATCACTGTACTAAAAACATTGAAAAGCAGCAGTAACAGAATAAAGAAATCCCCTATCCATCCTAAGAGTTAGGTCTGGTCCTAATTCAGCTGTGAATTTGGTGGCGTAACAGTCTAGTAAGAAGAGCCCACAGCAGTCTCTGCACCTGCCCTGCTAGTTTTGTGAAACGCGTTGCTTTATCTGCTATAGATTCACCAACAGCTTCCTCTAGACGTGCGGCATAAATCCTCATTCTTCTCAGAAGTCACATACGTGGACAATCTTCTTCAAACCACGTTTTTTCATTAGGTAAGCTGGAACAACTGTAGCAGCCTAACTCATTGCCACTTCAGTACTGTTAGGCATAAGAATAACTACATTAAAATGAACAAGTAAGCCAACATTTTTTCACAGAAAGATTCTACTGTTAACCAAGTCAGCATGTATTTTCTTCTTATTTTATACTTACGAGGTGCCAGACTGCAAAAATGGAATACGGACGCCCTCTACCACAACGATATTCTTCACGCCACTTTTGGTTAAGGTCTTCTTACTCTTAGGCTGGACTGCTAAGAGAGAAGTGATGTTAACAAGAATACCAGCGAGCTTAAAGTAAGACCCTGTAAAAACTACCAGAAAACTAGGGAAATTGTTCTCTTCTGGTGCATAAGTCAAAAGCAGAGTAGGCAGGACGCCAGAGCTGTAATCTCGTCTCTGTCTGTCTAATTATGTGATCTGTGAAAAATGGTTTAACAACAATGCTTTAACGTCCCCCATCAGCAGAGAGACTCCTCTATAGCTACGCTGAGGCAATGGTACAGCTGAGAACAAAGGCACATTAACTCCCAGTCTCCGTTACCACTGACAAGAACGCTGCAGGAAGAAGCGCCTCTAAAGCTGCTGCACGGCTTACAATATGAATGAGGCAGAGCAAATTCGAAGCCTGAGTAAGATCTCTCACTCGGGGAGCAGCAAGGACTGCAACAGCAACCCACCTTCCACAGTAACTGCCTACGTATGTGCTCTTACCGCTCAGTAAAGGCAAGATAATTCAAGGTGAATCAAAACACGAGTTCAGGAGGTGAATTAACTTTCAGGAATTCAACTAACTTTCACTCCCATAGGAAAGCAGTAGCAAGAAGAGCACATATAGTTGCTGTGGGCAACTTGCTACTTCTCTGTAAGGTGTCCGAGCATCTCAGGTTCAAGACAAAGCACGCCACAGCACAGTTATCGTTCAACAGGCCACCGTCAGAGCTCTTCTGGAGTGATGATTAACAAAGAGTTCAGTGAGAATTTCCTAATGCAATCAGGCCTGCAAATCTTAACGAGCACATACGGCAGCACGGGGCAGCTCCTTTCACAAGCGGGAAAAGGACAAAGACACGTAAAAGCAGATTAAGTCCAACTAAATACCGTGCTCAAGCAAGCGCCAGCACCAGTATGAAACTCCAGCACTGTTCCTGGGTTATATAAGGCGCTCTGCGCAAAGCCAAGGAGACGAGGGGGAGCTGCTGTCTAGGCCGGTTTCCAAAATCCAGGCAGCTCAAAGCATTAGTCACCTGAGCAACGCCCCCCAACAATGAATCCCAGAACGCCGGATCACCCCGACCGCTCGCTAAGGGCCGCAGCTAAAAACCCACGTAACCGCGCGTGCTCAGCGGCTCCACCGAGACCTGAGCCTCTTACTGGTCTCGCTGGGCTTCAGAGCTAATTCCACAAGCTTCTCGTTGTCAGGGACAATCCCCTCCCCTCTGGGCAAGCGATCTGGTTACTGCCAGACAGCTTATAAACCCCCAAGCTTAGCCTCTCCGTTTAGATTCTAGAAATAGCAATCTTATCAGGTGACGATGGGGCGTGAGCTCTGGACTGGGCAGAGCTGCTGGGAGCGAGGGGCATGCAGAGGTTGAGAGGACTCTGCTGCCAACAGTGGTTTGCCTGCAGTTTCACTTGTTTGCCACTTTTGAGGGGCACTCAAACCAAAGCCATCTGCGCTGCGTTTCTGAGGTTTATGTCGAATGAGACTCTGGAAAAGGGAGGCGGCTTCAAAAATAGTCTTCAGTAGCACAGACCCACTGAGATTCCTGGTGTTTTCACTTTACCTGCAGCTTGTAACTGTGAAGAGCAGCTGAGCGATCGAGCAACTGAAAAACAAGAAATGAAAAAATAGGGTCTGTCAAACCTGAAACGTTAAGAACATTTCTCGTTTCTGTAAGAACTGTTAGAAAAGTAAGATAATGTCAGAATAAGACAACTGCACCTGAACATCTGTGAGATGTTTTTTAGTTTACTTTGTTCATAAAAACAACATAGTTCATATTACCCGTTAACATGAGATTCCTCCCACATCTGATGTGGGAAGGGACAAATATGGCAACAATGGAATTAGTTATTTAAAAGAAAACACTGTCATCTTTTTTAAGATGACAACGGAACAGAGATTCAGATGCAGGCATCCATTCCAAACCCAACGCTTAGAACTTTATGACCTACCATGCCAAGCTTTTAATAAATGTAAAGCTACTTACAGACCCTGGCAGCCCATGCTGAGGAAGCAGGGAGGTTTCTGATGGCATGGGTCAGCATGGAACTCATTTTGATATCTAGAGAGGTGGAGAAAGACTGGTATTAGTCCAATCTGGTCTATTCGGAACAATTTCAAGGTAAGCAATCTGCCTGCCTCACACAGAGCCAAAAAAGCGAAGAAACAGAAGACGCTCCAAGGGCAGCAGCACAGAGAATTAGTTCCTATTACACTTTTTGAACAGCATCTAACACACGAGGAGTCTGGCTTATGACTGTGGTCTGCAAATGTTCCTGTAAATAAATACTCATCTCCCCAGTGACCCAGCACTGTACCAACAGCAGCCAGCGCAGTTTTCGATTCCCCTCCCAATAACTGTTCCACCACTTCCCCACTGGAAAATTGTCCCAGCGCCCAGCCAACCTCGCTGCCAGCGTGACTCCCCTGATGCACTCTCCGTGGCACAATTCCACGCCACCATCCCTCGTTTTAACCGTCGGTGCTAAGCTCAGTAACTTCCGTTGCGTATCCCCATGGGAAGCAGAACAAAATGGCATCCGCCACCCCAAAAACGTCCTCTGTAACTTTCCCAAAGCTCATTCCAAAACAGGGTTTCCCTACAAAAAAAATCCTCATCTGCAGTTTTTTATTGCCCAGGGCAAAAAACGGTCCCCGCAGCTCCAGCTCTTTGGTGCTTCACAGCAACGTTCACCTTATCCCGTCACGCTTTTAGCGTTCAAGCTCACAGCGCTCCCTCTCCCAGAGACACACGTTTTCCCTAGAGGGTTAGAGAAACACTTGCTGTCCCGAGCCCAGCCCACTCAGGTATCGCAGCTCTCTACAGCTTCACAAAACTCGCCGCGAGCTGCCAGCCACCCCCTTCCACGTCTACACCTCACGCCCCGCAGCTCCGCACCTTCGACGTGCCGCGCAGCATTCCTCGTTCCCCAGCCCGCTCCGGCTACGCTGGCATCCCACAAACCAAACCCCTCGCGTCAGTAGAGGTCCAGAAAACGGACCTCCTCCCCGGCACCTTTCCTTGTATCGCCTCTCTGCAACGGTGCTCTTCCTCCATCTGCGCCGAGCTGCCTCCCCGCACCCGATGGAAACTTTTCTCCGGATCTTCCCTGCCCAGCTGACAACACAGGCACCCAAACCAGGCCCGCGCCTGGCACGGCCGCTCTCCTCACAACGTACCCACTGACCTAACTGGGCCTCGGCCCCCCCCCCCCCCCCCCCCCCCCCGCAACACGCACTATCCCCACGTTTTCAGAAGTCAGCTGCTGCCCTGGCACCCCGACGAGACACCCCTACACACACGCAAACGGCCAAAGCTCCTTCCGCAGCCTGCGGCACCTGCTCCTCTTCCTCCCCCTGCTCCCCTTCCTCTCCCCGCACGCACCGCACCGCCCCGACCCTCGTACCCTCCGCAACACCTTTCAAATACGCTCTCGCACGCGACACATCCGCGTACTCACAGCGCACGCGAGCTACACCCCCCCCAAAAGACACCCGCTTCTCTCACCCTCCCCCCCCCCCCCCCGACACCCCCCCAGTCCCCCACAGCCGCTCCTCGCCCCACGCACAGCCCGGACCCACTACGCACCCGCTCGGCCGCACGCACGGGCACCCCCCCCGCCCTCGGGTACACACTCAGGGGGCCGCACGCACCCCACCAGACCCCCCCCCCCCCCCTTAAAATTAAGCAACACACCCCCCCGCACCCGCCCCTCACGTACACAACTCACCGCCCCCCTTCACCCTCCGCCCCTCCTCCGTCCGGGACCGACCGACCGACCACCCCCCCGTCCCGGCACCCAGAGCACGCCGCCGCCCCCCTCACCCTCAGCGGCCCCCCTCACCCTCAGCCGCCCGCCCCCCCCCCCCCCCCAAGCCGCCCGCGCACCTCCGCCCGCGCCCCGCACTGCCGCCGCCACCGCCCGCCGCGCCGCCACTCAGGAAGGGCTCCGCGCCCGCCCCGCCCGCCGGGCTGTCCTACCGCCCGCCTGAGGGACGCCTCCCGCCCCGCAGCCCCTGCCCGCGCCCTCCCGCTCTCCCTCCCGCCGCTCCCGCTCGGTTATGGACGGGAAACGTCCGAAACCTTGCGGTGAGCGGAGAAGAGGGAGGGAGGCGGGAGCCGGCCGCGGCGGAGCGGACAGGCAGCGCCGCGGGCAGCCGCGGGCGGGGCGGGGCGGGCGGGGATGGAGTGGCCAAGCCCCCGGGCGGCCTCTCCCTCATTCGACCTCGCGCGCAGGAAAGATGGCGGCCGCGGTGCGCGCTATCGGCAGCCTGGGGCGCTTCACGGCCGCCGCCAAGTACGGCCCGTCCCGCCGCCCGCCGCCCGCGGGTGAGCCGGAGCTACCGGGGCGGCGGTCGCTGCCTCCCGCGCCGAGTAGGGGGGAATGGGCGCGGTCTCTGGGGGTGGGGGGTCCTCGCGCGAGCGTGTGCCGGGCGGTGTGCCCACGCGTGAGGGTGGCACGGGGGGGGGGGGGCGGAGCGGGGCGAGGGACGGGGTGTCACTGGGGCTGGCGGGAGGGGGGCACTGCCGTGGGGCTGTGAGGAGCAGCGGGCGGTGTGCCCACGGGTGAGGGTGTTGCTGGCGGGGCGGAGGGCAGGGTGTCGCGGGGGTGGGGGTGTGGATGTCACCGGGCGGTGTCAGCGTGGGGGCTGTGAGAAAGGGGGTCTTACCGGGGAAGGGTCTCTGGGTGACGAGGTGGGGGCCGTTCCCGGTGTGCGTGTCCCCGGGGGAGCTGTGGGGTGGGGGCTGCCGCCGTGGAGGTGTCCCTGCGTGTGCATGTGTCCCCCCACGGCTCGTGAATCGCGCAGGGGGATCCTTGGCACGTCCCTACCACCCCCACCCCCCCCCAAGGTTTCCCCGGAACAGGGGTCCGTGCTCCCGTGTCCTGGAGGACCACGGGGGGGGGGGTGGGGGGCGTGGGGGTGCGTGGGGGAGTGTGTGCCCCCACGGGGGAGATACTCCCACGCCAGACCCCGAGGCAGGCTGGGCTTCGCGTGCCCAGCCGCGGTCCCTGTGTCCTTGCGCATGGGCACATTTTGGGAATCCATATACGGGTCTGGGGGGGGGGGGGTGTCTCTGTGACCCTGCGTGGGGGGATGGACCCTCCAGGCAGGATTGTCCTCGGCCCGTGAGCTGATCCACAGGGAGAGAGTGTCCTCGTGTCCTTGCACGTGTGTGTGTCCCCGATGCCCGTGTGTGCATGCCTCGGGGGGCGGGGGGGGCGTCCCCACGTCCTTGGATGTCTGGATCCCGGGGCCCCCCTCCAGGCACACAGGTGTGTCTGTGGGAAAGGGGTATCCCCGTGTCCCCGCGTGGGTGGGGAGGATGCCCCCAGGCGTGTTAGCGTCTCCAGGTGCCCCACGACCTGTCTTTATTTTGGTACACCAACGTCTCGGCTGTGGACCAATGCCCCCCTTGCAATCTGCCGGCCCGGGCAGGGCCTTGGCGCTCTCCTGCCTGTTTGCAGTGCTGGGTCGTGGTGCTTCCTCACAGAGGTACCGAAGCAAGGAGTCACCAGGTGCCCCTAGGAAGGCCGAAGGACAAGGCTCAGAGGCATTGGAGACCGGTTCTTATCTCTGCACTTCGAAGGGCCTCAGGGTCTGGTGTCAGTGTTGGCCTGAAATCCAGCAGCGTTTCGTTTAAACCTAATACCTGTTGTACGTGCGGTGTTGGAGCGAGTGCTCAGGCTGATGTTGGTTGGACTTCTTGTTACAACTAGCAAAATTCTTAATCACAAACAGCCCTGGAGCTGCTGTGAGGACGCTGTCACTCGCCGTAATTAATGGTGGTGTTCTGTCGTAACAAAGCGTTTGTTAAATTGGACGCAGACCTCGCCAGGGCAGGCCGAAAAGCGTGCAGAAGGCAGCAAGCAGGCAGAAGACAGCGTGAGCTCGAGAGCTGGCCGTACCTGTTGGGCCACGTGCCGTGTGCTAGCAGGTTCCCAGAGGGAATAGGAAAGCTCAGTTTGTCAGAAGTTTCCCGTCTCGTGGCTCGCTGTTCGGCGCTCTGTGCCATCAGCTCGCAGGTACGGGCTGAAAGCGTGGGGGGTCGTCCTGAGCTTCAGCTGGTTCGCTCTGCTGGTGCTTGGCTCGGTCCAGGACTGCAAGAAGGCTTTTTCCCTGAACCATCCATGGATGCCATTCCCACTTCGAGTGGCATGCCGCGTCCGGGTGAGTGGAAGGGCCGGAGGGGGAAGTGCTGGACAGGGAAGCAGTCGAGGAAATAACAGAGAAAAGAGAAAGTGGGAAGAAACAGGTCCTGGCCAGACTGCGTGAAAGGGGTGTTCTCCGTTCTCTGCTGCATCCAGGTTCTCGGCGAAGTCCTGAGAGCAGCTGTCTGAAGTGTTGGCGTCCCCGTCTCTAGACGGTCTTTTAATTGGAGCGAGTGAAATGGTGAAAATGGAATCGATACTCAAGGCTTTTAAATCTAGAGTTATGTTAGTGAATGGAACTAACCAAACAAATGGATAACATTTATGTTATGTTATCCAAATAAATGGATAACACCAAATGTTAGTGAAATGGTGGAAGCGTACATCTGGCCTGCTGCTGCTTCCTTCAGCATTTTGAAGGAGGATTTTTCTGGCTCCGATCTTGGCAAGTTACCGTTGTACTGCTGAATGAATCAACGCCTAAAGCAGATGTGCTGTGACTGTGACCAAGTAAATGTGCTTTTAGTTTTAGATATGTTTTCCACAAGTATTCTGGGCTGTAAAATAAAATACTGTCAGGCTAAAGAAACCTCACTCAAATATTGAGCAGCTGTTACTCTAATGACAGTATCTTTCCCAAAAGAGTTTATATTAAAATGTAGTGAGATTTGTTCAGTCGTGCCCTTGATATTTTTTTTTTCCCCTACTTCATATCTTTTGTTTTGCTAGAACTGAAAGGCAAAATGGAATTCAAGGTTTAAGGCTTTCGTGGAAGCAGTCTGTTTGGGAACTGATGTGAAAGAGGAAAGTATGCTAGACCATAGAAAGAGAAAAAAGTTAATTAATCCATTCCCTTTTTATTTTTAATTGAGATTGTGTGTTTTGCATGCGAGGTAGTTTTTACTACATAGTCAGCGCTTTGCTTTTGGTAAGTGTTGGAGGGCGATGTGCTGCTTACCTTCCCGCGTCCCAGCCTTAGCAGAGGCCTGGCTGAGGGTGTGGAAGGAAAATGTTATCGCTTGCCTTGCAGCTGAGATTTGTTTGGTCTAATTCACCTTCCTGTGGTGCCTAGCCATGTGCAGCAACGCAGGATTGAAGCGAATTAATTCGGTAAGATAGTTCAGCCCTTGCCTTCTTTTTAAAAGTACTGGAGCTGCGTGGCTTTTATCGAGTTAAAATACTGCCGTTGAAAGCGCGTCATATTCTGCTGAGGAGCATCTGTCAGCAGATAAATTGTTGTCAGACCACGCTCAGTTTTGTGGGAAATGAGTGTTGGCACTTAGTTTCAGGAGTACCTGACTTTAGCACACAAAAAGTTCAGGGAAATTAATGTTGGCTACAGCGATCACAACCTGGGTATTGTCATAGTCGAAAAATACTTTAAAGTAGCTTTGGAGTGGAAACCAGTTCGCTCTTGGTTTATAAAATGGTGTTGTGGGCGCATGACACACACACGCGCACACAAACCTGTCTGCCGGGACAGACTGACACCGAATTTCCGTCCCCACGGTGTTGCACCCCATGTGTCCTGGGCTCGGGGAATGGAGCGCAAAGGTCAGTCCCTGCTGCCAGCACCGGAGACAAAGTGGAAAGAGGGCCAAAGTGCAGCGGAGCTCCAGCCCTGAGGCCCGTGTCACGGGGCTGCGGGGGGGGAACCACCTCTTGGTGAGGTGCAGGCTGAGGTTTTGAGTTTGTTCTCCCTGCGCTGCATTTTCTGCCTTCTTGCTGCTGGGAACGGGAATGTTTCATTCCTGAATGTCTTACCAGCGTTGAGCAGCAAACCTCCCCCAGCTAAATGGCTGTGTTCCAGTCGGTAGATGTGCATATGGTGCTTAAGAAGTAACGCTTTTACTAGATTTCAGACTTAAAGCAGCTTTGGCAGTGATTGAGCCTAGATCTGCGTTAGAGGATCCTCTCGGTCAAGATCAAGGTCGCTTGAATGGAACTGAGATTCATTCATGTAGCGAGAGGTCATCAGGCCAAATTCAATTTCTCAGCAAAAAAAGGGGATCTGGGGTTTATGAGTCAGAAAAATGGCATTTCACTTGTGGACAGAACTTGTTCATACCGTGGTCTGAGTTTTCAGAGTGCTTTGAAACGAGCCAAGTTTGTCTGGGTGCTTCCATATGTAATTAGTAGAGAAGGATCAAGTATTTTGCTGGTAGATGGAGGCGAGAATAAATATTTTGTGTGCTCTTTTTGTGGCTCACCAGATGTACAGCCTGTGATCTGTGAAGTAATACTTGGGGTGGCGCCATTCGCTGGCACGAGCGTGTTTTTACAGAAATATTCTAGGGCAGTTATGTTTGGTTTGCGGAGAAGTTAACTTGCGGGCTTTGAAACTCTCCAAAGTGCAGCAAGGTCTCTGCTTTAGTGTGTGAAGTAAGTGTTGAACTGTGCGTGCCGCCCGCTTCATCTCTTCTCAGCTCTTTGGGAAGAAGGCTGTGGGGTTTTTTTGCCCTCAGTTTGGCATTGCTGGTATTGGAAGCTGCGGTGTGGAATCTGTGCTGTGAAGGTCACTTCAATAGCGCGGAGTCTGCTGAACTCTGGTGGTGGCACAGGTCAAGCCGTAAGAGGAGGAACTGGCTCGCACTCAGGATTTTCCGAAACGCTGTACTCGGCAGATGGGGGGAGATGGGAGGATGCATTAATGAAGGAGAGTTAAGCTGAGACTACGGAGAATTGCTTTAACATCTGCGACGTCTTTTCTTTAGGTTATGCTTGCCGTAACATCTCCACCTCCACTGCTCTTCAGAGTAAGTGTAAAGCTTTTCTATGTGAGTTCATTTTCTTTCTTAAAACCCACTGAGCGTAAGCTGATAACACGTTTCTGTTTGTTTCCAGCTAGAACCCACGTTAGCTATGATGTCAAAGGAGATGTCGCTGTTATACGCTTCAACACACCAAATTCAAAGGTACTGTTGTAGCTGGCTGTGGTTAATAGACATATCAGTGGAAATGGCAGGAATAGCAGTTGTGCAGAGAAGGCATTGAAAATTCTAATTTAAGACTTTAGAACTTTCCTAACCTGCAGCCTTTCAAAGTTGCGAGCAAAGTAGAAATAGGAAAATGAGCATTTGGGCGTTTAATGAGACATGTGAAAGTGCCTCGTGGAAATATTTTGTATGTACTAAGCTAACTTGTCTCTCTCACTGGCACAAGATACCGCTAAGTCTTACTAAGTTCTTGGATTCAAGATGGTTAAGGAGAGTGTCCGTTATATAGAAAAAAACAGCTTAGAAACTCATAAAGTCTGTGTTTGAGGTCACTGTTGGTGAGGTTAAGGAGGAACTTCTTAATAACGGATTACTCGATGACCTGCTCCAAGGTTTCATCTTGGAGGTTTATTTCTTGCTGTATTGTGACACGAGATTAACTAACTTTTATAGCAAATCTGGGCTCGATTTGAGCGCCCCAGAAGCGTTACAATTGTGCCAAGCAATGGTCTGGCTGTTGGGCGAATTCCTGGATGGGTCTAGTCCTTTACTTTTCAGAAGGCAAATCTTGAAAGGCTGTAGAGCTGCTGCTCCTACTGGCTTGGAAAATCTGTTTAGACCTGCTATTGGCTTTGGCTTTTTGTTGTCAGTCTGTCTTCTGTGCAAGTTTTCTGATGATGTGATGACTGAGTCCAGTACTTAATCAGAGGTTAAACTTCACGGTCTGCTGGGCTCCCTATTTACCATGCGTATCTGCTGCCTTCAGGTGAACACTCTATCCAGACAATTGAACTCGGAGTTTACTGATGTAATGAATGAGATCTGGGCCAATGAAGCTGTCAAAAGTGCCGTCCTCATCTCTTCAAAGCCAGGCTCTTTCATTGCTGGAGCAGATATCGAGTAAGTATGGGGGCCTTAGAAGTTACGCTGCTGGAGCTTTCTCCGAAGTCCAGCATCCAGGGCCAGTGTGAAGTCTGAGCAATTTGTCACCGACACCTCCCCAGAGGTGAGGTAGAGGCTGGGAATGAAATCCGTGTGCACAGGATGCCTAGCTTGCTCAAATGAAGTTAGGACCTTCATAAAGAGGAGCATGGCTAGTCATTAAACCCCATTTGGCTGTAACACGTGGTCGCTCCTTCCTGCGTGCTGGGGTGCAGCCAAGGAAACCCTTCCTGGCTCCGGGGTGAGCATTGTCCTTTGGTCTGGGACACAGCAAGAGCAGATAATTTACATGCAGGGCTTCATTTAGGCTGGGTTTGAGTGCCTGGCCGCCTGCCAGCGTGGCCCCTTGATTAGGCAGGATTTGGCGCTCTGCCACGTGGAGCATCTGAGCAGCCTCCCAGGCGATTCGGCGTGGGTAACGTTCGCAGGGTGTGGGACGACCCGTGTGGGTGCTCTCACTGGGACCTGGAGTGCCATTGGCTTCTAGTCCCGACATCATGGGCAGGACAGAATAGTTGTTTAAAGACATTAAAAACCAGAAAGCTCCGAGGAAAGAAGGTGCATTACGAATAGGCCCTTCAAAACCTTGTTACCTTTTTGGCTGGCCTTATTCAGGGGCAGAGACTTGATATATGTTGCGGTGGGAAGGAGGCAGTAGCTAGAGCTGGTAAGCAGAGCAAAAGGACAGGCTGTGTTTAAAGAGGTGTCTGCTGGTCTCAACGCTACGAGCCCCCTGAATTGCGCCTGCCTGGCAAACGCTGCTAGCCTCCGTGAGAATAATTGGCACAGGGAGTCTCTAATTGGCGGAGTGCAACATCAGAGCACTGGCCATCTGCTCCTCTAAAAAGTGATCCGGGGCTCTCCCCTCCACCCTCCCTGGCAAGCGCTTTGAGGCTTCCTATGACCCTTCCTCCTCTCCCCCAAAGGCTTTCACAGCTCTGACACAAGGAAACTCATTCACTGCCTGCAGGCGCAGCCCGGTGTCAGCATGCAGTGACTTAACCCAGTGAATTTAGTAGTCTTCCTGTGTTGTCTGTTAATCTAAGACTGGGGGACTAAATAGCTCTTGCCTGTCTGTCAGTCACTGGAGCTTTGTGGGAAAAGGGGAACAAACTCCTTGAAGCACTCTCATTTTACTGCCATTTTCTCGGTGCTTTTGCAATTCTGATCAGCCTTTCTGCCTCACTGCAGCATGATTGAAGCCTGCAAGACTTCTCAGGAAGTGACTCAGCTCTCTCAGGAAGGACAGAAGATGCTAGAAAAAATTGAGCAGTCTCCAAAGCCCATAGTTGCTGCCATCAGTGGCTCCTGCCTGGGAGGAGGATTGGAGGTATTGAGCCATTCTGGGTCTGACAAGCAGGAGTGGGAGTTGACAGCGCCAGTTCTCTAAACTATCCAAACGATGCCTGCAGGACTACTTACTGTGAGAGCGATGTGAGACCTGACGTGGGTTCATTGCATCCATTCAAATGAGTTTGTGGCAAGTTGATGGCTTGGTTGTGCTTCAAGGCCCTGCCATGCTAATTTTTCTGCTTCTGTTGAAAGAGAGCTAATAAAATATGAATCTGTGTGGGCCAGGCTAATATTTAGATGAGAGTGTCCCAGGGAAAACCGGCTGCTTCCAGCAGGCATTGGATCTGGATAAATGCTGCTGGCAGAGTCCAGGCTGGAAATTGCTGCTTTTCAGATGAACTGAGTCTCGTATCCCAGCAACTTCTGTTCTTTTAAAGGTTGTTGTGAGAGGGATGAGCGTGGGGAACCTGGCCAGGCTCCACCCTGGCCTGTGTACCGTGCTCCGTCGCTTGCCACTTCGGCTGGGTGCAGTATTTGCTTTGTAATCCCCATTTCGGATTTTGTAAACTGAAAGACTGTGGTAATTCCTGGAGCAAAGCTGTTAAAACAGAATAACCTTGTGGGAATGGAGTCTCTTCAGTTGCGTACCGATTTCTCAAGCAGTCACAGCTTTTTACAAGCACTGTGGTGACAATTCTGGACTTGGTGATCCAGTGATAAACCCAAGTATCGTGGCTGATCTCTAAATGGGACCGTGCTCTCAGTGTAGTGAATGAATTTAGCCCTTGATGGTCTAGATGAGATTTAAAAATAGCTTGGCTCAGTTTGGTAGTTTCATGTTCATGTCATAGCTGCTTGCTGTCACCTGCCCTGTGTGCGCTTCTCTTGCTGGAAGAAGCCATCAGTGAGCACAGAGGGAATTTGGGCAGTTGAATTAGGGAATTGGGGTAGGGTCGGGAAGAAAGTTGAGGCAGTGTGTAGAAGAGAGCTTTGTGATGGATGCCCAGTTCTTCTGTGGTCTTTCACGGGGAAACCTTTAGTTTTCTCTTCCTTTTTTAAGGTTGCCATTGCCTGTCACTACAGAATAGCGACAAAGGACAAGAAAACAATCTTGGGAACACCTGAAGTGTTACTGGGTCTTCTGCCAGGGGCAGGGGGTACTCAGAGGCTGCCAAAGATGGTAAGTAGGAGAAAAACTTTACTCGATAGCCCCTTCTGCTGCATGGCATGCTCCCATTCTGAAATCCCCTTTCTGCCCTTCCAGGTGGGAATTCCTGCTGCCTTTGATATGATGCTGACCGGAAGGAACATCCGTGCTGACAGAGCAAAGAAGATGGGTCTGGTTGACCAGCTGGTGGACCCACTAGGTCAGACATGATGCCTCCCAGTTGCTTGATCTGCTGTCTGTCAGTTAACCTCTCCGCCTTACTGAAATGGGTGGAGAAGCCATTGATGCAGTCAGCAGGCTGGTGGGGACAAAGCATATGGACTGCAAAGTCCTTGCCATGCTCTGCAGTGCACTCTCCATTCCCACCTTAGAGGCATGTGCACGGGGACCTTGAAATGTCAGGCTCCTGCTACAGCTAAGTGAATAGGGAAAGGTTAGCACAGAGGGCAGGCCTGCTGGCTCTCTTGCACAAGCTAATTATACAGATAAGAACCTGCATTCCTCATTTATCATGTCAGAGGGACAGATTGCAACCTGTAATGAAAGGAGAATAGATGACCGATGCCTACATTTATGCAGCCTGGAGATGTTAATCTCTGTGATGAGATCTTGAGAAGAAGCCAACCCCCCCCAGCTTAGGCGCTCTGAATTGCCAACTGACTTTAAGTTGGATGCAGAAATTCCTTGCAAACTGCAGACCAAATTGCACTTCCAAGTGCTGAGTGGGCTAGTGAATAATTTCTTGCTTCTGCTGTTCCTTCACTAGGGGGGCTTTCTTGGAAGGTGACTAAATGGAGGGGCAAACCCTCCACAGCCTCCTCTGAAAGGTCTGAGCAGCTGCAGCTGGGAATTAGAATGGAAACCACTGTGCCAGCTGGTACTGCCACACAGTTGCAGTGTGCTGAGCTTGGTTTCCCCAGGCAGAGCATGGCCAGAGTACCCTGGCGGCCTTTAGCTCCTGAATTTGGAGAAAAGAAAATAAACAAAAAGAAGAGGTGCTGCTGCCTACCCTGAGAAATGCAGGGGAAGGCCCTGTGTCTGTTCTGTCTCACATGCCAGTGTTCAGCTGGATGAGATGTCCTTAGCTGTATTCTCGCTTATAAAACAGATCAATGGTACCCAGGCTTGAGTTAAAATTGCCTGAATAAACTTCACCGCTGTATACTTGCTTAAATACGAATTGGCTTTTAAGAGCCAGCAAATGTGGCTTTTTTATACCAATGATTACACTGGCTTGCTTAAAGGAAACCTGAACTTTCTGAAGAGCTGTTTGGAATCCTAGCTCAGACCAGATAAGCACGTCTGGAGAGGAACACAAAAAACCAAATTATATGCAAGCATTAGAGGCATTCCTTGTTCATTCAATTAGCAGCCAGTGGCAGAATGCTTTCTGCTGCGTATTCTCATGTTCGTTCTCAACGTTGGGGCACAAGCGGCTTTAACTGGGGTGATGCTTTAACTGATTATAGAAAGCTTTGAAGGAGAGAGACAGCATTAATCAGGAGGCAATTTCATGGGGTGCAATCAGTCCTCCTTCAGTAGGGAGCTCTACAGCATTCTCTTGATCTATTTACTACTGTGCCCAGATCTAATTCTGGTGTGTGCCTTTTATATAAGAAAGCAGATGTGAGTCGACAGCTTGGAGCTCCTGGGTTAGGACACTACAAAATGTTGAGACGTAACCACAAGTAAAGTAAACCCACGTGTGGGTTTGACCACCTCGCCTGAATAGTTCTTATAGCTCAGACTCACAAACAAACAGCTCTTTTCTTCAGCTGTAGTTTCAAAGTGCAGTGCTTGTTGGTGTCGAACACCCAAGCTAATGGAAAGGGGAAATCAGGTATTCGCATCTTGTAGCACATCAGGTCACTAAAGCTGAAGGTCTCAGACATGTTACCTTGAAGTGGTGGGAAGAGAATTTGGAAGCTGGTACGGTTTGAGCTCAGAAATCCCAAATGCTCTCAAATTTCCAATAAATCCTCTAAAATCCACTGGGCATTGCTGAAATGTAGACTATGCAGCAGCTCTGGGTTAAGTTTTCTGAGCTGCCTGTAAAATGAAATACGTTGTTTTGTTTGGACTGTTTTCCTCTAGCCTGGCTCTGACATACTGCCAGGGTATGAGTGAGACTTCCTAACAGTGAGCTTTCATCATCTGGTCAAAATGTACGTGCTCTTCTATTTGCTTCTTGCTGAGAGACCCTCCAGCAGGCAGCAGCATCTGGGGTCTGCTGAGTATACGCTCTCAAGTTTCTATGCAAAGAGAGGTGAAACCTTAAAGTTGAAGACCTCAGCTTTTGGTGGAGGGAGAGAGTAGTGGGAGGTGGAAGAGGAGGGGTTTTCTGTTTTGTTTTTGTTCTTTAACTGTCTCCTGTGTCAGGGAGTAGTCATCTGCTGCGGTGTTTTCTTAGATCTGAAGGCTCTGTGCAGCATCTGGGTATGGCTGGAGCAGCTTATTGTGAAGGTTAATGAGGTTGCCCAGCTGTAAGGATACAGAGTTGTAACCTCATCAGGTTTGTTCTGCTATGTCAGAGGGAGCCCAAGGCTGCACGTTTGGCTGCAGGCTCCTTATGGTGGCTTTGTGCAGAATCACTGGGCATTGCTCTTTCATTAATGACTCATTGCATTTGCCTCCAGCAACTTGACACAACTGCCTTTTCTGCCCTGTACTCTATCCTCCTGTACCGATGATACGAGTCTTGTGCTTGCAGATTGTGCAACCCACCCTCAGAGATTGCTAAAACTCGTTTGGTGGTGGCTTGCTTCGTTGTTTGTGGGACAGCTTTAAGTTAGCACCCACAAGATGGGTGGCACACCACCTGGAGCCTGGCTAGGTGTTGCTGTGTGTGGCACTAGCTAAAGCAAGCGAGAGATTTCCTGCGCCTGAGGTCAAAGGTTGAGGTTTCATTGGACATCAGCTCCCGTACAGGTAATTTTCAGGGACACAATGCTTCATAACTGTTGTCTGTATGTTTAATAGCAACGGTGTTGGTACGACTTAGTTGTGCAGACTTACTGTACCACATAAGAAAGGAGAGATGCAATGAGAGGGAGGGGAGGCAGAACACTGAAGTTCTGTTGAGGTGCAGGGGTGCCTGCAATTGTGCAAAGTAAAATGTTGAAGAATAAAGGGCACAATTTGCAACAAGATGGTCAGGCACTGAAACAGGGGTCCAGAGAGAGGTGATGGGACCTCCATCCTTGGAGAGGACTGGCAGAACATGGCCCTAAGCAACCTGATCTAATTCCAGAGTTGGATTTAACTTTGAATTTGGCCCTGCTTTGAGCAGATGGCCTCCCGTGTCCCCTTCCAACCAACACTATTCCATGGCTCTGTAAGCAGTGTTGATGTTTAAGTGGCATACTGCTGTCTGCTCCCGCTGGGAGTTGGCATTTTGGCATTTCTGTATAATGCCGTGGATATTAAATGCCTTGGGGCCTTCACATAGTTGCCTGTTGAGCTTTTCTATCATTCTTCTTAATCAAGAAAAGTCAAACAGGTTGGGGGGGAATAGAGTGGTAGCAATTCAAAGGAACATCGTGTTGCTGTCTCATCCTTGCTTTTCTGCATCATCATCCATCAGTGATAACTTCTGCTGCATTTCCTCAAGACTTCTCTTGTTCACAGGGCCAGGTGTGAAGGCTCCAGAAGCACGGACGATTGAGTACTTGGAGGAGGTAGCAATTGGCTTTGCCAGAGGACTAGCCAACAGGACTGTGTCTGCCAAAAGATCGAAAGGGCTAATACAGAGTAAGTCTGTGGGCATCATAGCCAAATCCCAAGGGGCTGTAGCGAGTATAATCCAGCTTCGATTCTCGGGGATGTGTTCGTGCTCCTACTTAATTCCATTTTCAAAACAAAGTTATTTCATGTTGTAATTGTCTCTTGAGCCAGGTGGGTTGGTAGGGAAAACATTGCTCTGCAGATCTGATCTTCAAGTGGCGTTGCCAGAGCTGCACATGGTGGCTCCTGAAGTGTTCTAGAAGGGAGCCAGGCCTCAGGGAGAGAGCAGCAGCTACCTCCAGAGGACTATCCGTCTTCAAAGTTTTAGTAGCAAGTTCTGTACCAATCTTGTGTAATCGAGTGGGAAGAGGCACACGGGTCTGCTCTGTGCCAGTCCTCTTTAGCAGCACCCTTATGCAGTTAGCAGAGCCCAGAAGTGATGACATGTCTGTGTGAGTTCTACTCCATGGAGCTCAGTCTGTCACCAGTTGTATTAGGAGGATACTTCAGCCCTAAATGAGACTGGTCTGTGGAACTAGCCATAGAAACCCTTCTGAGCAGACCATGCTACCTGTGGCTGAGTTTCAGGTGCATGTTTCTATTGCAGATATGCAACATTCACAGCTATACTTTTTAACTTTCATGTTAATTATTTAAAGGCTGATTGTGCATATAGCACTGTGCTGAGGCATGTTTTGTCCCATCTTGCAGAGATAACAGACTATGCTATGGCTCTTCCGTTTGTGAGGCAGCAAGTCTACAAGATGGTGGAGAGCAAAGTTCAGAAGCAAACCAAAGGACTCTACCCTGCTCCACTAAAGATCATCGAGGTAACTCCCACTGCGGGGCCCAAGAAAACACAGTGAAGGTGGATCTGTGGGATAATACGGCAACAGACAGAGGGAAGGTGGTTCCTTCCTCTGAGTCAAGCCATACCTCCTGATCTTCACAGAAGATCAGTCTTGATGAGTGCTAGCTGTGTGGTGCATCGAGCAAGCATGGTAAAATTCAGAATAGCTTCCCAGAATATGATCACCGATTTATGTGGTACTGGTACCAGTAAGGGGAAGATCAAGAATCCCAACCGAGGAAAGGCTTTGCTGGAATCCTTTGTCCATGAAACTTTCAGCTGCAGTTTTTCCAGGTTTCCTACACAGTTTCTAAAGAGTGGGGTTAACCTGTTTGAAGCCAGGAAAATATGAATTGCTGTTTTCGTAGCACTAACCACACAGTACTTTAAAAGTTAGTCCCCTGAGCTACGCAGGCATTGTATTACTTACAGACACTGTCCATGGTTGAATCCTTATTTTAAAACGACTTTTCACTATTTAAGTTGTTGCCAAGACTTCTCTAAAACCTGTGAATGTCCCCCTCTGATTCTGAGAGCAATGACATTACAGGAGCACAGTCCTGAAAACAATTCCTGAAACCACAAGGTATGTGTAAAAAATTAACCTGATAGAAAATGCCTTGCCATCGTAGCTATTCTGTGCTAGAAGGACAAGGTGATTCATAGCTCTGCTTTGAACAGCATGGACAGGACCCAGAGTGTCTGAAGTGTGCCTTGAATATTGGGGAGGGGTCACCTGTGAAAACAGGAGGTGCAGCTAAACAAGTAATCTCATTAAAGCGTAGCTGTTGGCAGACATGACTTAACAGCAGTGTATCTTTATTGTTGTTCCTTGACTAGGTTGTAAAGACTGGTCTTGATCAGGGGCGTGATGCTGGATACCTCACTGAATCCCAGGTAAGGAGATTAGATCCCTGGTAGTATTTGGTAAGTTGTGTAGTTGGAGGGGATTTGTGTTCAACCACGCGCAAAGGATAATATTCGTCACAGGTTGCTCAGACTGGTGTCTTGCTCCCTGCCCCTTCTTCCGGCAGTGGGGCTGTGAAAAAGGCCTGTCTTGAACAACAGAACTGTTTGTCGAGGCTCTTCATCTGTGAAAACAGTTTGTGCCTTTTCTCATTCCTGTCTGTGTTGCCTTTTTGAGTGGGGAATAACCAGACGGAGTTCACCGATCCAGGTTTCACAGCACAGGACTTTGATTTCTCTGTGTGTCTGAGCACTGTTTGTTTTTTCTGATTGTCACATGGGACAGGTAGCCTAGAGGTGTGGGTATAGCGTGCTCAGTCTCTTCAGTGTTTCCAGGCAATTTGGTGCAAACAAGTCATTTCTTCCAAGAATTAACTTTCATTTTTACCAGTGTTCTATTTACTCTCACCTTTTTTCACCATCATCTTTGTTCAGGGTGTTGATTCTCCATTACTCCTGTTTTGCTGTTTGTCCTGTTTTCTAGTGCAGATACTTTGTGCTGGTCCTTTTTCACCCATTGATAACTTCAAGTACTTTGGAAAATTAGGTGGGTTTCGTCAGTAGTGGTTTCTCACCCAGAATAGGACTTTTCTCTCCTCATCCCTTGGTCGAACTTGCCTATTTAGTAGCCACTCCAGTCAGCGTGCTGGCTAGTACTGGCCATTCAGGGGGAGCTCAGCAGACTAGAGAACTGGGCAGACGGGGACCTCGTGAAGTTCAGCAAAGGGAAATGCCAAGTGCTGCCCCTGGGGAGGAATAACCCCGTGCACTAGTACAGGCTGGGGGCCAGCTGACTGAAGAGAGTCCAGCAAAGGGCCACTAGGATGATTAAAGGCCTGGAGCATCTGGCACACGAGGAGAGGCTGGGAGAGCTGGGACTCTTCAGCCTGGAGAAGAGAAGGCTCGGGGGGATCTTATCGATGTGTATAAATACCTGGTAGGAAGCAGTAAAGGAGACATAGCTACACCCTTCTCATTGGTATCCAGGGGCAGAATAAGAGGTAATGGGCACAAACTGAAACAGGAAATTCCACTTAAATATGCAAAACAACTTTTTTACTGTAGAGGTGATTGAACGCTGGAACAGGTTGCCCAGAGAACAGGTTGCTGGGTCAAAAACTGGCTGGATGGCCGGGCCCAGAGAGTTGTGGTGAATGGAGTTACATCCAGTTGGCGGCCGGTCACGAGCGGTGTTCCCCAGGGCTCAGTACTGGGGCCGGTCTTGTTTAATATCTTTATCGATGATCTGGATGAGGGGATTGAGTGCACCCTCAGCCAGTTTGCAGATGACACCAAGTTGGGCGGGAGTGTTGATCTGCTCGAGGGTAGGAAGGCTCTGCAGAGGGACCTGGACAGGCTGGATCGATGGGCCCAGGCCAACTGTATGAGGTTCAACAAGGACAAGTGCCGGGTCCTGCACTTCGGCCACAACAACCCCATGCAGCGCTACAGGCTTGGGGAAGAGTGGCTGGAAAGCTGCCCAGCAGAGAAGGACCTGGGGGTGCTGGTCGACAGCCGGCTGAACATGAGCCGGCAGTGTGCCCAGGCGGCCAAGAAGGCCAATGGCATCCTGGCCTGTATCAGCAATAGTGTGGCCAGCAGGAGCAGGGAAGTGATCGTGCCCCTGTACTCGGCCCTGGTGAGGCCGCACCTCGAACCCTGTGTTCAGTTTTGGGCCCCTCACTCCAAGAAGGACGTCGAGGTGCTGGAGCATGTCCAGAGAAGGGCAACGAGGCTGGTGAGGGGTCTGGAGAACAAGTGTTATGAGGAGCGGCTGAGGAAACTGGGGTTGTTTAGCCTGGAGAAGAGGAGGCTGAGGGGAGACCTCATCGCTCTCTACAACCACCTGAAAGGAGGTTGTAGCGAGGTGGGGGTCGGTCTCTTCTCCCAAGTAACAAGCGACAGGACGAGAGGAAATGGCCTCAAGTTGTGCCAGGGGAGGTTTAGATTGGATGTAAGGAAAAATGTCTTTACTGAAAGAGTGGTGAAACATTGGACCAGGCTGCCCAGGGAAGTGGTTGAGTCCCCATCCCTGGAGGTATTTAAAAGACGTGTAGATGAGGCGCTGAGGGACATGGTTTAGTGGGCATGGTGGTGTTGGGTTGATGGTTGGACTCGATGATCTTAGAGGTCTTTTCCAACCTCAATGATTCTATGAGAGGCTGTGGAGTCTCCCTCCATGGCGATATTCAAAACCCAACCGGGGACAATCCTAAGCAGCCTGCTCTAGTTGACTCTGCTTTGGGTGATGGGATGGGGCAAGACAATCTCCACAGGTCTCTTCCAACCTCAACTATTCAGTGGTTCTGTGATTCTGTGAAATGAGCCTCTATTTCATTCTTCCTTTCCCTTCAGTTCTTTAGTTCCCTGGCACATCGGTTTTGTTTAGCACCAATAATGACTGTTAAGGGAAGTCAAGTCTTTTGCACGTTAAAGCCCAGAAGACTTCACCTCTTGTTCTGCTTGCTGCTTTTCCCCTTCGTAGGTCCAGCCAGTGGTGAGGCTGAGCAAGTATTAGAATCGTAGAAGAGGTATCCTCTTGCAGAGGTGTAGGTACACGCGCATGTACAGACACAGAGTACACGCACGACTGGCTGCACGGAGCGCAGTGCCTTTACTGATGACACCCACAAAACCCAAACCGCTCACAGGCACGGCCAATGTGAATGACTGATGCTGTTCCTCCTGGTTGGCTGGTCAGAATTGAAGTTCACGTGCGGCAATAAGTGCACGTGGGCGCACACCCACCCCTGCGCACACCCCTTTAGTAGCTGGCTGTAGATGTTTTATCTGTCACTTAGTTGGCCACAGGGCCCAGTCTGACCAGCTGCTGGCAGATGGACCTCATGTCCTAAATGTCATCCAGTCCTGCTTGAGGTTTGCTGGTGACACGCTTGGGAAAACAGGAATAGAGTTTAATATGGAGGTAGGACAGACTGTGGTGGGCAAGTCCAAGGCTTGAGCGGGCAAGCGTACTCACCGGCGGCTTGCTTATGTGTGACCCTTTTATTCCACACACATACACAGTCTTTGTTTTCCCGTGCTTGTTCATCCTCATCTTGATCCCTCCCTTCTCTGCCTTAATAAACAACCTGCACCTAATTAGTTTTTCCTCATTGGTCCCAGTTTTGCTACGTCTGTACTCAAATTTGGTATTTCTGATACTGATGAGGTAATCCTGGCTGCCCGCAGCGTCACTGGTATGGTTACCTGGACACTGCTGGCTCTGCAAGACCTGACTCCCCAGAAGACCCACAACACTCCCATCTGGTTATCTCTGCGTTTGGGTCCTCTCTCACGTCGCTGCCCCTTAACCGCCGGTGAAATCCATCCGCCCCCACAGTACTATCTGTAACTTTCACCAGCTTCTTAACACTGCTATCTGTCACATCCCGCAGTCTTTCCTGCTATGCTTAGTAGCTCCTTTTGTTGTCTTCTGGTGACAAGGTCCTGGTCTGAGATGTAGCAGTCTGCCTCCTACCTTAACAGTGACCTCCTGGGTATGCCCCATCTGTTCTGGTTATGCATTCCACCCACGTTTGGTCTGGTGCTTGGGAATAAAAGGCTTGGGATACTCTGTTCCTTACAGAAAAGAATGAATGTGTTTTCCTGAGAATAGCAGCAGGATGGAGATCTTCCCAGAACCCTCTAAAGAATAATAAAGTGTCAGTGTTGTGTGTTTTGGTTTTTTTTTTTTTTAATGCCTCCCTCTTTCCCCTAGGACAGGAGACTTGCAGATTCTCTTCCAGGCTTTGTGATTCTGATATTTTAGCAAGCCTCTAACTCACAGGACAGTGGTGAAGGAAGATACAGCCTGCTCTAAACTACGTTGCATTGGCGGCTTTCCTTAGCTGAATTGGCTTAGACAACGTTAGTTTTCTGTCACCTTACGCTATCTTTTGTCTTCCTGACTACTTTCCCATTTCATGCTGAGTGCTGGGAGGTTATGCAGGCCTTTGATTTTGTTGCCTGTCCGTGATTCTCCGAAAATAGTATCAGGTTACTGCTGTCAGTGAGAATTGGCCTGTTTAAAGATTTTTCTCAAAGCCTGAGGGCAGGTGCCTTTCACCTGGAAGCCACTGGGGCAGTGGCCCCAGCTAGTGCAGGATGCACATGGGGGAGAAAGAGTCCCATGTCAGTGAAATACAGTCCTGCCCCTGGGGAAGAAGAAGTGGCTCCTGCATTGATCTCAGAGGACCCCGCAGCTGCTGGCTGGCCGAGACAGCCGGGTCGTTTCTGGCTTACCGTCACACCAGTGAACTGGCAGGGAATGCTCCTCCCAAAGCTGTGCTGGGAGGGTGGAAATGAGCTGTGAATGATTCAGTGGATAGGAAGGAGATGGACATGGAAATACCTCTTGTTCCCTGACAGAACCCCTGCCCCTCCAGACACGAGTGTTAGAGGTACACACTCTTTCAGATGCTTTAAATTATACTGTTTATGGGAAAGGACATTGAACAAGCAGTTTCCTACTGCTTTCTGGCAGCCCGTAAGGGAGGTAGTGGTGCAAAGCGGGCTGTGCTTAGCACAGAAGCTGCCTCTCTGCAGAGGATACCTGTGCCCTGTCCGTTCTTCCAGCTTACTCGTCTGTGCAGTTACACGGGTGGCTGTGCTCTCCCCTTGCCGTGTTTTTGATGGGTGCGTGCTGGAAGTGAGACAGCTGTTAAATGCCAGACTCTGCTTCCTTCTTCCCTTTCTTCCAGAGCTTTGGCCAACTTGCAGTGACTAAGGAATCCAAGGCGCTGATTGGACTTTACCACGGGCAGGTGCACTGCAAGAAGAACAAGTTTGGAACACCTCAGCGAGAGGTCAAGTAAGTGCCAGCGTGGGATGCCTGAAGAGCAGTGGGAGGGCCTCTGCTAAAAGGGTCTTGGGACCGAGTGGCCTAGAGTCCCAAAAAGAAGCGTAACAGAGCAGAGAGATTTCCAGCCTCCAGAAGGCTAGTCCTCTGCAGTTTGGAGGTCTCGCCCACAAGCGAAATCTTCTTGCGTGACCTCGCTAAAAATAGTGCCTGGGTGGACAGGATCTGTGCAAGTCTGACAGCAGCAATGGAAATTCAGCTATTTCTAGCTTTGAATGTCCCCTGGTCCTTTTCTACGCAGGACTCTGGCAGTGCTGGGAGCAGGGCTCATGGGAGCTGGGATCGCACAGGTTTCAGTGGATAAGGGACTGAAGACCATTCTGAAGGACACAGCACAGCAAGGCTTGGACAGAGGACAGCAGCAGGTCTTCAAGGGGTATGTGAGTTAAAAGGAATTTGCTTGGGATGGGATGGGGCGGGGCTGCCTTCAGTCAAAATACTCCTCTGCTTTCAGGCAGTCAGGAACTTCTGACACCTCTGTTCCTTTGGAGTCTTCTACCATCAGATGTCACAGAAATGCTTTCTTTTAAGGTTGCCCTATGCAGTGTGCTGGGATATTGCTACGAAATAGGCCCAGTGTATTCAGCCTTAGCTGCTTAGGTAGGTAGATGACCTAACAGATGAATGCTTTAGCTTTCAGATTCAGCAGTAGCTTATAGAGCTAAGGGGGGAGGGAGTAATCCTGGCTGCCTAGAGGCCCATGTCATGGGAGGCATTGGGTCAGACTTCTGAAAAGCTGGATTTCGTTCCCCTGTCCTCCTGGCTCAGCAGTAATAGTGCTCAGCTGTGCATGGTCAGAAATGCCGGCAATTGACCTTCAGACTGATGCACCGGCTGAGTTGTGTGAGCATGGCTCTCCTTTTTCCAGATGGAAGGAGGGGCCAGTAGGCAGAGTGACAGTCCTGCTGGATTGGAGATGGTGTTTTGGGTCCCAGCTCCAGGAGGGAGGGATGCCCTTGGTGTTGTGGTGCCACCTCTAGCAGTCTGGGCTAGCCTGCCCAGGAGCCATGACAGAGCTGTCCTTCCCTAGGCTGAACGGCAAGGTGAAGAAGAAGAGTCTGACATCGTTTGAGAGGGACTCCATTCTCAGCAACCTGATGGGCCAGCTGGACTACAAGGGCTTTGAGAAGGCAGACATGGTGATTGAGGCTGTGTTCGAGGACATTAACATCAAGCACAAAGTGCTGAAGGAAGTGGAGGCCGTGAGTATCGGATCTGAGCAGCTTGTGCTAGATGTGGCCCCTGTATGGCGGAGACTCAGGGTGTCCTGTCCTGTGATGCTGGCTTTGTCACATCTCCTTTGTGCTGTAGTTTGGTGCTTGGTGCAAGTTATTTATGTCAGTACATGGGTGAGTGTCAAGGGCAGCCTTCCTATTCGCTAAGGATATTCACTGTTCAATAAGGGGTCACTAGTTCTAGCTGAATGGGGCAGTTCTGACATTCCCCGACTCCTGGGAGCTGCTCCAAAAAAACATTGGCATGACAGTAATGTCTTTTGGTGTCTCCACTTTCTTTTGGTTCTTTACTTACCATCTCTAGCTTGCTGCCACTGCTCTTTTCTGTTCAAGAGCACATTTGGGGAGATAACTGTGTGGTAAAGGAGCTGGTCTGTGCACCTTTCTGAAGTCCCGCCCTGCAGTGTCTAATGTAGTTGCAATGGTCTGGCAGAAACGTGGGGGCTCTGAGAGTAATATTGCAGACCTGGGGAGAGTTCAGGGGAAGACAGATCTGGCTGACTTGGGCTGCTGCTTTAGAATTAGTTTCTAATGCTGTCTGCCCTGACAGAGAAAGTCAAGTTTGCCTTGTTTGTCAGGGTTACCAGGTGGTGGTACTGTTCTCTCAGGGCTCTGCGCATCATGCTCTGGATCTGACTCCGGAGCCTGTGCATTTACGCTGTCTCTTCCACCCCCTGCCACAGGTGATCCCTGCTCACTGTATCTTCGCCAGTAACACATCTGCCCTCCCAATCAGCCAAATTGCTGCTGTTAGCAAGAGGCCAGAGAAGGTGAGTACCCGGTGCCACGTGCCTGCTATGAGTCTGCTCTGCGCTGAGCTGCCTGTTAGTGGCAAACTGGCTTTGCTGTAGGTGAGCGCTGGGATCTTCTGCTTCCTCAGAACGTGAAACAGCTCATCCTCTGCCCCCAGTGCAAGCTTTGAACAAAGAGCTTGTGGTCCTTGGTCAGGTAGGAAGGGGATGAAGGTGGACTCACCCCCAGTGTGATGTTGGCGAGGCAAGGTGCAGTAGGGAGGTGAGAGCACTTCAGGAAACGTTAATGCACGCAGCGGGGCAGAGAAGCTATGGAAGGACTCAAGCTGAGAGAATTCCAGCCGGGAAGACTTCAGTCATTTTGATAAACTGATTAGACATAGGAGTGACTTGCCATGATGGGAAAATGCCTTCTCGGGGAGAAGGCACTACCCTAAGCAGCAAAAAGGGAAGAAAAGTCGGTGGCTGGAAGCTGAACTCAGAGGTGCTGAAGCCTTGGTCAGCCATGGGATCAGCGCCTGAGGAGGTGGTGGGGTTTTCTCTCTGGCTCCAAATGATCCATGTGAACAGGATACCAAGAGCAGCATAGCAGCTTGTGGCAGAGTTTTGGAGCAGAGGACTTCTTCATCCCTTTGCTTGAAGTCTAAACAGCGTATAAAGTAGTGGTATCCTCATCCCTTAGCCCAGGCAAGCACAGCTGAGTAGGAACGCTGCTTCATGTGGAGCAGCCTGCCCTGAGGAACGTGCTTGGTGGAGTTACCATCTGAGGGGTGTGAATGCGCTGGATTGGAAGGAGTCAGCTGCGTGCTGGTTTTCATTGCCGTGTGTGACTGCCAAGGGCACCTGTGATACCTGCTAGTGTGAGGCTGGCAGATCTGACACGGGCCCTGCAGGAGACCAGACATGACACCGCAGCATCTGAAGTAGTGTGAGGGATCTGCGTGACCAGGGGGAGTCACCTCCCGAGGGCTAAGCATCAGTCTAGGGCGGCCTTGATATAAAAAGGGAGAAACACTTCTCCCTCATTTGAGGAATCGGCTTTGCCTACCTGGGGCTGCAGAAAATGAAGGAAAGGGCAAGCAGTTCTCCTGTGAGATAGTCCCATCTCCCTCTCTAAAACAGGTGGGATGGGGAAGCAGTAGCAGCTTGGGCAGAAGGAGGGGGAAGCTCTGGAACTCATCTGGAAAGTGTTACACAAATGCAAAAGCACAGGTGCCCTTGGCTGGTTCCCTAAACTCCTACAAGGGTCTCGAGTACTGCCCTGGTCAGTACATTGCCTCCGCTGCTTGTCTTCCTGCAGAAGTTCTGTGGACGTCTGCAAAGGTCGTTGAGTAACAACATGTGTCCGCTCTGTTGGAGGTTCCTGTGACCTTCGTGAGCCTCTTCCTGGTTTGCTGTCGGACCTTGGTTGCGTCGGAAATGCAAACTGAGTCAATTTGTTCATACTTGCAAATAACATCCTCTTGCTGTATAAATTGCCTGTGTAATGGCTCTTTATGGGGAAACTAATAGGAAATCAGTTAAGTAATTAGTGTATTTTCTTTAATTAGTTTTGCAGTCTGCAGCTCTCCTGCAAGGTGCCTCTGACTTATACAGATCTTAGTGCCAAGTGTGGCTTCCAGGAGGCATGAAGGTGACATGCTGATTACATGGTCGTGTTAAGAAAGTGAGGCACACAGCCGAATAATCTCCACTTGAATGCTGTTCCCAGAGGAAGGCTGCACTTACCTCTGTAATTAGTTTCTGGAAATGTGCCTTCTCATCCTTAAATTCACTTCATCACAAAAAAAAAAAAAAAAAAAAAAAAAAACCCCAAAGCAGAACATTCACAAGCAGAACACAGGGACTCTGCTCAACATCTGTCTCTGTGACTGCTGTTCCACTCTCATAGTCCAGAAGAAGCACCACCCAGGCGTGTGGCTCCTCTGCCAGCTCAGATAGTACCTGCAGATCACGCAGTGCCTGTAATTTGCCTGGGGACTTAGCTCGGCTAAGACTCCCAGGCAGGTTTTGCTGCCAGACTATTAATAAGTACAGAGAGAGCTGAGCAGCACGCTTGGTCCTGTAAGCATTATACCTAAATCTTCACTGAGGCAAGAGCTGTGGGGCATGTGCTGTGTCCTTGGGAAAGCCAAGGAGGGAAAGGGAGTTGGAGAGCACTCCCGTCAGAGAGGGATGCAGCGGAGTGTGTGGCTGAATGGCTAGTGCACTGTGGTGGTGGGTGCTGCAGCCCATGCTGGCCTGCTTCCCTCTGCAGTTGAGCGCTTGACTTGCCCAGCAGATTACGCTGGGAGCCAAAGTCTGTCTTAACCCTGCTTAATCCTGAGCTCTTCCTTCTGCCTAGGTGATCGGGATGCACTACTTCTCCCCTGTTGACAAAATGCAGCTGCTGGAAATCATCACCACAGACAAAACGTCCCAGGACACAGCTGCTTCCGCCGTTGCTGTTGGCCTCAAACAGGGCAAGGTGGTCATCGTGGTAAAGGTGAGGGAACACTGCGCAAAATATGAGCTGGGGTAATAAATAAGGGCAGGCTTGTGCACTAAGGGGAGGCCGAAACGTGGCTGTGAATACACTGGCATTAGCTACTCATGCTGAGAAGTAACAATGGAGGTTAGAAGGCGGCAGGTGTCCAAGTGATCCCTCAGGTGTCCTCTGGAGCAGCCATGGAAGGCCAGAAGTTGCAGGAACAGTCTAATCAGCCAGCACAAGATGCTGGCAGTCCTGTTCTACACAACTTCATAGAATCATAGAATAGTTTGGATTGGAAGGGACCTTTAAAGGTCATCTAGTCCAACCCCCCTGCCGTGGGCAGGGACATCTGCAACTAGAGCAGGTTGCTCAGAGCCCCGTCCAGCCTGACCTGGAATGTTTCCAGGGATGGGGCATCCACCACCTCTCTGGGCAACCTGTGCCAGTGCTTCACCACCCTCAGCATAAACAGTGTCTTCCTTCTATCTAGTCTGAATCTCCCCTCTTTCAGTTTAAAGCCATTCCCCCTTGTCCTGTCGCTACAGGCCCTGCTAAAAAGTCTGCCACCATCTTTTTTATAAGCCCCCTTTAAGTACTGACAGGCTGCAATAAGGTCTCCCCAGAGCCTTCTCTTCTCCAGGCTGAACAACCCCAACCCTCTCAGCCTTTCTCCATAGCAGAGGTGTTCCATCCCCCTGATCACTTTCGTGTCCCTCCTCTGGACCCGCTCCAACAGGTCCGTTATGCTGAGGGCTCCAGAGCTGGACGCAGTGCTCCAGGTGGGGTCTGAAAGGAGGCTGAAATCTGTAGTGGCATCTGAGATGGAGCAGAGTCTGGACAGGACTCTCACCACCTCTTCTCCCTGGCAAGCTGCAAGGGCAGAGGGGCCTGTGAGCAGTAACCCTCCTCTTTCTGGATTTAAATCTTTTGTGAGAGGGGGCAGAAATAGACATGCAAGTGTAGGGGAAGAGCTGTACCAAGCGGAGGCGGAAGACTGAGCACAGCACAGCGAGGCAGGAATTGAGAACAAACCGCTGTGATCTGTAGGAAGAGGCAGCAGAGCCTCAAAAAAGCCATGGGCTTTGAGTGGTTTGTTAGGCTGACAGCTGCTGTTGAACACACGGCCCTCCAAAGGGAGCTGGTCTCATGTTCTGTAGTAGAAAGCATCAGTGATGCTGTTTCAGCTGTGTGGGAGGTTCAGCCAGTGGGCTCAGGGCAGTTTGAGTGTATTTTTGGATTGGTCTCTTCACTGATGTGTGAGGTTGCCAGCAGCGCTGAGCAGGTCTCTCCTGTGGTGCTGGGAAAGCTGGCTTGTCTAAAAATGCTCTAGGCATCTCTAAAGGCCAGTGGAGATACAGTGCTGCTTCTCTAACCCTCATCCCCACATCAGATGCATCTCTGAATGGCAGTTTGCAGCTAATCTGTTGCTTCCTGACTTTGTGAGTAATATCAGAGGTGAAACATCTGGTTTACGCCTGTTTCACTTGTGCTGAGCACCCTTTCCCCCTATCAGCCTGTTGGGCTTGGCTGAAGCAAGGGGAACTCTGCAGCCTGCTTGGGACCTCCAGGCACTGTTTCAAATAAAAACACTCTGGTGGGAGCTTCCAGGGAGTAAGTTCATGGAAGTCTTCGAATACTGCTGAGCCCTACAGGAAAAAAATATTCTAGCAGTCGATAACATGCTGTTAGAAATGGAGTTCGGTGTGTCTGCCCTGCATGTCAGTGCCTGAACTGCAGCCTGGGCTGTGAAACGCAGCTGTGCTGCTGAGAGAGGCCGTGTTCCTGCAGTTTGTACTCACCTGCCTTCCTGCTGCACTCCTCTTCCCTAGGACGGGCCTGGCTTCTACACCACCAGGTGCCTGGGGCCGATGCTGGCAGAAGTGGTCCGAGTTCTCCAGGTGTGTATCCCATCAGCTACCGAGCGTCTGCCAAATAGTCATGTAAACTCTGCTGCTTCCTTGCCCCAGATCAGGCTGACCCCAGCCCTGACCAAGGAGGAAGGTGGGTAACCAGCCCTGGTGCCCATGGTTGTCCCCAGCCTGCTCTTGGCTGAGCTGTGGTCTGATGAGACCTGGTGCAGGGCAGTGATGAGGCTCCCCACGTGGCACCAGGGAAGAGTCAGGACTGGCAAGCACGATTACACTCTCCTGTCTGTAATCAAACGGCTAATGGGGCTGGTCGCAGTCCGTGGCTCCAGATAAGCAAGGGCTTTCTGCCCCCGCGCTGGTTTTCCAGGACCCTCACCCAGAGATACCATTGCTTCCCCTTCTGTTCCTGCAGGAGGGCATTGACCCAAAGAAAATAGACGCCATCTCTACGGCCTTTGGCTTTCCTGTGGGTGCTGCCACGCTGATCGACGAGGTGGGTGTGGATGTGGCCACGCACGTGGCTGAGGACCTTGGCAAGGCCTTTGGCGAGCGCTTTGGAGGAGGCAGCATCGAGTTGTTCAAGCTCATGGTGGAAAAAGGCTTCTTAGGTGAGACGCTAGGCTGTTTTAATTGAACATGTTTCCCTTTGTTCAAGGAAGAGTACTAGCATCCATCAGCCTCTTCTGCCTCAGGTGAGAGCAGTCAGAGAACAGCCCTGGGAATGGGTTGGGAATCCCTCCCAGCTGTACCCTGGGTAGACCTTTGGCTGTGGCCAGACCTTCCTTTACAGAAATGGCAGCAGCAGGCAAAGATGCTGCCCAGAGCAAAGGCAGCAGACAAGATCTCATGAACCTCTGTCTGGCCCCTTTGTGAAACCTGCGCAAGCGCTCTGGGACATGGGGAGCAAATGGCTGGAAATAAACGTGCTCAAGTGAAACAAGCCCTGAACTGAGGTTTAGAAGCTCCGTGCAAGGAAAGATTATGGCTCTGTCTGCGTGGCAGAAGCTGTGCCCTGGTGGCACTGGGTGCCAGAGGCAGCTGTGCCTCTGAGCGTGCCAGGACAGAGCAGCATCCGTCAGTGGGACCTGCACTTGGACCATGGTAGCTCTCACCTTCCAATGACCCTTGCTGTGACCAGACCCCTGGCAGAGAGGGTTGCTCAGGAGATCTTGTCATCTCTGTGCCTTGCTCCCAAGTGTGGACGAGGACCGTGTCTTTTTGCTGCTCTGGCCACGGAAACGGTGGCGTTATTTGACTGTCCTCTGGACCTAGTGAAGGCATTAGGGCCTGGCAGAGTGGCAACATCTTG
This sequence comes from Aptenodytes patagonicus, assembly GCF_965638725.1. Classification (NCBI taxonomy): domain Eukaryota; kingdom Metazoa; phylum Chordata; class Aves; order Sphenisciformes; family Spheniscidae; genus Aptenodytes; species Aptenodytes patagonicus. Next base: position 1,094,824 of record NC_134951.1, on the reverse strand, counting down.
CCAAGGAGTCAGCTGGACATGGGCCCCCTTCCCTCTGTCCTTGGTGAGGCAGCAAAGAGGCTCGCTCTGAAGTGGAGACGCTGGGAGGATCTGCTCATGCTAACAGAAGCAGGAGTCACAAGAAGATCAGAGGTGAAGGTGTCGGGAGCAAACGGGACACGTGGCAGGATGTGACTGTCTCTTTTTTTTATCCCCGGCAGGTCGCAAGGCAGGGAAAGGCTTTTATATTTACCAGGAGGGGGTGAAGAACAGGAGCGTGAATTCTGGCATGGATGAGATCTTGGCACGGTTTAAAGTGCCAGCCAAACCTGAAGTGTAAGTAGCTGTGCATGCTTGAGCGGTGGTGTGGGCTGGCTCTCACCCCAGCTCCTTCTGCCTCTGAGCAGCGGCGCAAGGGCTGCACCAGGCAGCGCTGGAGGACGGTGCTGAACATGGAGTCACTCCAGATGGCATTTGGCTGTTCCCAGCTGGCGTGCAGGGGGGCAGGCTGTTGGCTCTGGAGAGCCTGTGCTAGCAGGAATGGGGCATCCTCGAATTTATCAGCATTTGCTTGGGCACCTTTGCAGAAAGCTTTTCTGTGGTGGGGCTTGTCCAGGCAGGCGGGTTGGTGCAGCCCCTGCCATGACCTTCCTGGCGTCAGACCTGTTGTACAGCCTGGCACCGAAACATCTCCTGGAGCAGTTCCCATCTGGCCTGATCGAGCCTTTGGCATTCTTACGTGTCTGCTTCAGGACACGTCACAGAACTTTGTCCTTATCCTCATGTGGACAGGGACAGTCTCAGTGAGAAACCGTTCTCTCCCCTACCCCAGGCCTGGCTCTGTCCCCAGTCTGTGCTGGCTTCACGTGCTCCTCCATCCAGCTGCTGTGTTACCTGCACAGCCCTTACAGACTCTTTCCTTGCAGCTGTACTGATGAGGACATCCAGATGCGCTTCGTGACGAGGTTTGTGAACGAGGCAGCCATGTGCCTGCAGGAAGGGATCCTCAGCAATCCCGTGGAGGGAGATATTGGTGCTGTGTTCGGCTTGGGCTTCCCGCCGTGCCTGGGAGGTAAGCGGGTTCAGCTGGGGTTTGGGCTAGGCTGCATGGCTTGGCTCAAAAGCTTCCTAGTGGGCTTGCCTAGTGGGCTCTAGCCACCAGAAGCGAGTCAGCTGTTAAGGCCAGGTTTGAGCCGCAGTCTGACAAGCCTGAGTGTCCTTCTCCCATGTAAAGCCTGAGCCAGAGAGGTTCCTCTAGCGTTCCCGCCCCACGAGAGATGGCAGCGAGCCTGAGAGCTGCTGTGAGACGTTTCTGCCAGGACCCTGTGGAGTTCCTCTGCTGGTACACAGCTGTTTCACAGAGCTGTGGCTGGTGAGGATCAAGGGACTCTAACCAGGCCGTTTGCTGTGTCTTCGGGTTTGAATAAGAGGGCAGAGCCATGCTGGCCCCAGCCTCATCAGTACTTCCCGTGAGAACTTCAGCGGAAGAGCTTTTACCATGCCTGATAGTCGTGGGGGTATAGGTTGAACGGGAGACTTGCAAAGGCCCTACATTTTTAAGAAATCCCTGGCTTTTGTGCAGCCATACGGTGCTCGGTGAAAAACGAGGCTCTGGTATCTCATCTCTTGCCGCTGCTACTTGCCTGGGCGGGCGGGCAGGCGTCTTGCAGCACTTCTGGAAACCTGGTCTTGTGCTGCACACAGAGTTGAGAAATGGTGCCCGAGGATGCACCGTTCTCCCCGTGCCTGCACGTGGCACGGATAAAGCTGAGCTGATAAACCTCAGCCATGGTGCACAGCACTTCTCAGGCCAAGGTACTGGCCAAGAGCATGGGCGAAGTTCTCCTGGCCCCATCTGCAACCTGGCTGGGTGGCTGTGGCCGTGGCCAGGGCAGTGGATGAAGCATGAGCTGAGGTTTGGGTCACAACTGAAGGATACTAAGGGCTCTTGGGCATGAGGTGGTGCTTCTGCTGAGTACCTAGCACTTTCCCTCCTTGAGGCAAGCTCAGACTAAGGGAGCAGTCCCAATTATCTGTGCCCCAGCTTGTCCCTGGCAATCCAGTCTGCCCTCCGCTCAGCGCAGGTGGGCAGGCAGGGAGCAGGGTCCTGCGTTGCCCTGCCAAGAAGCTGGGCGTCTCTTTCGGAGAAGGACGGATCAGCCGAATCCAGTGCTCTCACCCTTCCAGGCACCTTGGTGCTTCTCGCTTCCCTGTCACAGATGTGTCCCCCTGTCCCCGGCAGGTCCCTTCAGGTACGCAGACTCGTACGGAGCCAAGCAGCTGGTGGACAAGCTGCGGAAGTACGAGGCCGTCTATGGCAGCCAGTTCACGCCGTGCCAGCTGCTGCTGGACTACGCCAACAGCCCAAGCAAGAAATTCCACCAGTGAACGTGGCCTGACGTTGCCCACCCATGACACACCGACAGCTTGAGCCGGGGTGACCGGCTCTCCAGCAACACCCCATTCTCTAGGTTAATCTGCAAAGCACCCGGGGGAGGCAGGGGAGGAAGGAGGCTGGCAGCGGATTGCCTCGTGGCTTGTAGTCATTTCAAGTGCCTTATCAGCTGCTGCGTGTTGGGCACGTCCATCCCATGCCAGCGTGGGCCTGGTGGCTCCTTGCTGGAAGAGAGAATTTCTTCTGTGTTCACCTCCACGCTGCGACCTCCGGAGCTCCCGGTCTGGCAGGCAGCATCCAGCACACATCTGGCCCTGAGGCCTTGCCTTTCCGTAAACCTCCAACAATAAATCCCCGTCTCCTGGGTTTGGACTCCATGCCTGCTTCTCCTCCCCTCTTGTTGGGGCAGCAGCCTCTCAGCACCGAGGAAGGGAACTGCTCGAGTCGGAAATAAAGCGTTCAGGCAATCCTCTGGGGTCCTCTCTGTGCTTGCCGGCTGCGAGACCCACAAAGGGGCTGCTGGCGGTTGCCGGAGGGTGGGGAAAGGCAGGGGAGGGCGGCAGTGCAGAACAAAGACCGGCTCTGTCACCTCTGCCATCAATCAGGGTCTGCGAGGAGCCTCTGGCTCTTTTGTCTGGGCCCGAGCGCTGCCACCGGGGTTATCCTGGCAGATGGACCCGCCTGTAATTGCAAATCAAGCAGCCAAAGGCCAGAAGGGTCCCCCGTGGGGAGAGCTCAGTTTAAACTAAAAGGCTTTAAATCTCTGTGCACCTGTCAGTAATTTCAGAGCTGGCCTGGCCTCCGGCTCCCCGCCATGCGCTGTCTCCTCGGGCTCCAGCCTTTTTCCTGTGCCCTGGCAGGGCTTGGGCCAGGAGCTGGGTGATGCTGCTCTTTTCATGTCACGTTTGTGTTCGTTTCTCAAAGCTACCAGGACAAAGTCGGGCTGAGACATCGTCTCGCCATGCCTCTGCTGCCTGCCGGGAGGCACCGGGCTGCCTGTGCAGCTGGTAACCAGCCTTCAGCCCTCCCTGGGGGGGGATGCAGCAGCCCCTGGGACTTGCCCCCTGCATGGAGGGCTGTGCAGGAGCTGTGTTTGCCGGGTCTGAGCCTTGTCTGGGGCAGCCCTGCTCCCCCCGCGTGGCCGAGGGGCTGGAGTCGGGGCTGGGGAGGTCTGGTCCCAGACCTTGCCGTTGCTGTGGCTCCGTCAAGCCCTGTGCAGCGGGGCTGGGGGAGCTCAAGGGTCCATGGGGCACCTCACCATGGGCCCTGGGAGAGTCGGGTGCTTCGGGTGGTGGATGCAGCCCTGAGGACAGGTCTCAGCTTCCCTTCCCCAGGGTCGGCCGTGTCCGTCAGGCAGGGGAGCTTCCTTCCAGGGCCCTGAAATCACCCTGGGGTGCAGGCAGCCCGGAGCAGCTCTGAGAGCAACGCGTTCCCTTGCATGGAGGACACAGGTCCCTTCCCACCTCGTGGGGAGGGATGCAAGGATGGGGGTGACGCCCGGAGCCTCCATCCCTGCCAAGAGCCCCTTTCCCCTCCTCCCCGAGCAAGAGGCTTCTCCGGTGGCTCGGTTTTTCTCCCATACTTTTATTACGCTAATCCACAAGGATTAAGTTAAACCAGTCAACGCAAACTCCAGTATTTTCCAGCCCGTTTGGGCCAAAATTACCGTCCAGTGTTAAAATGGAAAGGGGGGAGGGCTGGGCAATAGGGCCGAGTTGCTGGGGGGGAGGAAAACCCACTGCCGCATCGGGGCACCCCCGGAGCGGGGCAGGGCATGGGAGCAGGGTGAGCCAGAGCTGCGGTCCGGGTGGCTGGGGGACACCCGCGGTCCAGGGGGTCCCCGGTGCGCGGCTAGATCTTGGGGCGCCAACCCTTGATGAACTGCATGATCTTCTTCACCTGGAGCTTGGTGAGGCGGAAGTCGTCGGCCAGGATCTCCTCGCTGAGCTGCACGAAGATGCTGCCGTCGATGCGCTCGCGGGCGAAGAAGCTGACCACGTCCTCGGAGAGGCCGATGAAGCGCAGGCACTTGGAGACCTCCTCCAGCGAGAGGGCCGAGAGGTCGGCGGGGGGCAGCCAGGGCGAGCCGTCCCCGCTGGGACGAGGGGCGGCCAGCGGGGCCCCCCCATCACCCCGTGCCACCGGTGGCACCTCGATGACGCCCTGCGCCAGGTAGACGCGGGTGACGCCGCCCTCGGCCCCGCGCAGGACGGTGGGCGAGAGTGGGGCCGCCCCGTGGATGACGATGCTGTCCCCCTCGAAGCCCTTGGGTGGGCGAGGTGGGGGGGACAGCTCCTCGATGGGGGCGAAGGGCTCTGGCGAGGAGGAGGAGGAGGGGGCGGCTGGGGCTGAAGGCGGCTTGGGCCACTCCGGGCTCTCTGGCCACTCAGCCGGGCTGGCGAAGGGGTTGAGCGCCCCGAAGGGGGCAAAGCGTTTTTGGGGGTGCGGGGGCTTGAGGCGGGGGCAGCTGCGATAGGGCTTCAGGGGGGGCTCAGCCCCTGGCAGCGGAGTCAAGCAGCCGCTGCCCGCCTCGGCGTACGCCCAGGGGTCCGACCAGGAGGTGGGGGCGGGCTGGGCGGCGGGGGGCAGCGCGGCGGGGGGCAGCGGGCGCCCGGGGGCCTCCCCGGCTTTGCAGTCGCCCCAGGTGCAGGGGTAGCAATACAGGGAGTAGGCGTCGGGCGAGGGCGAGCCGCTGCCACTCCGCGGGACCGACCTGCCGGAGGAAGGGGAGCATCACCATCACCCCGGGACCACGCTCCTCCCCCGGCCCCAAGCCTATGCCAGGGACATCCCACCCCGGGGTGCCAACCCGCCACCCCATCCCTACCACAGCATCCCGACGTCCCCGGCCACACCGGAGCCACTCACCCGTCGTGGAGCCCCGAGGAGTAGTAGGAGAGGCTGGGGCTGGGCGAGGGAGCGGGCGCCAGCTTCGGGCAGCGCAGGGGTGCTGGGGGGCTGCAGGGCACCGGGGGGCGGCTGCCCCTGGGCGGCACGGGGGGCGCGTTCAGCAGCCGGCACTCCTCCTTCACCTGGAAGGGGGGGGGGGGCGAGCGCCATCAGGCCCCCAGTCACCGGTGCCGGGGGATCTGCCCCCAGGACCCCGCGGCTGGAGAGGGCGATGGGGGGCTCGGGGGCAGCCAGCCCCGGTCGAGCCACGAAGCTCTGGGTACCAACGGGGTGGGGGATCCCCAGGGAACTGGGTACCTCATGGTGAAGGGGAGCCCAAAAATTTGGGTACCTCATGGTGCAGGGGAGCCCTAAGGACTTCAAAAGCCACAGTGCAGGGGAGCCCAGAGGCTTTGGGTACCCCCACGGTGGTGGGAAGCCTGAGAGATTTGGGTACCCCATGGTGCAGAGAGCCTGGGGAACTGGGTACCCCATGATACAAGGGTGTCCTGAGGATTTGGGTACCCCCTGGTGATGGGGAGCCCTGGGGAACCAGGTACCCCGTGGTGCCGGGGACCCCAGAGGATTTGGGTGACCAAACAGAACTGGGGGGGGACCCCGGAGCCAGGGGACAGGGGCTCCCAGCCCAGAGCCCCGCAGCACCCGGGGAGGGTCGGGCTGGCTGTGCCGTGGGGCTGACAGCACAGCCCCGGCCTGTGCACCCCCTGCCCACAGCGCAGGGTTGCTGGCGGAGCCGTGCTGGGGCTCGCTGCCCGGCTATCCCGGTGCATCACCCCTGGCCAGGAGGGCTGGCGGCAGGTGGGACCCCAGGGGCGTCATTCCCCATCCCTGGGGACAGGACCGCGGCTCTTACCGCCTCTGACTTGGGTGGCACGGGGGGCGGGGAGTCCCCGCGGGGCTCATCCCCGGGCACGCCAGGGCAGTGCGGGGAGCCCAGTGGGGTGACGGCCCCGAAGGAGACGAGGTCCTGCCGGCCGGCGCCGCTGCCGGGCTCGCAGCAGCCCTCCGGGCTGGGGTTGCTCCAGAGCTCCTCGTAGGGGATCTCCAGCGGCTCCTGAGTCCTGAACTCGGGCTCGGCCCAGTCGGGCGTCATGTACTCCCGGTCGGGGTCGGGGAAGTCGGGCAGCGGCGGGCGCGGGGTGCCCCCCCCGACGCCCCGTGGTCCCTGGCAGCGGGCGACGGGCTCCCGGGGGACCCCCGTGGTGCAGGCGCAGAGGGAGAGGCGCTGGAGGGGCTGGCTGAGCTCCTCGCGGGCGCAGGCAGGCAGGCAGAGCCGCAGGCGCCGGGGGCTGGCGCACTCCTCCGAAAAGTCAGGTTTGGCCTCCCGCACGGCCCGTGAGTACTCATCGGGGTTGAAGCGGTCGTGGCAGTATGCGGCACTGTCCCGCAGCAGCTTCTCCAGCTGGGGGTCCCCGGCGAGCAGCCCCTCGGGCAGCTGGAAGCGGGGCATGTCAGTCAGCAGGAGGAAGTGGAAGGGGACCAGCTCGTCCCGGCGGAGGATGCAGCACAACACCACCGTCTTGGAGATGATGCTGACCAGCTTGTAGCAGTGGCCCTCGCGGATGGCGTGCAGGTCGTAGGGGTTGCGCGCAGGGCGGCTGGGCACGGCCACGTTGACGGGCAGCCGCACCTTCTCGATGATGCTGCGGATGGTGTGCTCGCCCTCCTGCAGCCGCAGCTCGAGGGGGCTGCGGGTGCTGAAGCGGCCCTTGCACTGGAAGGGCAGGCTGAGGCTCTCGTTGGTGCGGTGGTTCATGCAGATCAGGCAGGGCATCTTGCCCTTCACTTGCCTGGCCCCCACCGCCGGCGCCGCCTTGCCCAGCTTCCGCAGGATGGTGTTGAAGCGCGACTTCTCCTTCACCGTCTTGGCGCAGAGGATCTCCGCTTGGCCCATCAGCGTCAGCTCGTCCCCCGCGTGCAGCGTGAAGTTGTACACCTCGCTGTCCTCGCTGAACTCCCCCGACACCACCTGTCCCGGGACAGCCCCACCGTGGGACCCGCTGCCCTGGCACTGTCCCCTGGCGTCCCACCACCATCCTGTAATGTGCCACCACCGCACCCTGATGCCCCACCACCATCCCCACCACCAACCCCTGATGTCCCACCACCATCCCCTGCTGCCTCACCACCACTCCCTGACATTCACCTGCTATCCCACCACTGTCCCCTGCTGTCCCCTCTGTCCCCATACCCACCTTCACGCTGAAGGTGATGGCCTCCATGACGAAGACGCGGTCTGGGAAGATGCTGGCCACCTCCTCCACGCTGTTGAAGTACTGCACGGGCTCGCGGATGTCCCGGTCCTGGTCCAGCAGCTTGAACTTCCCTGCATGGGACAGCCAGACCCACGGCGGTGAGAGGAGCCCATCTCCAGGGCCTGGCCGCAGGCACCTGCTGTGACCCACCTCGGGGCCAGCACCGCCCTTCATGGGAGGCAGCCACCCTCCAGGCTAGCCTGGGGTCCCCATCACATTTGGGGGGGGGGGGCATCTCTGTGGGTAGAGGGGTTCACCCAGTGTCTCCAAGTGCTGCAAGGGGACACCAGAGCATCCTCCCCATACCTGTACTCCGCACACGCAGCATCAAGGTGGGCTTTTGCGTGGGACAAAGCACCGGGCACACGGGGTGTCTCAGCAGTGCCGCTCTGGCACCCCCAGAGCTGCAGGAACACCCCAAAGCAGCCGCAGAAATGCCCCGTGGACAGAGGAACCCGCCTGGAGCAGGGCCAGCGAAGCAGCCAAAATCACAGGGAGCCCCATTGCCCCCTGAAACCCAGCCCCAGCCCCGCTAGGGCTCCGTGACACCACCCCCACCACTCCCCTCCACCCCCCCCATGCCTCGGGCAGGAGAGCCACCGGGGAGGGGACCCGAGGAGACGACCCAGGGGCTCAGCAGCAGAGCCGGCAGCGGAGGCGACGGCAGGAGCAGGGACCGGAGGGGGGCTGCAGCCGGCAGTGAAACTGCCGCCATTGGCATCGGCTCGGCAGGGATGGACCTGAGGGGAATATTAATCCCCCGATGTGTCCATGCCAGCCAGGTCCACCGCTGCCAGCCCCATGCCAAGCGGTGCTGGGGCCACGGCTGCCCCTCGCCGCGCAGGGTCCCAGCCGGGGCCACGGCACCGGGGACACAGGAGTCAGTCGAGGCTGGAGCTGCGGTGCCTGAGCCGGGGCCAGCCCCACACACCGGGGCGGCCAGCTCGGGCACGGCCGAGCCCCTGAAGCCAGTTAACACACTGCCCAGCCCTCCCCTCCTCGGCTCCCCCCTTGGGATGGGCGATTAACCCCTCCCCCACTCCATTTCCCATTATTTATTTATTAGCAGGACTCATTACCGACATGATGAGCACTTAGAGTGGTCATTAAGGGTCTTGCTACGGCGGCTGCCGGCATCTCAGCACCTTCGTCTGCATCGCCAGCCCCAACCCCGGTCCCATCCCCATCTCATCCCCATCCCTGTCCCTATCCCATCCCCGTCCTCATCCTCATCCCATCCCATCCCTGTCCCCAGCCCATCCTATCCTCAGCCCATCCCTGTCCCTGTCCCAACCCTTCCCCATCCCTATCCTCATCCCCATTCCAGTCCCCATCCCCCTCCTGTCCCCATCCTCATCCCCATCCCATCCCTGTCCCCATCCTCATCCCATCCCATCCCATCCCATCCCATCCCATCCCATCCCTGTCCCCATCCCTGTCTGAATCCCATCCCATCCTCATCCCCACCCTGTCCCAGCCCCCCCCCCTCCCCCTTCCCCGCAGCACCCTGGCTTTGGGCTGGGCGCTGGCAGGGTGGGAGAGGCGGCGAGCAGCCCCCGAACCAGAGCATCTCCACCCCAGACTGGGCCGTACTGGAGCACCCCCAGTTCAGCTACTGGGGAGGGGGGGGAGGGAGGTAAAGGGGGGGGGGGGGGGGTGTCCCAGCCCTGATGCCCCAGGGGACACCGACACCCTTGTCCTCGCCCCTCGCGCCCCGGCTGCCCCCACCTGGGTACTGGAGCGGGATGTCGATTTTGGGGCCGATGACGTAGTGTCCCTCCTCCAGGCTGTGAGCCGTCACCGTCGTCCACTGCCGGCAGGAGTGGACCAGCAGCACGTCCTGGGCGCTTACCCCCTCCACACACTCACCTGCCGGGGGACGGGGCTGTCACCATCCCCAGGACAACCCCCCCCCCCCCTCCCCGGAGCACCCGGGGGTGGCCGGCCAGGAGCCGGACGGCCGGACGGCCGGGCAGCCAGCCGGAGGGATGAGCAGGTGCCCGCTGCCAAGAGCCGCCAGTTGCCCAGGAAACAATTTCTTTGTCCCCCCTGAAAAGCTGCAGCCGCCGCAAACAAGAAGTTTATTGAGACGGGGCCAGCACAGGGGCCCCCACCACCACTGCACCCCGCTGCCCCGGCACCCACCCCCGGCATGGCCCCGAGCACCCACCCTGCTCCGGAGGGAGCACCTGGCTCCGGAGGGGATGGAATCTGCTCTGGAGGGGAGCACCACGAGCTGGAGGGGGGGGGGGCACGCTGCTCTGGAGGGGCGGCACTGCCTGCACGGCCACTCCGGGGTGACGATCCCTGCGCTGATGCCTGTGCACCCCGCAGTGCACCCCGCTCCCCCTGCTCCCCACCCAGCCTGTGCATGGGGGTCACAGCCACACACACCCCCACTCCCCCACACACACACCCACACCCTCACATACACCCACCCACCCCCACCCCTCCGCCCCCCAGGCTGTGTCCCGGGGAGGTTGGTGAGGGGGCACGGTGGCTCTGAGCCCCTGCCAGCCTGGTGCCACCACCGCCTCCAGCATGTCACCCAGAAAGGGTGACGAGGGCACTCAGTGCCTGGCCCCATGGCTGGGGGGGCTGGGGGGCGGCCTGGGCCCTGCGCACCCCCCACACTCACACCCCCACCGGTGCTGGCCCAGGCAGCACATCGGGCTGGGGCAGGAGCCCCAGGGATCCAGGTGAGAGGCAGCCCCCGGCCCCCCCCCCCCCCCCCCCCCCCCCCGGCCCCCCCCCCGCCTGGTAGGGGCAGCCCTGGGCCCCCACAGGAGAAGAGGCCAAACATCAGCAGCCCTGGACCTGGGAGAGCAGCTTGGTCATGTCTTACCTGGCCCTGCAGCCTCCCTCCCTCCTCCTCACCTCTCCAGCCTTCCTCCCTCCCTCCCTCCTCATCACTCCAGCCTCCCTCCCTTCTCCTGGTCCCTCTAGTCTTCCTCCTTCCTCCTCCTCATCCCTCCAGCCTTCCGCCCTTCCCCGCCTCACTCATCCAGCCTTCCTTCCTCCTCATCCCTCCAGTCTTCCCCTCTCCCTCCTCTTCATCCCTCCAGCCTTCCTCCCTCCTGTTCCCCATCCCTCTAGCCTCCCTCCCTCCTCCTCACCTCTCCAGCCTCCCTATCTCCCTCCTCGTCTCTCCACCCGCCATCCCTCCCTCCAGCCTTCCTCCCTCCATCCTCCTCCTCATTCTCAAGCCTTCCTCCCTCCTCCCCAGCCCTCCGCCCTCCACCACTCCCTCCTCCCTCCAGCCTTCCTCCCTCCCTCCTCCTCCTCACTCCAGCCTCCCTCCTCCTGGTCCCTCTAGCCTCCCTCCCTCCTCCTCACCTCTCCAGCCTTCCTCCCTCCCTCCTCATCATCACTCCAGCCTCCCTCCCTTTTCCTGGTCCCTCTAGTCTTCCTCCTTCCTCCTCCCTCCTCCTCCTCCCTCCAGCCTTCCGCCCTTCCCCTCCTCACCCCTCCAGCTTTCCTTCCTCCTCCTCCTCCTCCTCCTCCTCACCCCTCCAGTCTTCCCATCTCCCTCCTCCTCACCCCTCCAGTCTTCCTCCCTCCTGTTCCCCATCCCTCTAGCCTCCCTCCCTCCTCCCTCTACCCTTTCTCCCTCCTTTCCATCCTTCTAGCCTTCCTCCCTCCTCCTCCTGACCTCTCCAGCCTTCATTCCTCCTCCTCACCTCTCCAGCCTCCCTCCCTCCTCCCTCTACCCTTTCTCCCTCCTTTCCATCCTTCTAGCCTTCCTCCCTCCTCCTCCTCACCTCTCCAGCCTTCATTCCTCCTCCTCACCTCTCCAGCCTCCCTATCTCCCTCCTCATCTCTCCACCCTCCTTCCCTCCCTCTAGCCTTCCTCCCCCCTCCTCCTCCTCATTCTCAAGCCTCCCTCCTCCCCATCCCTCCGCCCTCCACCCCTCCCTCCAGCCTTCCTCCCTCCCTCCTCCTCCTCACTCCAGCCTCCCTCCCTCCTCTTGGTCCCTCCAGCCTTCCTCCCTCCTCCTCCTCACCTCTCCATCCTTCCTCCCTCCCTCCTCCCTATCACTCCAGCCTCCCTCCCTCCTCCTCCTCCTCGTCCCTCCAGCCTTCACCTCCCCTTGTGTACTCCCTCCCTCCCTCCCACCCCAGCGCCCCCCCCCCCCATTCCGCCGCCCCCGGCCCCCCCGGCCCCGGCGCCGCTCACCCTGCCCCAGGCAGACGAGGGTGGGCAGCCGGCACTGGCTGACGATCGCATCGAGGGGCAGCGCCGCGGGGCTCCAGCGGAGCCGGGCCAGCCCCGCCGCCAGCTTCTCCATCGCATCGCGGCTCAGGCCGGCCCCGGGCCGCGGGGGGGGGCGGCCGCGCCGGGCTCCATCGCCGCCGCCGGGCCGGGGCAGCGGCGGGGCCGGGGCCGGGGGCGGGGGGCGGTGGGGAGCGGGGCAGCCGGGAGCCGCCCCCCGCCCGCCCCCGGCCCCTCCTGCCCGCCCGCCCCGACAGGCGGGACCCCCCCCGCGGCGGGGGCGGGGGGAGTCGGCGGCGGCGGCGGCGGCGGGCGGGGACCCCCCGGCGGGACCCCCCCCCTTGGCCGGGCATCCCCCCGGCGGGGACCCCCCCCGAGGCGGGGGCTGCTCCCGGGGGTGCCCCGGGGAGGGCGCGCCGTCCGGAGGAACCGCTGCTCGCCCGGGGGTACCGGGGGGGGGCTCAGCCCCGCCGTCCCTGGTCCCTCCGGGGGTGCCGGGGGTCTCAGCCTCGCCGCCGCGGGTCCCTCCGGGGGTGCCGGGGGGGGCTCAGCTTCCTTTGGCCGCCGAGGGAAGGGAGCGAGGGGTGACCCGGAGTCCGCACCCCCCCCTCGCTGCCGGATCAGGCCCGGGGACAGCGCGGGGGGGGGGCGCGGAGCCGCTGGGACCTCGCCGGGGGTGTCCCAAGGAGAGGGAAGGGAAGGGCCGAGACGTGGCGGGGGGCTGCGGGGGGGCCGGGTGGGGTCGGGCGAGGAGCCCGATGCCGCCCTACACCCCGATCCCCCGGCAGGGACCCCCCGGACCCAGCGTTGCCGCACAGACCCGAGGCACGAGTGGCATCGGCACACGGAGCAGGGACCCCCCGCCCCAGCGATGGGTGCCGGAGACCCCGACCCCTCTTCCAGGGCCTGACTCGGCGCAGGGGTGAGGTCCTGGTGGGGGTTAGTGGGGGGGGGGGCCCAAAGGCGCCATCGGAGCAGCAGCAGGGATCTCTGAGGCGAAGCCCAAACGTGTTGGGGGACACAAAAAACTTGTCAGAATACGCAGGGACGGGGACAGAGCAGGGACGGGAAAGGAGCAGGGATGGGAAAGGAGCAGGGATGGGGACAGAGCAGGGATGGGGACGGAGCAGGGATGGGAAAGGAGCAGGGATGGGAAAGGAGCAGGGATGGGGACAGAGCAGGGATGGGGATGGAGCAGGGATGGGGACGGAGCAGGGATGGGGACGGAGCAGGGATGGGAAAGGAGCAGGGATGGGGACAGAGCAGGGATGGGGATGGAGCAGGGATGGGGACGGAGCAGGGATGGGGACGGAGCAGGGATGGGAAAGGAGCAGGGATGGGGACAGAGCAGGGATGGGGATGGAGCAGGGATGGGGATGGAGCAGGGACGGGAAAGGAGCAGGGATGGGGATGGAGCAGGGACAACAGAGCGGCAGGAGGAGGCTGGGGAAAGACTCAAGACTCACTGACGGGGATGACACCGACAAGCAGGACCCTGAGAGCTGCCGGACAGTGTCCGTGGGGGAAGGTCCCTGCCAGGTCCCCTCTCCCCGAGCCCCCCTGGGAACCCCTCGCACAACCACCACCGCAGTGGTGATGGCTGCGCAGAGCTGCCATGCCGTGAGCCCCCGGGCCCCGCCACGGTGCACGAGGCCCCGGCTCCTCGCAGCAGCAGCAGCCGAGCCGAGGTGACTCGGCCAGGGACGAACTCTTCCCACCGCAAAATACTGATGAATCAGGGAGGATTCAGGATCGCTGAGCTGCTCCCCACGGCCTCGTCCCCCTGCGAGGGGGACCCGTGGGCTGCCAGGGGCTGCAGCCGCAGCCGTGACACACTCGCAGCCTCGGCAGCAGCTTTATTACCCACAGCAGCACAAAAACACCCTCTCCCGGTTACCGACACCATGGCAGCGGGAGGGAAGGAGAAGCACGTCTCCGCTCTGCCATCCCATGCCACAGTGGATGGCAACAGGGCCCTCGCTGCGCTTTCGCGGGGGGGGGGGGGGGGAGGGGTGACGTTCCCGACCCAGGAGTGCCCAAAGGCTGTGGGAGACCCCGGGGGCACCCGATCCCGTGGGCAGGAGAGCTTGTGGAGAGGGGACTGGCAAGCGCGAATGGATCCCGCTCGGCGGGGAAGGACATCAGCTCGGCTGTAAATACAGCCGGCTGCTGGCACGGCGGCGGGGGCTCTTGGAGAGCTGGAAAACCCGCCCGTAGTTCACATCCACACGGGGACCTGCGGGTGCGCAGAGGGAAGGGCCGAAACAGCCACTTTCCTCGAACGCATTTGCAAAGGTCCCCTCCGAGGAGCCGGGGATTCCTGGGGTGCAGCCGTCACGCACCCAAGAGCCGGGTGCACACCCCACCCCACCCGGAGGCTCCACGTTAGGACCAGGCAGACGCCGGCAGCCTCAGGCACGTCGTTGCACCGAGCAGCACTGTCCTGCCCTGGAAAAATAACAGCTTAAAGCTTTTCTGTAGAAAAGGCAGAAAGTAACAGCTCTACCCCCAGCCGAACAACTTCTTCGAAGTCGAGACCAGCTCGTGCGTCCCAGGTTTTATCGGCACGTGCGGGCGGTGGCAGCTGCTAGGTCTAAGGGCAGCTACGGCCCCGATGCAAAGCTTTTCTTTGGCCCCAAGGCTCGGGGAGGTCTTGTCCCAGCCCCGGCGCCCACCTCCTCCGAGGGGCAGCCGCAAGCGGGGCCGGTGCTCGGCCCTCTCCCCCCCCAGCACGCAGGGCCAGCGGTGCCCCAGCCAAGGCTTGGCGAGAGGGCAATTTAATGGGGCCGAGGAAGTAACCAATGCAAGTTTATAAAAGCTTTTATTTGCTCTTGGTACGACCAAGAATGGGACAGTGATCTTTTATACAATTTGATACAGTAAGTGGTACAAAAGAATGTGTTTTAAATAAAAAGCCAGAGTGGAGTAGCAAAAATATTAAAAGATTAAGTAAAAAATTGTAGGCATGGGAATTAATCCTAGACCTTAAGTTGATGCCGTTTTTCCATCATCCGAGTCCGAGAGCACGAAGCGCCGCTTTTACCCCTGCCCCGCACCGCCACGGCACCAGCAGCTCCCCGGGGCCGCGCCGAAGCACTAAACAGAAAGCAGCTAGCACACTCGTAGGATAGATTCAACCTCGGGTTTTAGTTTATCATGACCAATTTAATCAAGTTACATTTTTTGCCGTGACAAAAAGGTAGCGCTGAGCCTTCCTCCGCTGGCCCGGTCGGCTAAAGCCCCCCTGCGGCGGCACCGCCGGCACCGGGCAAAGCTGGGCGCGGGGAGAGCTGCTTTCGCGTCCTTTTCTAGCTGGCCTTAGGCTTTATTCCACGCACAGGGCTGGGGAGGGGCTGTCTTCCAAGTAGAGGTTTCACAAGCAGTTAGGTTGCTAGCTAGCAGGAAGTTAAATACCGGCAGAAATAAAGTTACTGCAAATTCCTCCAACATGATTATTATTACTTTTTTTTTTTTTTTTTTTTTTTTTTTTTCCTTTTAGCATCTGCATCGACTCTCGCCGCTCACTCCTCCTCCTCGGCCGGGCCTTGCACTCCACAACACAAAACAAAGCCAAGCCACGCGGTTAAAATTCATGGTTTTTATACGAACAGAAGTAGACCGTCTAGAAATATTTCAGTTTATTAACTCGGTAAGGAGAATACGAAACGGAGGTGGTAGCTAGTAGTACCAGCGAGTGGCCTGTTCTCTACCTGTTGGCTTGCAATGAACACAGCGTCCACAAAGGATCCCGAGGGATTTACACAGAGGGAGCCAAGCCCCTGGAAGCAAATAAAAAGCTCACGTTTAAAACAAGGATTACACAAAGAAACCTTGATGTATAATTCTCCATTTTTTCCCTTTTTGATAACGTTAGAAAGTGCAGATTTAACCCAAAGGTAGCCGTACTCTATTTACAGCGCTGACCGGCAGGCGCGGGACGCGAGAAACGAGAGGGTGCCGATTTATCCGCCAGTCCCAGCGTCCTGCCCGACCCCAACAGCCACTCGACTGGGAAGGGTTAACACACACGGAGACAAAATGCCAAAATACAGAGGAAAAGGCAGACACCTCGGTCAAGTTACTACACGGGAAGCCGTTCAAAACTAGAAGTTCAATGTTAAAACACCGTCATTTCATTAGAATTAAATCAGCGTTATTTACTACTTTAATTATTTACCGGAGACAGTCCAAAACCCAAGCGGACAAGAGCGAGGCACAAGCTTGTCCAACTTTAAGGGAGAACGTGAGGCTCGGGGAGGAAGAAGTGTCTATTTAAAGTATCTTTTTGTCCTCGGCTGGAGCAGCTCTCCTACGTGGTATTGCAAATGCAAGGCGAGTGAACGTACGAACGCTCCTGCAGACTGGACGCCCGGTTCGGCGGGAGCGGTCGACAAAGACTGGCAGTCCTTAACCCCCTTCCTTTCAGAAACGACAAAGCCACGCCACCGGTGACACCGCGGCGAGGCCCGGAGCCGCGGGCAAAGCCGGAAGGCGAGCTGGAAAAGCAAGTTAATCCCGGGGGAGGGAAGCTCAGCAGCCCTGCTGGGATCACCCGCCACCTTCCCACGGCGCGGGAGAGAGGGCAAGGCTGACCCAAGTACCGATGACTCAGCTTTCAACACTGGAAAATGGAAAGTCTTCAGGGAGGTAATAAATTAAACTGCCAACTTCTTTTTTTTCTTTTTTTTTGGGAATCTAGTTTCACTCAGCCTTTTGCCAGGCTACCGAGCAACTCGTGGGGCGGCTAACAGTAAGAGAGAACTGAAAGTTCATGTTAACTGCTGTCAGTTTGGGAATCGCATGTTATATTCATACACATAAAGTAGACAACCACATCACCCTCCATAGAAAACTAGTGCATGCAAATAACTCTTCCATATCATAAAACCCAACGGCTATGCAGGAGGAGAGAGAAGATATACTAGTGGACTGACATTGGCTAGAGGGAAATTAGTAGGTATCTTCAACATTTTTTACCTTGAAAGCTAAATCAGTGCTTTGTATTAAATTTTTGGCAAACATACCACGTTGCCATCCTTTTAATTAACACATCACACCATGAAGAAATGCAAATAAAAGCAGCATGCAGGCAAAAGGAAAGAGCTGCGAGTGGGGGGAAAAGAAAATGGCAGCAGGAACAGTTCTGAATGGCTAGATCACCAAAAAGGAGACACAGCAGATTAAATGTAATTTTTTTTTTTTTTTTGCACCACCCTTTGTCCTCGATGCATTACACCAACAATTACAGAAAGCAATCACAAAAGAGTTCAGTATTTTAAAAATGGTCAAGTATGGATGGTATGTCTCCTGCACATGCTTCCACCAGAAGAAAAGAAATAAAAAAAAAAAAGTGAAAACAAAAGTTCCTTTCCACGTAAGGCACAGGACAAAATAAACCCCATTCACAGACTCAAGGCGAAAATGAGTGTTTTCCTGGCTCTTTTGCTGATGCATCTAGAGAGTATGGTGACTCAAGCACATTATCCATGACAGAAAATTCCACTGTTGTACAAAATAAATTGTTAATTCTAACTTTTATTCTTATACAATTTGCAGAATAGAATTGAATATGATTGCTATATGTTTTAATGTCAGGAGGAACGGGACTATAATACAACCAAAACGTAGTGGTAAGTTGAGCAGGTACATGAAAAAATGAAGTCACGGAGATGATTTTCCTATACATGTTGTTGAGAAAATTATAGTATGCAAGCTGTCCTAAACGGAAAAACAAAGGGAGACAGGAGCTTGTTAAGATGAGGAACAAAACATTGGTTTAAGGTTAAAAACGGGCAGAGTGGTTTGTTTTGCAGCGAGAAAAAAGGGGCGGTGGATGGCGATTGGTGATACAGGAGAATGTTCAGCAACACTTGCTCTTCCAGCCTGTCACCCCACCTCCACTGCTGATATCTACATTTTCACTGTTGGGCTCTTTTACAGGGGTCTGCAATGAAACAAGTTAAAAAAAAAAAAAGTTAGATGACTCTTGAGGCATTCTGAAATAAAGTATTCAGAGCTGAAGAGATAGCGGCTTACAAAAAGACTCACATCACCAACTAATATAATGAATAAACTATGGACAAAGAGCTCTACAGAAATGCAGGGAATCCTCCTCCCCTTGCCAGCAGAAGTACGGAAAACCAATTTAAAGGGGTTTTGTTTTGTTTTAAATAAACAACAACTGGAAAAAGCTGTGGAAAAAAACCCCACTTTTGAACTTGGACCACCCCAAAGTAAACTAAAACTATTTCTAGATCCTGCTCTTAGAACTGACACTTGGACTTTGGTGGAGTAAGTAAATCACAGCGTACAACTAACACAAGCTGAAGTTAAATTATGTGAACTAATGACCTTAAAAAAAACACAGAGTAATTTATGGATAAAGAGGGGTTGTTCAAAAGCATCTGCCTTCCAGTTAGCCAGGACACCAGTTTCCGAGGCAGCGGACAAAACAGGCTCGTCTGCGTCACAGGATGTAAACTTGGTTAGACCAAAGCAAAAAATCAAAGTCAAGTGGTTTTGATCAGATGCTAACATCTACTTTCAGCTGTTTAGAAACTAACCTAAACATTCGCGAGAATACTGCAGTTCCGTTTCTATATTCCTTTTATTATTCTCTTTGGCACAGCCTTGCAAAAGCAACCCCTCCCCCCCCTTCAGATAAATACACTGAGGCCCCAAAATAAAAATTTAAAGGTCAAAAGGGTCAACAAGACTTGCTAGCCTGACCTCCTGTTTACCAAAGGCCAGGGATTTTCATCCAGTTTCTCACATAAAGCTTGTCAAAAACTGATTAAGAAACAACTCAGAACTACAACGGCGAACCAGACGTTGTTGAGCATGCGTATTTAAAAGGGTTGCGAAAAGATTCAGCATTGACCTTGCACTAAATTTCTAACCAACTCACTCAGATGACATTATCACCAGCATTCGTGCAGGAGAGCGGTGGAAGATGGTGATGAAGGCAGTCTCGATACGGGGCAGTCCCTACCGCTAAGTTGGAGCACAGAAAAACCACATGGGGTCATTCGTTTAGGAGCAAAGCACATGTGCTAGAGTTGGCCAACCCACGTCTCTCGAGCTCCACAGCGTTGCAGTGCTGAAGAGGCACGACCTGATCGTAAGCAGAAACGTGCTAGCACAGGGGTTACCGTGTAAATCAAGCCCTTGGCTATGGGAGTACGTCAACTAACTGGAACCAGCCCTGGAGCCACCCACGTATCCAGCCCGGTTCAATCCTGCAACAAAACAGTGGCTGCTACTGGAAGCCGATGCGTTTTCTGCTCATGAAAGATAGCAGGGATACAAGCACAGCAGTATCCTGTAGCTCTGGGCATACAAAGATTTGCGTACAGGCCACAGAAAAGACAACCATCTTTATGGTACGCTGTACGTTTCAGGAAGGGGAGCCAACCACCAGGATGAACTGGTGATCCACGTTCTTCTCTCAGTCGCAATATAACCATCCAATAAAACCTCCAACGAAATGCAGAGCCCGAGAGGGCTAATCATTGGAAACAAGGTAGGAAGTGACAGGGCTCGTTCATCTGTTCTATCAACCACACCTAAACTCTTCCCAACAGGCGCTTAAGAGTTTTTAGACAATGTTGCGTATCGATGGGGATAGTGGCAGGGAAAGGACAATTCTCTTCCACGCCAACTGAAATGTTTTAACTCCAAGCACGTGGACGACACAACCATGAGTTTAAGGGCCGAACAACGATGAGTTTGCGTTCCTTGGCTCTGATGTATACTACTCTCTCTACATAGTACCCCTACAATAATGAAATGTCAAACAAGCTTTAGAAGCTTCAGATGAACAACTGTCCTCCTTCAGGGACTCGTTTGTCTTAGCATGCCAAAGTCGAAAGCTGCAACAATTCAGGTAAACATCAAGAGCAACAGGAGCTGAAATTTTAGGATGGTTTTTTTTTTTTCAAACAAAACCTGTAAGCACCTACCTTTCGAAGAATGTCTTCTGCTAATGTGAGGAATGCCTTCTCAATGTTTATATTTGCTTTTGCACTAGTTTCGAAAAACCTAATACCGTGCTCCCTAGCAATCTAAACCAAAAAAGAAAGAAGGAGGTTAGCATTACTGTAAAGTTATTCAACTGGCGCTGCTATAACTTCGGGATTAGCGGCATTTATAAGCATGTAACATTCTTTCAGCCATAGCAGGCATCAGAAGTACTAGCTAGGCAAAGTGTCACAAAGGAAGATTTGGAACTTAATGATTCAGAAAGAGCAATTAAAGTGTATTACATCTCAAGTTGATGTCTGAACGTAAGACGACAGATACCATACAAGCCTGTCACATGGTAAGTAACTCAAAGGATGCCTGAAAAGCTTTAGTTACCAAAGAAAGCAGAAACTGCAGCTGAACTCATTCCACTCATTGCAGCTCTTTGCAATGCAACTTCTGAGAAAACATTCCCTAGACTTAAACCATTAGCAAATCCAGCCACCTTGTTCGTTCCCTGGCACATCCCGTTGTGGCATCTCAACCACCTGGAGATGGCGGGAAGTCTTGGCACTGATTTGCTCACTTTGATAAGCGAGTTTTTGTCTGACACTTACCTGTTCGCCTTTTGCTTTAGGGACAACTCTTTTATCTTCCATGTCACACTTGTTTCCTAACAGCATCCTCTCCACATCTTCATTGGCATGCTAAAATGAGACAAGAGACAGGTTTACACATCTCCCCCAACAAGCAGTAAATATCTACTTCACTTTTATATTTCCAGGCTGTTTGAAGTCCAGGCTAACGTTTACAGGTCTTGGTGTCCCGCACTTTCCTGAGTCGTAACAAAGACTGCTAGAAAACATTCTTCTGACAGTGCCTTTAGACTAAATTGCTCATATAACCTGGAAGTGGAATGAGACAACAGCTACAGGTTTGACACAGCTCTATCACCATCCCAATGCCAGTTATTTTCCCCCTTCCTTTTTATTTCTGTAGTTTAAGTGTGAAGTCTTCCTTTCTGAAAAAGACTAAGTGCTGTTCTGCAACCCAGATCCTTCTAGTTAATGACACCAGCCTACCAAATCTTCGTTAGTTTGCATTCAGTGACGTGGGAAAAGAATCAGCTTCCTGCCTGGAAGGAACCACTTAGAGGTGTCGGGTTTTACGTGCACTAGACAAGCACGTTACAGAAACGATGCTACAAAACATTATAGGAGAAGAAGAACCCCACGTCTACAGCTGCCAACAATCAAGCTTCAGGCACTGGAATGGCTCCAGCTGACACTACTACTGTTTTGGTGTTTAAACGGTCCTTTGCACAGTTTTATTGTAGACAGGTAAGTCTCCTTATCAATTGCAACTCTGCTTTCAACCACTGCAAAGCCAAATAACCAGGAAGTTAGTAAAAACCCCTTTTGCCTCTAATTTTTTTTTTTAGAGGAGTTACCGAGTTAACTAACAAAGGGAAATTACAGCTCTCTCACATCATGCTGTTCCTCTGATGTCGCAATCATCAGAGCAAGACTGTATGTCAGCTTTGTGCTTCAGCTCTATCTGCTAAGTACTTCGCACAGAAGTTGAGAAACTCATGCGGTGAAATGACACGCAGACTATATACCAAGCGAACATAAAACAGGACATCACAAAGGGAAACAAAACTGAAGTGAGCACCACGATAATGCTCAGGATCCAAAGAAAAGTAGGACCACATAGCAGGGAATCACCTTTGTAAGGCAAAAGCAAGTGCCAATGCTTTCTCAAAGAATGCTGAATGAGCAAAAATACCTTGGCTGGTCAGTTATTGAAGCACTGCCAATATCCATCATAGCAAGGAAAGAACACGCCAAAGATATACACCAGACTAGCAGAAAAGTTCCAGCAGCCACAGCACAAAGCATCACTTAAGTGGATAACTGAAGTAGCGGGCACTCGTCTGAGGGTAAAGGCCACGGCTCCAGCTGGTGAGTCTGCACCTGGTGAGTCTGCACCACCTACCCCAGCGGCAGCCGATACCTCCACCCACAGGGAGCTGCTGAAGGGAGAGGCTGCAGTGCAGACCTCAGGCTGCAGGACGCGCCTAGACCTTTGTCCTGGGGCAGGGACAGGCAGCAGACCTGCTTGCAAAAGGTGTGCCCAGGTGGAGGGCCTCCTGCAGGAGGTGGCTGAGCTGCAGGAGGCGGCTGAGCTGCAGGAGGCGGTGAGAAGGCTGCGTAACATCGGGGAGGGCTGATAGCTGGTTCTAAGCACAGTCTGCAGTGGACCCACAGCCCACGGCCACAGAGCCAGAAACTCCCCCACCGGCACACACAGAAGGGAGGGGGACCAATAATGCAGAAGAATGGACGGTTGCAACAGCAAGGACCAGCAGGAGGAAGAGACTTCTCCTGAAGCCTGAGGTGTCCTTGCAGAACCGCTTCACCGCTCTGCAGGCCAAAGAGGAAGGACCCGTCACACCAGGAGAGACGCTGGAGCTGAGTAATGCAGCCCCATCTGCCCCTATATAACTACCAGCGCAATGAAGAAAAGGCGATGGGTGACAGTAGTAGGCGACTCTTCTGAGCAGTGCGGAGGCACCCATTTGCCGACCGGACACACTCTCTAGAGAGGTGTGCTGCTTACCGGGGGCTCGCATCAGGGGTGTCACCGAGAGGCTACCTTGTACAGTCCACTGACTATTATCCGCTGCTGCTGTTTCATGTGGGCACCAGTGACACAGCCAGGAGCAGCCTGAGGAGTATCAGGAAGGACTACAGAGCCCTGGGAGCCCCAGTAAGGGACTCAGGAGCGCAGGTCATTTTCTCATCAATCCTGCTGGTCAAAGGGAAGGGGTTTGAAAGGGCCAGTCGAATCTGGCGAGTCAACAAATAGTTACGGGACTGGTGCCACAGCCAGGGGTTCGGCTACTTAGACCATGGGACTCGCTTTGGGAAACCTGGTCTACTAGGGGCTGACAGGGTCCATCTGTCAGAGGAGGGGAAGAGCGTCTTCGGTCATAGGCTTGCCAAGCTGGTGAAGAGGGCTTTAAACTAGAGATGCTGGGGCAGGGAACCTCAATCCATCCCACTCTTACCAGTTTGATGCCAGGGCCAGCAATAGATGCCCAGAGCCTGGAGAAGGAACACAGGTCAGCAGGAGAGCGCCTGAAGAGCAGCACAAAGGAACTCCAGCCACTCCAGCCAGTAAGTCAGCTTCATCAGGGGCCTAACTTAAATGCCTCTATGCAAACGCATGTAGCATGAATAAACAAGAGGAGTTAGACGTGCGCACACCTGCAGGGCTACGACCTTATTGGCATCATGGAGACATGGTGGGATGGCTCCTATGACTGGAGTGTTGGGATGGAGGGATACAGGCTCTTTAGGAAGGACGGGCAGGGGAGATGAGGAGGGGGTCTCGCCCTCTATGTCAATGACCAGCTGGAGTGCATGGAGCTCTGCCTGGGGATGGATGAGGAGCCAACCGAGAGCTTATGGGTCAGGATTAAAGGGAGGGCAGGGACAGGTGACATTACGATGGGGGTCTGCTACAGGCCACCCAACCGGGAAGACCGAGCGGATGAGGCCCTCTGTAGACAGACAGGAGCAGCCTCACGCTCACGAGCCCTGGTCCTCACGGGGGACTTCAACCACCCTGATATCTGTTGGAGGCACAACACGGCAGGGCATAAGCAATCCGGGAGGTTCCTGGAATGCGTCCATGATAACTTCCTTCTCCAAGTGATAGAGGAGAGGTGCTATGCTGGACGTTGTTCTCACCAACAAGGAGGGGCTGGTGGGGAATGAGAAGCTCAAGGGCAGCCTGGGCTGCAGTGACCACGAAATGGTGGAGTTCAAGATCCTTAGGACAGCGAGGAGGGCACACAGCAAGCTCACTGCCCTGGACTTCAGGAGAGCAGACTTTGGCCTCTTCAGGGATCTGCTTGGTACATTACCATGGGATAAAGCCCTGGAGGGAAGAGGGACCCAAGAAAGCTGGTTCAAGGATCACCTCCTTCAAGCTCAGGAGCGATGCATCCCAACAAAGAGGAAGTCAGGCAAAAACACCAGGAGGCCTGCATGGATGAACCAGGAGCTCCTGGACAAACTCAAACACAAAAAGGAAGCCTACAGAGGGTGGAAGCAAGGACAGGTAGCCTAGAAGGAATACAGAGAAATTGTCCAAGCAGCCAGGAATCAGGTTAGGAAAGCTAAAGCCCTGATGGAATTAAATCTGGGCAGGGACATCAAGGGCAACAAGAAAAGATTCTATAGATACATCGGGGATAAAAGGAAGACAAGGGAAAATGTGGGCCCCCTCTGGAACGAAACAGGAGACCTAGCTACCTGGGATATGGAGAAGGCTGAGGTACTCAATAACTGTTTTGCCTCAGTCTTCGCTGGCAAGTGCTCAAACACCACCGCCCAAGTCACAGAAGGCAAAGGAGAATGAAGAGCCGCCCACTGTAGGAGAAGATCAGGTTCGTGACCATCTAAGGAACCTGAAGGTGCACAAGTCCATGGGACCTGATGAGATGCGTCCGTGGGTCCCGAGGGAACTGGCGAATGAGGTTGCTAAGCCACTATCCATCATATTTGAGAAGTCGTGGCACTCTGGGGAAGTTCCCACTGACTGGAAAAGGGGAAACATAACCCCCATTTTTAACAAGGGAAAAAAGGAAGACCCGGGGAACTACAGGCCAGTCAGTCTCACCTCTGTGCCTGGGAAGATCATGGAGTAGATCCTCCTGGAAATATGCTAAAGCACATGGAAAATAAGGGGGTGATTGGTGACAGCCAACATGGCTTCACTAAGAGCAAATCATGCCTGACAAATTTGGTGGCCTTCTACAATGGGGTTACAGCGTTGGTGGATAAGGGAAGAGCAACTGACATCCTCTACCTGGACTTGTGCAAAGCATTTGACACTGTCCTGCACAACATCCTTGTCCCTAAATTGGAGAGACATGGATTTGACGGGTGGACCACTTGGTGGATAAGGAATTGTCTGGATGGTCGCACTCAAAGAGTTGTGGTCAACGGCTCGATGTCCAAGTGGAGATGGAGACCAGTGACTAGTGGTGTTCATCTACTCTACTCCCCTCTACTCCGTTCTCATGAGACCCCACCTGGAGCACTGTGTTCAGCTCTGGGGCCCCCAACATAAGAAGGACAGGGACCTGTTGGAGCAGGTCCAGAGGAGGGCCACAAAGATGATCAGAGGGCTGGAGCACCTCTCCTATGAAGACAGGCTGAGAGAGTTGGGGTTGTTCAGCCTGGAGAAGAGAAGGCTCCAGGGAGACATTATAGCAGCCTTCCAGTACCTGAAGGGGGCCTACAAGAAAGCTGGAGAGGGACTTTTTACAAGGGCCTGAAGTGATAGGACAAGGGGTAATGGCTTTAAACTGAAAGAGAGGAGATTTAGATTAGCTCTAAGGAAGAAATTCTTCACTATGAGGGTGGTGAGGCACTGGAACAGGTTGCCCAGAGAATTTGTGGATGCCCCATCTTTGGAAGTGTTCAAAGACAGGAAGGCTGGGGCTTTGAGCAACCTCATCTAGCAGAAGGTGTCCTGGTCCATGGCAGGGGGGCTGGAACTAGATGATTTTTAAGGTCCCTTCCAACCCAAACCATTCTATGATCCTATGAAGTACTTTGAAACCTGCCATGAGAAGCTTCTTGGAAAGTCTAATCTGAATTTACTTTCACTCCAACAGTCTTAATACTACTTTACAGTAGAATTACTAATAGAACTACAGAGGCAAGAGATCCACGTACCCAGTACTCCTGCTTACAGTAATAACCCATTTCACATTCCTCAGGAGAATCACCCCCAGTTTTTTTCCTTCAGGTCACAAGGAGGAAGAACAATTGGACGGCAAAGGTAGATTAAGACACCGTGTAGAATAAGACTCTGAAAATGTTGACTTTTCACACACACAAACAAAACTGCTTACACAGCAACAGACTTCTTTCAAATACAGCCGGCTCCAATGTACAAAACTGTGCACTTGAGCAACTCAGCTAATTCCTACCAGCCCAAAGCAAAAGCGCATGGCATCGTGCACCTCTGCAGAATGTGCGACCTTTAAATAATTAAGTATTTAGCAAGGATGAAGGTGTAACATCTCTAGGTTTCCTGGCTATTTCTAAATCAAGGCTTAAGTATCTTGTAGAAGAGTCTCCTTGCACAGAACAGCAATTCAGAAGAGCAGCTTGCTTATTGAAAATTCTCCTCCTTGAGAGAATATCCTTGGCAATATTAACTCCTTGTAAAACCAAAGCACTTAGCTACTTCATTCACAACTATCATTTGCAATAGTCCTGTGCATGAGTGGGTACCTGCCACACATTTTAGCAAGAAGCCTCAACACTGCATCTGGAACCTCAGAGGATGACTTGACCCATCATTTCTGTAAACGCACTCCATTAGTGAGCTTCCTCCATAATAAAAAAGCCTTCCTAAGGTGTCAGATATCCCTTATAAAACTGCAGTAACCATGCAGCCTTCACAATGCACTTGAAATCAGCTGCAGAGGTTTGTGTGACACAGATTTGAAAACATGAGGTCAGCAAAAACACTCACTTCTCAGACACAATGGTATGAATTACATCCATTATTCAACTTCCTGGATACTACTAAATTTTTTTTAAACAAAGCAACTGCAGAATCTAAAGGCCTTGGTTTCAAGTTTATATTCAGCTCGCCGCTGAGTCTCCTCCTGTGCTGACTTACCCCCCTCCCCGCTCCACCTTCCGTACCCACCAAAATGTGTACCTTTCCATAAACAGTAGTTTCCCCATTTCTCATGCTAGGAAATTAAAGTCCCAATATCACATTTTTGCTCTGTAAGAACCTTTCTCCAGCCTCAATGCTTCAACTAGGAACGTCTGACAGCATCCATTTGCTGACGCTCAGTTCTACAGGGCCATCTTCATGCTTTCTAGGAAGATAATGATGCTGGAAAATCCAAACATTTATTCCATTTGGGAACAGCATAACAAAAGCAAGAACTAACAGCTGTGCTGCCCTCTAACATCTCAGAACTCCTGGAGAATGAACTCATGGGGATCCAGGCACTGAATGTTTCCACATCAGTTTCTTCTGCTTCACTTGACCTTGCTTGAAATTTTACCAGCCTCCTTGTTTGGTAGTCCTCTACCAAGGACAAAAAACAGCCATGCAGGTTTGAGCAGTTTGCTAACATTCAACAACAGCAGTTTGCCATACTACCTCTAACAGCCATGATAAACTTGCAAATATTTCATGACATCAATTTTGAGGGAGTGGAGGTGATCGTATTTAATTATCTTTGAGGATTTACATAGTCGTCCTTATAAAATAGGTTAGTACTAGAAGTGACATATTCTATAGCTACTCTACAGCTTATGGCTTAAGTGTTGCTCCTCTGCACACCACCTTGTGGTGGCAGCTCCTCCTGAAAACTGCAACTCCCAGTTACTACAAGATGTATTCCTCACCTCTAAGTATTCTCCAGTACAGAAACAAAGTTTGCTCATGTATGAATTTGACATTTTAGGACACCATTAGCTCCTGTGTAGCGTTGCGATCCTTCGTGCCATTGTTGAAGGAAGGAACACAGGACATAGGGCAGCCTAAGAACAGCACCCAAACCCCTGTGTTAATTTACACACTACACCTTCTGCCAGGGTAGAAGCAGAAGCTGCAATCCAGAAGCTGAGTTCTGTGGGACTCATCACACGCTCTACAGGTCACAACAAACAGCTCAATTCTGGGGTCTTACAGACATTACTCACCTCATCTATGTTTCTGAGCCACTTGCTGATGTTTTCAAAGCTCTTGGCATTGGTGATGTCATATACTAGCATGATCCCCATGGCACCTCTGTAATAGGAGGTGGTGATGGTGTGAAACCGTTCCTGCCCCGCTGTGTCCCTGTGGAAAACAGACAAGAGTACATATCAGAGGCAAGCTCTAAAGAAACCAGCACGGTGTATCTATGAGACAAGAGTGCACGGCACGATACATGCTCTATTGCACCACTACTGAGGGACGTGCAATGCTTTCGAAGAGCGGTAGGACACACTCCAATGTGCACCAGCAGCAGCTTCAAGGAATGCCCATTCCCTCCCAGACGTAGCTGAACACTCAGAGAACAAAAAGGGCAAGATTCAGTAAGCCAGGCTCATAAGGCTACAGAAACTTAGGGCTTGAAGTTTCTCTTTTGGATTTTACTTTAAAGGGGATTGTTTTTTTTAAAAAACACATTTCAGAGTCAACTATGACAGAGACAAAAGACACTGGACTGTTTAAGTGGGCTTACGCAACTAAGATGGCAGCAGATGAAGCTATCTGTTGAACAGCAAAGTGGTAACTTGCAGTAGGTCTTCTGGTAACTACCACAATAAATAAAGCCAGTATCAAGTCACGGTAGAAACATGTTCATTTTAAACTTTGTATTTTTATTGACAACTTGAAACTTGCACCCAAAAGGAGGAACTTTTATTTGCAAGTCTCATATCTCAGGGAAGTGCCTCTGACTTCTGAGCCCTGGTGGAACCCAGTAGCAGACAGGATGAAAACAGGAGCAAGAAGTGCTCTACCAACACTTCAACAGGACTGTGAGCTCCAGCAGTGGGAGCGTCTGAACAACCCCAGAAACATCGTTGTCCCAGACACCCTCTCCTGTTACTGACCAGTTCTTCCCAAATGAACGTAAAAATAAGCCACTTTAAAACTCTATCTACAATTTTTAAGTTATGTACCATAACCACAACCACTGACCAGCCTGATTAGACCCTGCACAAACCCAGCTGACTCAGTACTCAAGTTTCTGTAGGAAGTTCCCAAAATGCTGTAGAGGTTGTTTAGCAGTGCCGCTGCCAAAGTCAGCAGAGTCTGGAACTGCAACCAGCGATGACCTGACCCAACTATCCAGTCAACACCACCACAATGCCCAAGAAGATCCCTTTCCATTTCAGCAGCTGCTGAGCAGCCACAAAGACAATCACTCAACATTTTCTGGAACTCAAGACTTAAAACCGAGAAGAATTTTGTTTTCAGTTCAGTTCAGTTTTATAAAGCTTTAACGTGATCTTACAAATTGATATTCCTGAAATTTTAGATCAAAGTGTATGAAAAGTAAATCTAGAAGATGTACTGTAACATTCAATTGTCTATTTCTATAAGCAGTATGCTGAAAATTGATCATGCAAGATTAATGACAGTATGTATCTTCCCATTTAATTTTGAGATCTTTGATGGAACACATGAGATTTGGTTAAACAAACTCGCATGCCATTAAGTTGAGAATTAAGAGTTAACTGCGTATTCTAGTGTCTTTCAGAGAACGTAAACCTAACAGATTACATGTTCACAGACAGTTTTCAGCGACACTAGTCACACAAGGTAGAATCAAAGGTGTCTCCAAATTTAAACTGGCCTAAATTGAGATTAAACATTCCCTAACCGCCTTCAGCAAGACACAGCATTCCCCCCCAACCCACAGACCCACATTTCCTCACTCACAAACCTCAGAAAAGATCACGGACTGGAGCTGAACTAGCTCAACTCATTTCCCTCTCAACTGTTCCTGAGGTCACAGCGAATGCCTTGGCAGAACACGGACACCACCAGGCACCAAGCTCTGTGAAAACTCGGCTCTCCCCACCGCCCCGTCACCTACAGTTGAACCAACAAATGCTGACTGTAGTTGCCAAATCAATTTGTTTAAGCACACGTCAGATTTCTGGCCAAGTATCAGTTGGCAAATAGGGAGTAATTAAAAGCCCTGAAATCTGAAGATGCCACGGAGGAAAGTTTCCTGAGATGCAGGGAGAAGTGCTCTACCAAGTTTCTTCTCAAAGAGTCTTATTGGCTCTGTTTGGCTTGGACCTCAGATCACAGTTCTAGCACACACGACAGCCACCCGAGAGGCTGATTGCTCCCAGTCTTTTATCTCCTCCTAGGAGATGACAAACACCAGGAAGAGGGCAAAGAGCAGAGGAGGAGGAATAGGGGCAGGTCCTAAACCCGAGCACCACTTTGTTCAGAGATGTTCTAACAGGCCACGCTGCGCAGAGGTCTGGCTCACTGGCGGTAGCCTCGGGAGGCAATCTAGTCCATTCCCTGGCTCTACAAAACGTTGAGGGATACCCACATTATTCCTGAAAGATGCCTGATGTTCTGCTGAAGACCTCTGATGATTGCTGGCTTGAATCCCTCTCTCTCATTTCCTTTCTGTCCCATCTGAAAGTTTCTCGTGGTGGTACACTTGGGTTTTCCTTAGTGCAAATTAAGGCCATCAATCCCTGTCTTACCTTTCATAGGTAACTAGGGGAGTTCCTTTCCCTTCTTTCTGCAACTACTTTTTGCATAATCAAGCTCTTGCACCTTCTCTGAATTTTCTCAAGCCACCTCAAGTTCTTTAGACCTTACTCACTGGCCAAAGGTCTAAGATACGCAGCCTCACTTATTACTCTCTGGACTCCCTCCAATTTGCCCATGTCTAAGCAAAAACCAGGATGCTACTCCAGCTGAAGTCTTACCAGACTCGTACAGGAATATTTTCTAGAAGACTTGGGCATACCTGTTTACGCATCCCACTCCCTTTCCTCATGATGAAGCAGATTTTTCTGACATTCGAGTAGCTGATTACACACACCGAACTTGATAACTTTGCCTTTGTCTCTACTGAATTTCACAGGACTTTTTTCCAATCGGTCAAAAGCAATCTGAATTATAATCCAGTCCTCTACACAATTTATATTTTGCAACTTCATCTTTTCTTGCTTAGCTTAAATACAATAACCATGATCTCTATTCCCTTATCCCAACCATTAAAGAAAACATTGCCTATCATGAAACTCATGACAGACTCCTCGCAAAATACCTCAACAGAACTCTTACACATCGTTTATTTTCTCTCGCCATGAGTTTTGTATCCACTTGATAGCATCTTCACCTAAGTCACTTCCCCCTAACTTGCTTATGTCAAGCAGGACAGTGTCAGAAAAGCCCTACCAAAAACATGAAGACGTACGGCATCTGCGATTTCTCCCCTCCTGACAAGGCCAGTAGCCATCACAGTAAGAATTCAGGTTGATTTAACACAACTTGGCATCGGCAAGACTTAGTTGTTACTCATTGCTCGTCACGTCCTATGCGCCTACAACTAACTTGCTTAGTTAACTCCTCCAGTGTTTTTTCTGGCAACTGAAGCTAAGCTAATGGATGAAAAGAAAGCTGGGGAGGGAAAAAGCAAAGAACCTGGAATGTTTCCCACCCCCACCTTTTTTTTTAAATAAGTACTATATTTGCCCTTTCCCCTTCTTAATGGATTCTCCATTCATTATTCAGAGATAACTCTTAATGGACGTGAGATTAGAGAACCGACTGAAGCAAACAGAGGAAATGAGTTATGGTTTTCAAACTGCCTACGACTGATGAATCCACCCTGAGCAAATGGCACAAGACAATCGGAGACCGCATGTCTTGTTTACTGCCCTGGCTTTCCATTCTTCTGTTCAAACCTCTAGGATGTAAGAATATGCTCCAAAGCTATGGGTGTGCAATAAAACCTCGATGTAGGCAAAAACATTGGTGGAAGCTAGCTAGCTCTCCAAGCTAAAATAAATGTAGACAAGGACTGTTAAGATAGCCAAGGAAAATGAAACCCTACTGCACAGGAAGAAACTGAGAAAACTTGCTTTGCTTAGCTGCAAAATGAAGACAAAGAAGGTCTTCCTGTGGGACCAGGGAAAGAAGCAGCACAAGGAAAGTAAAAAATCTATTTAAATTATTCTCATGCCAACATTAAAGTATGCGTAAGCTATATCACATTAGAGGTTTAACCAACAAAGGAATTTCTGGGACAGCTTTCCGGTTGACCTAGCAGAGACTAAAGAAACCTTAAAATGTACTAGGATTTGTTTATGAAAGATTTACAGGGATGCAACCAGAAGAGATTATATCTGATGATCTGTGAAGATCCTTCCAGTCCACATAGCTCGAAATAAAGGTCTTCAACGTATTAAACCAAGTAATTCCTAGCAAAATAATCCTAAGAATTTTATTACTGTCCTACTGTTTCTTCTTACAATATTTTTAAACCTACACAGCAGAATACTGCACTGAAGAAACTGTACTGCTGACAGCAGGCACACTCTGGAAGCTTTAGCAACGGGGTTGAAGACTTTCCTTCACAAAGGAACATCTGTAAGATGCTTCATGACCAGCAAATTTCAGCTTTTCTGAAAAAATACTCAGCTGGAGGAGGGGTGGGGGAATCTATAATGAGTGAAGTATCTAATTGTTTTATAGGAAGTCAGACTGACACGCCAAAAGAGTCTCTTCTACCTTGAGATATGCACATGGTGAATGGTCTCAAAAGCTCTCAGCAGCAGGAGTTAACTTTTAGACGTTCCTAGGGTAATTGCAAAAATTAGTGAGACTGATCGTACCCTAGTTAGTGGTGCTGTCTGCAGCTTTGGCTGTACACCACCACACTTACTAAATGCAAGAACTTGCATATAACAGGGAATTTCCACCTGTGTAACTATTTTGGATAGCTATGCTGCTGCACAATTCTTTCACCTGGACACGTGTTCCAAGTCGGATGATTATTTTTGCAACAAGCTCATTGCTGAATAAAACAAAATTCTGAGGACATTTGTCTAGCCACGCAAACGTGTTCACAGCAAAGATGGACTGATAGAAAAATGTTACTTTATGGTCTTCTACACAGTTAAGAGCTGCAGACTAAAAAAATAAGGTTGTTTCTAAAATTTGGAATCAGTCAGTAAGACTGTAGGAAAATACGCTGACATACAAGTTTTATGTAAAGACAGGAGGATCAGAGTAGCAGCTAAGTAGGAAAAAGAAAAAATGTAGATGTCTTTGAATCTCTGAGTTAAGTGTTTTTCAGTTTACTACAGAAGCAATTTTGTCATCGTACTGCTTCCATATTAATACAACACTATCAAGTGTGATTGCTTCATACACCACTGAAGAGAAACGGATCGTTTGTCTTACCCAGCTCTGGAAGCTCTTCAGGATCTAGCCTTTTAGATCTCAACTTTCTGGCCTCAACGATGCAAGTCGCCGCGTTGCAACAAGCCTGCGCAGACACTCCTGGGGCAGCAGTTCTGCAAACAAGCCTGTCCCAGGCACACAAGAATCAAGCACTTTGCTAACATGCACCTACTGTCATTCACCTCAGTCTATCAGAGTTCCTTGTTCTGGCTTGACAATACACACTGCACACACTGACACAATGCCAGGAATCTGCATGAAAACTGGTAAAGAGAAAATTCACAAGTGAGGAATCAGAAACTGTTAGTCCCCACAAACCCCTGCAAAACTAACTCTTCATACAGCTCTACCCATATATTTTGGTTACTCCTTAAGATCAGTTCAAGGCTAGACTTGTATATACCATGTGGCTGCTTAAGGAAACTTGGGATTACTTACTACTATGATGTGGAAAAGCACACACGGACCTCTTGAAAAGGCTAATCACTCACTTTTCACATAATCCCACTCTTTTTATAATCCCTAGAAACCTATTCCTAAATACTGCAGTTATTCCTTGACAGCTTTCTGCCCTACCCCATCCCTCCAGCATTCCACAGTCAGCATAAGGGTGTTTGGGTCTCTTCTGTTTTGGATTCACTCTCCCAATATGGACATCCTGTAAATCCACCTTCAGGATCACCTCTTACAGCTCCTAGCCGTCTCCCCAGACTGCGGAGTCTGTGAACAGAGAGACCAGAAAGTGGCTATATTTTCTGAAACCAATTTTCATAAAATGTTCTTGAATAAATGGAAAGAGGGCTCCTGGGGTAAGAAGTTCTGCAATAGCAGAACAGGATATGTCATGATCCTCTTATTTGTCAAGTTCTATTCTGAAATACCTGGCCGATCTGGGTTTTCTTCCCCTCCACGTTCCCCTTTCTCTATTTCATTTCCATTACGCTGAAGTAGACCTTCTCCCAGTCTCCCACTCCTGCTAGTGGATTTCCAGCAACTTTGATTTCCACCGTCCTTGAGCTTAAAGAGTTCTTCCTTCTCTTCCGTGTCTGCTACCACTATGTATTTTTTAGATGACAGTAGCATTTCCCTTCAGGCTTCGCTTCACCAGGATGAGAAACCTAGATCTGACTTCTGTGCGTTCTCACAAACACATAAGAGCCGTACCTGGTCAGGCCAGAGGTTTTCCAGTTTCCACTTCTGTGTAGTTCAAGGACTTCTGGAGCCAGAGATCACATGTGTATTTAACAGTCCAAAACAGACTGTTCCTTCGTGAAATCCCTTGCAAACCCATGTATATCTGCAGCTACCACAACATCTTGTGATGAGGAGTTTCACAGCTTAACTTAATTTCCTTGTGTTTTGCGTGTGCCACCTTCTAGCCTTACGCTAGAACTAATGTTCTGATATTGGAAAAGGCAATGAGTTATATCAATCTCTACCTGCTTTTTCCAGTATACTCATGATTTTAAAAATGCGCTTTGGTCACTTCTCTGACATCCTGAAGAATCCCAATCTTTCCAGCTGTTCTTCCTAAAATAGCTATTACATCCCTCTGATCATCCTACTTGCCCCTTTCTTTCTAGGGCATGCTAATCAAAATTGTGTATCATGTTAGACTGTGACACTTACTTCCCCACCCACTGGAAATGATTGCATCCACTGTATCAGAAAAAAAATCACATTTAGTTTTTCAATTGCTACATTATGCTAATAAGTTTAGTGAATTACAGGATGCCTAAGCCATTTGGTTTCCATGTCAAAGCAATTCTATCTGAGTTCCTGGAGTGTATGCTATCACACTCTTCATAGCTGAATTTTTAGCTCTACTACCCTATTCCTCTAAAGCGTTTCATCACTTTCACAATGATAACACCATCTTTTCCTGGAGCAGCTATCTCTCATTTTGGTTCTTTTATTCTCCCTCCCTTCTCTGTACTATGAGCACTACTATATTAATATTTTTCAAGACATTCATCAGTGTCAACCCTCCCAGGTCCCACCCTTCCTAAGTATTTCTACTCCCAAATCTTTACCAAATTCCTTTCTCCCAAATCCTGTACTAAGCCCACCACTGGTGACTTTCCATATGGCATCGTATCATATACTGTCACATCAACAATTTTTCTAAACAGACAAGTAGTACAATAACCTAACCAAGAAGATACTTGATTCTTCTACGTGCTTCCACCCAGAATTTGACATACCAGTAGTCCTCCTGATGGATCTGCCCGGAACAAGCTCATTCCTTCAGAGGGCCAGTCCCGAGAGCTGTGTCCCATCCTCCTCCTTGCTTGCAGCCCATGCACCACACCGGGCTTGCCTTGCCTAGCTGAGGCTCCTCCAGCCGCTCCCTGAATGCAGACATAGTCCCACTTGCTACCCAGTCCCACCATTCTCTACATTCTCTTGTCCCAGCCTCCCCTCTTCCCATTTCAACACTGTTTTGCAACAGGCACATTTACATTTGGAGCAATATGAACACGCTTTAATCCTAGCTTGATCCTTATTGAACAGCAACCCCAGTTTTTAATAGCTATGAAGTATCAAGTTGCTTATCACCTCTGGCAAGGTTTAATTCAGCTTGACCTTTGTATTCTTGCTTTACTCCTATATATGTATTTTAGAGGTCAAGGCACGACTGAGATACTATACTGCCACATCTGCTCATTTTCCATACCAGGAAGAGGCAGGTAGCTATCCTGCTCTGTAGAAAAGGAGCAGAGCTATCTTAGAAAGTGCCAGTTTTATGTTTTCTGTAAAACTGATTGCCCATTGAGACTGCACCCCCACCCCAAGGAGTACAAAAGCCAGTACTAGCCACAGTAAAACACAGCGACACAGCTTTGCAGGCAGTCTGAGAGCAACTCCTATATCAGGACAGCAGCAGGAGAAAGATTTAATATGCAGGTGATGGAGGATGACATGGATCAGCGAGAGACAGGTCAATACGGTAATTTTGAACTGAGGAACAGTTTATTTCTATTGCTTTCTGTATGTGAAAAGAAATACAGTTTTCACCTACGTAAATAACAAATACTACATAATCAAACACTTAATCACTCCCACTAATGTAGAAACCTTATTCTGTAAGTGACAGGTCTGTTCAGCCATCACTTTTACCAGTGATGGCTCACTGAACACAGCTCCTTCATAAACACTGAGCAACCCTATGTAAAGAAACTCCGTCATATTTAGGAAATGGCTAACACATACTAAGTTCTTTAAGGTACAAAATTCTGTCACCATCTGTAATTTCGCAAACAGCTGAATGTTACTATTCTGGGGGGGGGGGGGGAAGACATTTCAATCTGAGTAAGCACCAATAATAATAATGATGATGATAATAACAATAGCAACAACGACAAGACAAAACTACCTTTGCTTCTAACAATAAAAGGGACTGGTAGGAAGCAAGAAAATAGCATTACGAAAGGCTGGACAAAGATACAGTGGCACTTTGGAGAGCCATGGCTGGACTTACACTCATGGACTGGGCCAATGTCATTGCACCTGGTATCCTGTCTCTGTAAGGGACCAGAAGCAGCTCAGACGTGCGTACAAGAAACAGGGCAAACTGACAGGCCATCTCACAAATGGGACGATAGTTTTCAGATAGGGGGGAAACCCACAAATGAAATAGCGGTCACTCCTCCTCTAAATTCTGAGCATGGATATGCTGCATTAATACAAGCACACCTGCAATGCAATACTAACTGAAAGCACACAAGTGCCAAGGGTCTCATCTCCTGTCCTTAACTGAAAGTCTGTTTTCTCTTCACCATCAGTCTTTTGTTCTCTTCTGGTCAGCTTAATCACGTATGGAGCTGTGTCCCAGTGGAAGTGCTACCTACGACTCAGAAGACACGTTTTGTTGATTCAGCTACATTAGCTCCTGTGCGTTGACTTCAGTTATAAAAGCATGGCCCATGCTCTGGATGCAAGAAAAGCTACAAGAACAGCCTCAGGTTTACAAGGGAAACGTTCCACTAAATGCATCCCTTGCTTACTAAACTGCTGCAGCGGGAGTGAAGTGTAATTCTGGAAATATGTTACACAACTCCTAGAAGTACAGGGTGAGTTTAAATACAGGAAGCAGTGGTTAAATATAGATGCATTGCACAAAGTATCTTCACCAAAAGACACTGCTGTTCTAGCCACCAAACCACTGCTGGGCAAAACTCCTTGTACAGGAAAAGTTGGAAACGACAAAGTCTAAATTTTTTTTTTCCCCTTCATCATCAAAAGTGCATGCCATAGGAACTTCATTTTCTGTTTTCCAAGTTTCATTTCAAATGTGAAGTTTTAAACTGGCAGGAACAAGGAGCAGATTCAGACAAAGACCTCCCAACTTCGCAATGCTTAAAAGTTGCAATTTCCCAAAACTCGGCTCACCAAATCCCTCTTCATTTCTCTAAGCCACTAAAACCCACAGCACGTACAGCTTCATTATGGCTTGCTTCTTTGTCTACATACACATTAAACATCCTCAGTATTCCATATTTTCAGTTTTTACGTTTCATGACGACTTTTTCCTAAGATTAGTCTAACACTTCCTTTTAAGTCATTCCAGTGTTTTGTTCTACCTTTCTATCCCATGGTGATTCACAGCACCTGCACTGTTGGGGTGAAAAAATACAACTCAGTGATTGTTAGAAGTTACGGTTTGATCTGGGTTGAAAATCTGAATGTTAACAGTCTGGTGAACTCATACAGCAAGAGCTGCCCAGCAAGTCAATGACGCTGCATTACACCTGAATGCCTCTTTAGCTAACGCTCTCAGTCCCTTCCTTTCCGCCGCTCTGCTTTCGTTTCCCAGCTGAT
Source organism: Aptenodytes patagonicus (assembly GCF_965638725.1). NCBI lineage: Eukaryota > Metazoa > Chordata > Aves > Sphenisciformes > Spheniscidae > Aptenodytes > Aptenodytes patagonicus. The sequence goes on along the minus strand of NC_134951.1, from coordinate 1,057,296 downwards.
CTATACCCATCCTTCCTCAGACAGCTCCATCTAAAACATTGCCCTTACGAAGACGGTTACCCTTTGTGGCTCCCTGCTGAAGCATTCCAGCGCGCTGAGTTACTTCATCATCCAAATGCTTCCTTATTGACCGGCTACGCAGTTTATACAACAAAATCAACTTCCACAACTCTTTTGCTTGCAGGGCGCAAAACAAACAAACTAAGCTGGCCAACTTCTGCTTGCAGGACTGGGATATGAGAAACAACTGAGACACAAGGTGGACGTTCCGAGCGATGGTAACAAGAAGGATTCAGAATACATTCATTAGGAAGGATAATCATTCAGCCAGTTTTCCTCAGACAGGGGAAGACCAGCGCTTCCTTCTAAGTGGAACCCATCCATCTGCATCTACAAATGTCAAGATTATCAAGCCATAAAAGATTTTTATTAGTGGGGACAAAAGAGGTAAATTCAAGCTCTAAGGAAATTCAGGTTCTAAACTCTCAGTAAAGCTGGAGAATGCACCAGCAATACATGTATGTGGCTGAGGGGGGAGTCTAAACGAACATACAGGCTAGGAGAAGCCATTAGCTTTCCTGACCTGACTTGTCACAAGACTATTAAAACAGCAGAAAAAAAAAATCTCTAGACAGACATGCATAAAGGGAAACAGTTTATATTTTGCCTTGTGTTAGACTTTCCAACAGAAAAGCAGCCGTGTTTTCAGCCCGCTGAGAAGCTCCACAGTTTACCGTGGAAAAATATAAAGTAAGTGCAGACGTGGATTACACTTGCTTGCTGACACAAAGCAAGGCTACTAGTCAATTTATAGTCATAGATTCGAGGCAACTCCTAATTTAAAAATTCCAGTTTTAAAACACTTCCCACTAAATCACAGCCTGCGAGGATCCTGTCCTCCCAAACAGGAGATTTGCCAACAGCCTGTCCAAGGGAGCAGTCAGTAACAGCGGTTATAAATGCAACACACAGATCTCTTCCCCATTTCTTAAAAACAGTTTGGGGGAATACACATGGCGCTTTACCACTACTGAAAATACAAAACACAGTTACAAAATTAGATACCTGAACGTAATCTCAGACAAAGTAAACTCTCCTCACAAAAACCTGCTTCTGAACAAAGCCATCCGGAAGGATGACACCACGTAGCTTCTTGGGTATATTACTCACCATATCTGTAGCTTGATCTTCTTTCCTTGTAATTCAACGGTTTTAATCTTGAAGTCTATCCCTAAAATAAACAAACACATAAATAAGTAATTAGTATTTATTTACAAAAAAAAGCAATTCCACATCAACTCAGAATTGCTGCAGACAGAACAGCAGCTTTCCTTCTTCTTTTACTGAATCGTCAGGTAAACCAAGGATGTCCAAGTAACCTGGAATGCAAAGAGGAGCATGGCTACCAACGCAAACAGGGCCCTCAAAGGGTCTGCAATTGGTCAACGGACACCTTCAGCTAACACTGTTAAGATGATATGGTTTGTAAAGGCTTTTAAGTTTCTTGCTTATTTTTAAGAACGAAAAATAGCATGTTTTTGCCATTTTTCTGGAGAACTTCCAAAAAGAAGAGATTTGGGACTATAGGTATAAATTTAAACATCCTAAACAAAATAGCAAGCTTTCTTCTTGTTTTTTTTTAGTCTTTCCCCAAAAATGATTAAACCACAATATTTTGCATATGCTGAAAAATTATGTGAAATATTGTGGTGAATTTTTTTTTTTACGCTTATACCTAATCCTTGTGACACCACCATTTCAGAAACCTCTCAAAAAACCTGCCTCGCCCCCCAGGATTCTCCTTTCCATTAATCTTGTTCAAGTAATCTACCTGTAAGAATAACATCAACTACAGAAATCTGAATGCGTGTTACCTGTTTAACATCACTCAAAGCGGCCAGTGCGAGAGCCTACACCAGAGCGTGTGACAAGACTCCAGACTATTAAAAAACAGTCATCTCGCTTTTTCCACTGCTGAAACAAGCAGCAGAAGCCCTAAATAGTCTCTTGAGCCAAACAGGCACACGCACGGTTTACAGACAGTCAACCTCAAGCTTCAATAATGTAAACAGAAGGGTTTAAGCAACACGAAGCTTTCAACCAGCAATAAAAGGCAAGTTGTCAGCATAAGTTGGCACCCAACCACCACGTCTCTTCGCCCGGGTCCATCCCTGCTCCAGCCTCTGACGTGGTACAAGCAAAGTCACGACTTGACAGAAGCGTGTAACCACGACTCTCAAAACTCAGAGTAAGCAGAGACCATCTTGACAGAGCATGAGTAAGGTTTTTACTTTTAATACCAACTAATACAAAATAATTCACGTGTTAATTTGTGGCAAAGCTGAAATGGTATCGCAAGGAAGTTAGTTAATACGGGATTCACAAGGACTGACTGAAGAAGAGATGAAGGAGAGCTGGGCTGAGAAGACTTAGGAAAGAAGAAACTATCAAACTGAAGACAGATCCTTAGCCGAGACCAATACTGAAACCAGTATTTAATATTTTCATTGTTAATTCTGGTGTAATAAATTGTCCTATCTGAAGTCTATCGCTTACAAAAGTGAGAGGCACTGTACAAAGGATGATTAAAATAAGAAACTGATAATCTCGAAGACAGAATAAAAACAAGGGATGGGTGTCAGCAGTACAAGATGCAACATTACATGCCTGCTACCTAAGAATTTCTTCTGTGAACCAGCAGCTGTTTTCACACGACAGAGGCGACAGACCAAAGGCTGAGAGATTACCATTTTACCTTCACGGAGTAACTATAATCCAATGGAGAGGCAAATCCAACCCTAGAATCGGCAAATACAGTCTTGCAAGCACCCGGTGAGAGATCTCCGTCCAAGGCAGGGAAATATGAACATCATTGTGCAAGACCTTGGTGAAACCTCATTTGTGCAACATGTACAAACTTATCACTCTTCCCCAGAAGAGATGGGCTCAGACGGAGGCAGATGCCATGCAAGACAAGCCAGGATGAGGAATCCCCCACCAGATCCTCCATAGCAAAAAAGGCTTGAAGACCACGTCTTGTTTCAACCTTCTCTTCCCCGAATTGCCTACAAGAATTATTAGCACAGACTACATCCAGTGGAGCAGGAACACTACAAGCCATCTTCTTCAAATGCTCTGACACTGATTAGAAGCCAGAGTTCTGACTTTCAATTCAAATCAGAGAAACACCGCCAACAAATCTTCTTGCTTTCCAAAAATCTGTTTGTATTTAGACTTTTTAAAAGGCAGCAGCTGCAATCACAAACTTCCCTCTTAAATCTACAAGGTCATTTTATACCAAGTAAGATTAAATAGAATTTATGAAACACACTATTATGTAAGAAGTCTACATGGGAAGTCTGCTTTAAACTCCACCAAGTCCAACTCCTTTTAGCTCTATATACAGCACACTTACTGATTTAGTATTTCAATGTTAAAATGAAGTAAATCTTTTTACATAAAAATTCAGATATCAGAGCCTCTCTGGGAAAGGCTACACAATTTTAGATGGGGGGGGGAGAATCCCCCTCCCCACAGGCCTGTGTCATGCAGGGGGAGGAACGGGGATGGCACTTGCTAGATGGACACCTACCATATATGCAGCCAAAAAGGAAAATGGAGAGTAACCCCTAAATGAGTATCAAATCATAGAATCATAGAATCATTGAGGTTGGAAAAGACCTCTAAGATCATCGAGTCCAACCGTTGACCCAACACCACCATGCCCACTAAACCATGTCCCTCAGCGCCGCATCTACACGTCTTTTAAATACCTCCAGGGATGGGGACTCCACCACTTCCCTGGGCAGCCTGGTCCAATGTTTCACCACTCTTTCAGTAAAGACATTTTTCCTTACATCCAATCTAAACCTCCCCTGGCACAACTTGAGGCCATTTCCTCTCGTCCTATCGCTTGTTCCTTGGGAGAAGAGACCGACCCCCACCTCGCTACAACCTCCTTTCAGGTGGTTGTAGAGAGCGATGAGGTCTCCCCTCAGCCTCCTTTTCTCCAGGCTAAACAGTCCCAGTTCCCTCAGCCGCTCCTCATAAGACTTGTTCTCCAGACCCCTCACCAGCCTCGTTGCCCTTCTCTGGACACGCTCCAGCACCTCGACGTCCTTCTTGTAGTGAGGGGCCCAAAACTGAACACAGTATTCGAGGTGCGGCCTCACCAGTGCCGAGTACAGGGGCACGATCACTTCCCTACTCCTGCTGGCCACACTATTTCTGATACAGGCCAGGATGCCATTGGCCTTCTTGGCCGCCTGGGCACACTGCCGGCTCATGTTCAGCCGGCTGTCGACCAGCACCCCCAGGTCCTTTTCCGACAGGCAGCTTTCCAGCCACTCTTCCCCAAGCCTGTAGCGCTGCATGGGGTTGTTGTGGCCGAAGTGCAGGACCCGGCACTTGGCCTTGTTGAACCTCATACACTTGGCCTGGGCCCATCGATCCAGCCTGTCCAGGTCCCTCTGCAGAGCCTTCCTACCCTCCAGCAGATCAACACTCCCGCCCAACTTGGTGTTGTCTGCAAACTGACTGAGGGTGCACTCGATCCCCTCATCCAGATCATCGATAAAGATATTGAACAAGACCGGCCCCAAAACTGAGTCTTGGGGAACACCGCTTGTGACCGGCCACCAACTGGATGTAACTCCATTCACCACAACTCTCTGGGCCCGGCCGTCCAGCCAGTTTTTGACCCAGCGCAGAGTCCACCTGTCTAAGCCGTGAGCCGCCAGCTTCTCTAGGAGAATGCTGTGGGAGACGGTGTCAAAGGCCTTACTGAAGTCCAGGTAGACCACACCACAAATGCAGCTCCTCACAGAGCCTCTTATGGTTACAAAGTATTTCATAGACATGAACCAGAGTGTAAAGGGGCAAAATTCCCCATTTCTAAGGATTTAAAGCAGTACAGTGCCTAAAGGTCGAGGTTGTCCACTAATTCTAGGACGTCAGCTGGGGACCTTCAGACCTCCGTTTCAGGTCAGTGCTCCATTTTTTTTCCAGTTAGCCAAAGCAGTACTTCATCATTCACGTTAAGTTAAATTTGTGAATCAATATAGCTAGTATCATATGTATGTGGTTTGAAAAATAAACCCGCTGAACGACTAATAGCCAACATACAAAATTGCTCCAAATACACTTAACTATCCCCACATTTTGCAGCATTTAACTGTTTGCTACAACGTAGTGCTCCACAGCAACGCTATCGAACAAATGAACACAGCATTTGCCAAAAGATATAAATAAAAGTATTTTATACAGCGACACTTACTTTTAGGTTCTCCCCAGATAAAGCAGGATGTTTGACAGCCACTTTTTATGCGTTAAGATAAAGTAAGCTATTAACCCAGCCAAGGAAATTAACTCTTCTCTGCACCGAGAGGGACTTAGCTAACTCTAGTATTTGGGGAAAAAATAAATCTCTAATCCCATGTTATACTCAGCTTGCACTCCAATTACAATATAATACTAGTTCAGCCTTCGTAACAGAAAGATTGTTATAAATAGCAACGCCTATTTGCCTCTAAATACTTTCAAAGTAGTTTTAACAGACTGGAAAAACTAGACTTCTGCGTCGCTACAATGCCCGTTCAGTTCTAGGTCTTTCCAAAGAAGTCACCAGCGACACTGTGCCGGCAGAAACACAAAGGCTTCAGAGAGAACAGATCACAGGTATGGGGAGTTTCCAGTAACATTAAGTTCAGGAAAGAGTTTAAGAGGGTAACGGGTATAAAAATTGAACGGCATGCAGAACGGACATATTACTATCACAGGAGGATAATGACAGAACTAATGAATTAAAGATGAACATGAAATTACTCCCTTATTAAGTGTCGATAAGATATTCATCAACTTCAACAGGACAAACTGGAATTCACAGAAAAACCTGGAAGTATACTGCCAGCCTGTTAAACACTTGATTCCATGCTTTCAAATGAAAATTTGGAAAGGTTTGTTACGCTTCAGTATAGCTCGCACAGTTTAACAACGAAGTCTCCTTAAAGGCAGATCATCCCAGGTTTCTGGCTCACTTCTGGGTTTCCTTCCAATTTCAAGTCTTGTACCAGTTGCTAACAGCAACATATGGGCCCAGGCCTGACCAAAAACTGAACTCACGGCTTTAAAAAAAGACAGAAGCTATTTATGGATTCTTTAGGTTACTGGTCTTCGAGTATCAAGGCTTAAGAAGTACCATTAGTTGATCTCACGGTATGTGCAAACAAGATCTGCCCTTACACAAATATTGAAAGTCACTTCTGCCTAGTCACTGTACACACTCAGACCTCAGAAGCTGGAAGGTCAGACTTGTGCATCAGGCCACTGAAGTCAAGCTCTTCCATCCCTACATCAGCAGAGGTTATTGTCAATGACTCCCCACAAAGCATTCCAGTTTTATTTGTCTAAGTTTAAATATCTGAATGTCTTGGTGAACACAGAACTATTTGCTCAACGGTTTTGAGTTTCCATTGCTCTCAGGCGAAAGACATTAACGAAGACCCAGGACTTGTGTCAGCACAACAGTGAGTTTTAAATCCGTAATCACTGCATCCAAACAGTTCTATATCACTTTACACCTTTCTCAAGCCCCTGCCAAGGTTCTGTAAAGATCACTCTTCCATTGCTAAATCACAAACCAACTCTAGAAAAGTGAAAGACAGAATGCCATCAGTACAAGAGGGAGGGAGAAAAAGTTATTTTCCAGTCCATTTCAGAGCTACAAATGATGAGCTAGCCCTTTTCAGACAGCACAAATTTTGTTTGCATTCTTTCCAAACAAAGACACCATTCAGCTCTGTGAGGACGCTGGGCGGAATGTAGGGCAAGAGAGGGGCAACGCTGCAGCGCTAGGAGCCTGACCGTCAACCTGCACGTCAAATCACCATCAAATGCAGACCATAAGCAGCATATAAATAAGCGCATTTTGTATTTCATTTGTTAGTAATTGCTTTGCAAGTATACTTGAACAGCACTATGTATTTTCAATTCGGGAACGAAAAGCAAATGTGCACAAATTCATACTCAAGTCTTGTGTCTTCAAGCTGCCCACCTTTGTGCTACAGGCTCTGGCAACAGCAAGTATTTTTCTTAACAGAAAACTACAGCTATCGACACCCAAATTATCACAGCAGAATTCAGGCCACATTCCAATTTTCTGATGAGCACAGGGAGCCATCTGGGTGGCCCCTTTCGCCTGCATCCCTCCCAGGCAGTAATCCTGAAGAAGGCAGAGGTTCGCAGCTCGAGCTGCAGCACTTTCTCCGAGGGTTCGGAGGTGCACCTGAACATCCCCCACACAATCCACTTCAAACAACTAAAGCAAGGTGGAGCTCTTGCAAGTGCCTTAATAGCCACAAAAGGATAGAAATCTTATCTTTACTGCCTATCTTTTTAGAAATTCCAGCGTAAGTAAAGAAAGAGCCTGACCAGGCAGAAAGAAATCTATCTGCTGTCTTTCTTTACATTAACAACTTTCAAATTCACAAAGTCAGAAGGAACACAGAGTAAAAACTGTAACATACCTAGTTAGCACAAGAACACCATCACAGAAGCACAGAGAAAATCTGTATCCTTCAGGTATGTTCACAGCTTACAGTAGGGCCCAAAAAACAGCCCTAAAATGTTTTTATTTAAAAAGCAAAAATGCAATAAAAGAAAACTTATCAACAGCAGGAAGATACAGCAATAACTAAGCCTGGAAGCTTTTAAAACTACAAAATTAACTTTGGGGCAGAGACCTTTGTAGAGCTTTGTCTAGTCTTTTTATACAACTACCTGATTATGAGATCCCTCAATTCTCGAGACAGATTTATAGTATTGTAAGACTTTCTTAAGCTTAACACCTTAATGCAGAAAATTACTTCTGAAACAAACTCCTAATCCAGATACTGCTTTATCAAGTTTATTAATGTCTAGAGCATAACACTAATAAAAAGGTGATTCCTCTAACCCCTCCCAGTAACAACCTTTCCAAACATACCAAGCCCAGAATGATAAACTCTCTGAAGTCAACATAAGTCCCGCATACAAGCTTTAATACTTCCAAATGTTATTTTACTAAGAATACGCCAACGTTAACGCTTGTTATCAATGAAGTAGTTAGGATCAAATATTTTGTAAGAAAGCTTCGGATGTAAATAGACTTTCTCCTTCCAAAGTAAGCCCAACACAAGTGTATCAGGTAAGAGATGAGAGTTCTGGTTTTAATTAAGCTCTTAGTGATCTCAATTACTACTTAGGTCTTTCAAAATATTTATTCTGCAAGGTATTCATACCTACACAGTATGAATAGACAACATTTCCAACCACACTCAACATTTTAAGTACAAATACTGTTTTTCAGAGGCTTTACATGAATTAGATTTCTAAAAGTTTCTCTGCCTTCTTCACACCTTCAGCACAGAACAAAGCCTCCACCCTGGGTTTTCCAGGTGTCGCACCCAATACTGGGATCTAGGGCTTTGCTGAGACAATGCTTTGCACTTGGTGTGAAAGGTGTTCGAACCACAAGATTCAGACAGAAGAGTTAATTTCAGAGGAACAATAGCAAACCCCAGGCCAGGTGATCATTTTGTGCCTAGGCACACTGGCGCGACTTGATTCCCGCTCTACAGACCTGTGCAGGTAGGATCTCTGTGGCATCTTCTTTCTCCAGATAAAATTGTAATACAACAATAAAGGGAGTCACTAGACAAAGTCTCAAACTCTTGCTCACTAAAGCAAGTCTGAATGAGATTATTAGAGAGACTGGGACAACGAGGAAACCTGAAAACCTGGACTACTTGGCTTCTTTTAAGCAGTATTAAGAAATTGTAGATCCAAGTAAGGCACTGATACTTTAGGTCATAACTACTTTCTCTAACAAGACATTTATTCATCAGGAGTGAGGGATTACATTGCACTTGAACTCTTCCTTGTCTTTAGCCCTGATCACGTGTAGCACGGCCAGCTACTTGGGAAGGAGTGGGAAGAGGGAAAGGCAGTGTGACCAGCAACAAAAAACGAGCGATCGAATCAAAACGAGAAGCCTATCGATGCTTTAGAGTCTGACAAGATGCAAGCACACAGTGCCCTTTGTCTAAACTCAGCGGGCAATACTAATTTTGCTCATACTTTTGGAGGAGGATGTACAAACAGTTATCATGGCAGCTCCACACCTCTTGGTTTTACAGTACAGAAGCTACCCTCCTCTCCAGCTTTCAAATACATTTAATCTCATGACTAAACAAGATAGTAACTAAGCAAATAAGACAGCTAGTCTTCCTCTTTCAGGAGAAAGCTCACTTCACATGCATGCTTATCTGCTGATTGTCTTTTGTTGATGTGTACACATACATACAACACAGACACAGCTCCAGCCTCCCATATATACACACTTGTACGTGTATCAGTTCTTGTATGTATCTTTTCTACACTTATGTGTGGCAATGAATTCTTTGAAGAAATAGAAGAAAATAGTATTGTTTAACACAAACTTCCACGTAAAACAAACAGCTCCCGTCTTGCTTTGGAAAGGTGAAAACCAAGACCACGGAATACAAGTTCTGCAAAGGTCTTGTGAGGTCTTGTTTTTCTTGATCTCACACTAAAACCTGCAAGTACACCAACTACTGCAGGCGACTCCAAAAGCTGAAGGGACATTATCCACTACAAGCAAACACTGCTGTAAGACAAAGCAAAAACCAGGCACCTATATAAAAGAAAATGAATAATAAATTTAATAATTAATAGGTTAATAGAACTTTTTTCAAAAACTAACAAGATGTTTCTGAACCTGCCTGTTCTGGTTAGCAAAGGGGAACAGGTGGGAGAAGAAAGACAAAAGGAGAAGAAAACTGTACCAGGCAGCAACCATCAGTCAGTGACTGAGTTATTGTTCTGCCTTCAAGGTAATTTTAGTTCCCCTGCAAAAACACAATTGTATATCCTAACACAGCAAGAAGCTTGCAAGCTGCTTTCCAAAAATTTAAGTTCAGCAGTGCTCATCAGAACACCACAGCCAGATGCGGATGGAGAACAGAGGAGGCAAACAGGTATCTCTCACCAGCTGAATACATGGAGCCAGGCAATCTGATTGCTGCTATTAGCCTAAGATAACTCCATACAAACTGCTGCAAAACAAAGTAAATTATAAATAACGTAGGGTACCCATTGCAACACAGATGACAGACAACACTTCGCGGTTATGTTAGACCATGTTGCAGATTCCCATTCATTTTAACTAAAGGCTACTACCACACTGGTCAGACCTAAAATCAATGCTTATAAAAAAAAAAAAAGAAAAAAAAGACTTTCCTTACAGTCTCCAAAGTTACGATGACTCAGGACTCCTATTCAACTGCAGGCTAGGGAGCACCTACATAACTTGTTCAGACAGAGCAGCCCAGTGCCAGGACCGGTGAGCAGAGCCTCAGCAGTCGGAGCAAAGGGGCCCCAGAAAATGAATCGGGGCAGTGCAGGACTCCCAGAGCCACCACCTAGAGAAGGCTACGGGGAGAACCAGCAGCAGCCCCCCAGGACCAACACGGAGGGTATCAGGAATCACAGAGCAGGTGACACTGAAATGGCCTCTTGGCTGTCTTTGCTGTCCTCTTCTAAACCTTTAATTCCATCATTTTTGACATTCAGTGACCAGGAGTGTAACGAAGTACTTGAGATATGAGCAGACTATGGATTTATGCGGTAGTAAAACAGAAATTCAATGAATTCATGTGTTTCAGTGTTTCATCTTCTCTGCACTAAGATTTTCCTAGTGCAGAGAGGGCAAACTAGAGCAGCAACACAAACTCACTCTTCCGGCTCTGCAAGGTTTCAGGTCGTGACAATTCAGCATTTGCAGAGCACCAGAAATTGCACCCAAATAAAGTAACACATACCTTACGTGAAACCTTAGGAAATGTACTCTTAGTTAATTCTAGTAGTCTAAGAAAGTTCCACAACAACTGGGTAAGAGAAAACATCCACGAAGGTACGCGTCCTGTTTGGGAGCGCGGTTTTGATAGAGCTAGGCATGGGAGGACAATGGTAACAGAAACCAGTGATTTACTTACTTTAATTCCACCAGCCACAAATGATGAGGTGATTAGTGTTACATTTTTTTTTCCGCTCCTCTTTCCCACACATCCAGTCACTGGTGTCAATCCTCCCACCCTCAGACTGAGTCTATCACCTAGAGGCCTCTCCTTTCCCGAAGGACCTTCCCCAAGTGCTCTACTAGTCACCCATTCACTAAACAACCCATTGCATACTTTGTTCTAGTACCCTCATGACCTATCACTTTGGGTAAGCACTCACTCCTTTATGTCGAGGTCACCAGCCTCAATCCATACCACCTTGAGAGCAACGGCTACACAGAACAGTGTTTTCTTGGTAACATTCACAGTAACAAGCAGAGAAACTACCGGGGGAATAGCTGTATCTTTGACTGCTAGGGATCCACAGTAACTGAAGTATCCTGAAAACTGGTATTTTTGTAGAGCAGGTTATCAAGAAAAGTAATTATGACCACATCTCTCCCTCCGTAAAGATAAGCTAAAGATTCTTAACCAGTGATATCTGCTAGTGCGATGGCATGTACCTTAATAAACCACTCATTTAATTCTAGCATCTATTTTTAGGAATGCAGTAGATTCTCAAAATCCAAACAATCCACTTACCTTTAGCTTTTAACACAAAATTTGCTAAACTAGAGATTCTTTAAAAAAAAAAGTGTATTTCCTTATCAATAGACTGATCAAGTCCTATCAGCCCCTCCTAGTGACCCCCATGGCTCTTTCCTGCATCTTCAGCTTTTCAGTATAATTTTGTTGTATCTTTATAACACCGCCTTCGCAGGCTAAGTTTCACTAATACCGTATCAATACAGCTAAATTCCAGAGTTGGTAATGTAAGGGAGAACACGGGACATGAGCAGTGGCACTGTTGCCAGATTGTCTCCTACCAATTAATCTATTCTTAACGAAGCAGATGACAATCCTGCGAGACGGCAGCTTCTTAGTGTGACCTACATTCTTCCATTCTAGATGCCTGCATTTGTTGTGCCTTCAAATGCTGCCACACATCACGAACAAACAAGCAACTGCAGTAAGACTCAGCGTTGCAGGGACATCTGATTCATGCAAATCAACGCTGACTAACTGATATGGGGGACTCAGCTGAATATTCATTTTGGTGACAAATCCAGTCCTGTGGCTTATATCCCCCCAAATATCTGGCTTAATCCCCCCCAGACAATAGAAGGCCATTGTTACCAGCCTGACCTCTTATCTGGGAAAGGCCGCATACTGTGAATTCATTCACATCTTCACTGTTTGCAGAAACGGGGGATCCTCACGCTGCACTGCTGCTTCCCCATCTGCAATTGCCTCGCCGGAGTTTTCCAAGCAGTCTGCCTCATATTCCACCCGCAGCCACCAGCCAGTTCAGAGATGAACAGCAAATGTTCAGAATTACCGGATTCAGAACTGCAAGAGTGAAGGGCACTTTCCCAACTTGAAATTCTTTTTGAAGTGCTCCTGTTTCCCTTCAAAGCAGCAGTCAAGTTGTGAGCTTGCAAGCTTCCTTTGTGCATCAATTCGTTTCAAGGATGTATATTAAATCTAGGTCAAGACTACAGCCCTCTAGTGCACCAAAAATTTTCTCTCATTACTAGCTTCACTTGAAACCTCCTCAACAGATCATTCTTCAGAGATTTATATTAAAATCACTAGCTAACACCTACATGTTAATTCTGGAGTAAATCATCACAGAAGTCAATACTGCTACCAGAAATTCTTTAAGAGCACTTGGGGCCAGTATTAAAAATAAAAAATAAAAAATCAAATATTCAAGGAGACCGAGGTGTTGTGAATTGTCTGCTCTCCATACACCAGGTTGCTGCACCTACAGAGCAACTGTGACCTTCCACCCCTCCACTATTCTTGTCACCTATATTTTAAAAAAATCAATCATCTTCAGAAACAACTCTTGAGATCTCTTTTGTTCCACTTTACTCCCCTCCAAGAGAGAGAAGACCGTTACCTTGCCACTATGCACTGGATATTTGCAGACGTAACTCTTTATATTAGCTGGAACACAAGCAGTAAGACTTTTCTTTTTTTTTAAATACAAATTATGTCCACGCATTTAGGTCCCAGAAGCCACAAGGCTGTAAGGAAGCGAACAGTATCAACATGTCAAGAATTCCATGAAGCTGCTCCTCCTCAAGTGGCATTGTTCAGATGTTTAATAGATCGATTACAACATGAAGTGCTGTTCATCCCTATACCTGGAATTAAAACAGCAAATCCAAATAATCAGAAGGTCAGAAAGGCACCAGTACCATTCAGCACACAGTCAGAGTTGAGGTCCCATCACATGTACCCGCTTGGAAGGCATTTTAAAATGGCACTGCCTCATTCAACTATGACATGGACAGCGATTAACTAAGAATTTTACATCTCTCTCAAGTTCCCGCTCCCTTACTCCATCTACTGCATACATTTAGATATTGGTCTGTAAACTAAAAAGCTAGTGATGACGTTTATTTGCAAAGATGAGTAGAAAATGCAACTTTCCTGTAAAGTGAAGATGACGACTCCTCCAAGGGAGAAACTAAGATACATGAGTATCTTGTATATACAAGGAAAAGGCTGAGGTACTCAATGCCTTCTTTGCCTCAGTCTTTAACAGGCAAACCAGTTATCCTCAGGGTACTCGGCCCCCCAAGCTGGAAGACGGGGACGGCGAGCAGGATGAACCCCCCGTAATCCAAGAGGAAGCAGTCAATGACCTGCTACGCCACCTGGACGCTCACAAGTCTATGGGGCCGGATGGGATCCACCCGAGAGTGCTGAGGGAGCTGGCGGAGGTGCTCGCCAAGCCGCTCTCCATCATTTATCAGCAGTCCTGGTTAACGGGGGAGGTCCCGGACGACTGGAGGCTTGCCAATGTGACGCCCATCTACAAGAAGGGCCGGAAGGAGGATCCGGGGAACTACAGGCCTGTCAGCCTGACCTCGGTGCCGGGGAAGATTATGGAGCGGTTCATCTTGAGGGCGCACACAAGGCATGAGCGGGACAACCAGGGGATCAGGCCTAGCCAGCATGGGTTGATGAAAGGCAGGTCCTGCTTGACCAACCTGATCTCCTTCTATGACCAGGTGACCCGCCTAGTGGATGAGGGAAAGGCTGTGGATGTGGTCTACCTGGACTTCAGCAAGGCCTTTGACACCGTCTCCCACAGCATTCTCCTAGAGAAGCTGGCGGCTCACGGCTTAGACAGGTGGACTCTGCGCTGGGTCAAAAACTGGCTGGACGGCCAGGCCCAGAGAGTTGTGGTGAATGGAGTTACATCCAGTTGGCAGCCGGTCACGAGCGGTGTTCCCCAGGGCTCAGTTTTGGGGCTGGTCTTGTTCAATATCTTTATCAATGATCTGGATGAGGGGATCGAGTGCACCCTCAGTCAGTTTGCAGACGACACCAAGTTGGGCAGGAGTGTTGATCTGCTCGAGGGTAGGAAGGCTCTGCAGAGGGACCTGGACAGGCTTGATCGATGGGCCAAGGCCAACTGGATGAGGTTCAACAAGGCCAAGTGCCGGGTCCTGCACTTCGGCCACAACAACCCCATGCAGCGCTACAGGCTTGGGGAAGAGTGGCTGGAAAGCTGCCTGTCGGAAAAGGACCTGGGGGTGCTGGTCGACAGCCGGCTGAACATGAGCCGGCAGTGTGCCCAGGCGGCCAAGAAGGCCAATGGCATCCTGGCCTGGATCAGCAATAGTGTGGCCAGCAGGAGGAGGGAAGGGATCATGCCCCTGTACTCGGCCCTGGTGAGGCCGCACCTCAAACACTGTGTTCAGTTTTGGGCCCCTCACTACAAGAAGGACGTCGAGGTGCTGGAGTGTGTCCAGAGAAGGGCAACGAGGCTGGTGAGGGGTCTGGAGAACAAGTCTGATGAGGAGCGGCTGAGGGAACTGGGGTTGTTCAGCCTGGAGAAAAGGAGGCTGAGGGGAGACCTCATCGCTCTCTACAACCACCTGAAAGGAGGTTGTAGCAAGGTGGGGTCGGTCTCTTCTCCCAAGTAACAAGTGATAGGACGAGAGGAAATGGCCTCAAGTTGTGCCAGGGGATGTTTAGATCGGACATGAGGAAAAATTTCTTTACTGAAAGAGTGGTGAAACATTGGAACAGGCTGCCCAGGGAAGTGGTGGAGTCCCCATCCCTGGAGGTATTTAAAAGACGTGTAGATGAGGCACTTAGGGACATGGTTTAGTGGACATGGTGGTGTTGGGTTGATGGTTGGACTCGATGATCTTAGAGGTCTTTTCCAACCTCAATGATTCTATGATTCTATGAGCTTAAAAACGTTAATTAGAGGTGCCTGACTGGAGGTCTGTAGGGAAAGGTGTCTTAACAAACTAAAGCTAAATCTGCAAGAGCTCAAAACAACCTGGTTTCTAGTAACCTTTCCTTGAGAGGCATCATGTCCTCCTCCACATTCAGAGGGAGTGACAATGGCACAGGCATTCATGCCTCAGCAATTCAAGCCACACTTTTGGGTGATTAACAAATGCACCACTGGTGATTTAAATCGACGGAGACGGCTGAGGCAGTACAAGAGAACAACATGGTTTTCTACCTCTGGCAAAGCAGCAGGGTAGGGGACTTTGGCCGAGCTCTTTAACTGCCGCAGCTATGCCCGTGAACCCTCCAGGGTATTAAATGCTGAACAGCATGCTATGGCCACATCCAGCAGCGAGTCAGCTGATGGCAAGGGAAGTTCCCAGGACCAGAACTTCAGCCAGTGGGCTACATGTTTGTGGCATGGTTTTGATCTCATGGTTTTGATTTGGGAGCTAGCACTCTCCATATCAGGGCCTGGGCAAAGTTCAGGAGATAACTAGGGCAAGGACCATTTCCCAATAAAATGGATGCAGGCACTAGGTTCTGGACATCAAGTGACAGCCATTTCCAATGGTTAAGAATCTGGCACATTTAACTTAAGCATCAATTCAGTAGACATGTTCAAAGCACAGCTGCCATGAATTTTGAGTGCAGTGAGTCTACCTGCCATTCATGCCAAGCAGACTAAAATTGAGATCCCAGACAATGACGAAGGTTCAGAGAGTCTCACTTTGGTGCAAGTAACGTACAACAGGGCCAGAACCAGTTATGAAGCCTTCTCATCCTCTCCTCCCCCAGCTGCCTTCATCTCATTTATAAGCATTAATGCGACTTTTGCCTAGTGGAGTCTAAGTATACGTGTTAGACAGTCCTCAATATAGCACGCTGCACAGAAAGATCTGAGGTGGCCATAGAAAGCAAGCGGATCAACCGGTGAGGGTCCCACAGGATCTCTCTTCACTTAACCACATTCTCTCCAGGGAAGGAGTTTCAGAAGTCATGTGAAAGTACAGTTCAAATTTACATGTAAAAAACCCCTCTGCTCAGAAAGAAAACTAAAGCTTCCTGTTGACACCACCTACGCTGCCACTTAGGTCTGTGAGACCACGCACAGTTTCAACACAAGCAGTTACTTCTTCCAGAAAAAAGAAACTTTATCATTTTGTTATTCCAGCAGCTAAACCTTACACAAGGCTCCCACAAACAAAACAAAAGAAAATTAACAAAGGAACTATTTTAGTGATATTTTATGCATACCAAGAGACAAAAGAGACAATAAGGTTTTTATTCACAAGGTAGTAAGGCAAAAAAAAAAAAAAAGGAAATGAAGCTCTAGCAAGAAACAGTACTTACTTCAGAGTTGTTCCCATGCAGCAATAATCTCTGCTTAGTGTCAGCTAATTCCAGGTTTGAGGGCTGATTTAATTCTCTGCCATTACATCTTTCATTTTCTAATATACTCAGTAAACTTCTGGCCCAAGTAGCAGAGTACTGCCAGCCGCCTTTACCAGCGCATATTTTTAGAGAGGGCATCACATGAAGCAGCCCTATCTCCCTGTGAATCCCGTTGTCAGTGAAGCCCATTAGGTCCCATACCTAAAATCATGGCAGGGAAAGGTCTGGACTCCAGAAAGCCAACAGTCCACACACAAATTCACAACTAATTGGAATTCTACTCTAAACCACCAAGGATGCGCGCTAAGTATGTTCAAGTACAATTACAGCCGATTATATCATTTTTCACACGTCTTAGCCTACTTATGCTGTATTTGTTAGCTAGAAAATAAATACAGTACATGAATCTGCTTTCCACATAAACTGCTTCTATTTATGAAACAGAAAATTTGTCACTACTTCCTGTTACAGTAATTTTGTCCTCAAGTTACATAACAATAAAATTCAGGTTAACACTTACCCTGGCTAATTTATACTCAGCAGATTGACAAGACAGGTAACAACATAAACAAAGGGAAGTAGATTCATTCAGGAAAAGCATTAGCTTTACCAAAGAGGCAGGTACTGTGTCTCAGAGGTCATTAAAAAGATTCAACCCGTCAACCCGTTACAAATAGTTAGAAGCTCAAGAAGAGCCCAGAAGCTCTCTGCCTTCCCAGCTTCCGTAACGATGACTTACTGCAGCGCAGAAACTCAGAGCAGTTACTTCTTGTTTCGATAATTGAAACTCCTTGCTTCTAGAACTACCAAAGAAAGGAAGGAGAGACCATCACTTACATTTTCAGACCAGGCAACTTGCTGGAATGTACACTTTCCGTTGAACCCACACACCTATATTTGATTAGTTTGAGCCATGCCAGCAGATGAAAGACACGAAATACACTGAAATATACTACCTCTACCCTCAGAGGTACTATACAAGGATTTCAAACTTTTAACAGCAAAACTGAGGAGTCAGAGATTCTCCAATTGTTTCCAAATAGATTTTGACATTTGTTTGCATGATGCAGTCGCTATCAATATTTGAGAAATGAAAGCTTGTAATGCTTTACACACTTCACAGTATGTCTGAAGTTTTTCGAAGATTTTAAGTGAATGCAGTTTTATGAGGGCCGGGTAGTTACTGCACTTGGACTTTTAAATGTTTTCTCTGGTGCAACAGTCTACGAGCTGCCTTTTACAACTCAATGAAAAGAAGGCATGTGCTTTTAAGTGACTACTTACTGCTGGAAAACCAGGTTTCTTTCATTACAAACAGAAAATATTACCATTATTTATGAAAGCACCCTAACTCAAGCTACCTAGACTACACCACAGCAACAAGTTTTGTCATTGTTGGCATTAGATACATGTTGACATTACTAAAGCACCAAGCACTGCAGTCTAAAATGCTATCGAAGCATTATTCCCATTTACAAGAGGGTTGGCGATAAGCTGTGACCCAGCCCTTTCTGTGTAAAATTTTCAATATGGAATTGCTGGTTAAGGACACACCTATTATTTCCTACACAGACTCCAAAGAATGGCATTGTCTCTAGTGTTAAATATAGTATCTTCAACTTTGAAGCTCCGTTGCTTGTGCTACATCTCTGCAATTCAATACATATTTAACTGAAGCAGTTGCCATATGATTTAGGATGTTTTCAGCTACTGTCAACTTATACATACACTCCAATACCTAAGTTTCATAAAAAGCTTTAATTTATGAACCCTTCAGCATCAAGAAACACAGAGACTTCACAGAGTCAAAGCACGGCAGCAGGTATTTATCTTCGGTTTACACCAAGTTCTAGGAATCTGAAGACAATTTCCACACCACAAGCATCAGAGCTATATGGCTCAGCATGACCATGAAAGTTCCTTCACCTCCCTACTCTTGGAGGAGATCAAGTATTACACCACCAGATGTTTCCACCCAACCTCTGTAAGTTCTCAAGTGATGATAGATGAACGGCAGTGTTGTCAAGCTAATTAGCAGGAAAAAAGATTGAAGGGAAAAAAAAAAAAGGTTTATTGCTACAATATTGCCCAGAAGCATCACATTTGTCAGTAAGTCTTATCACCTTTTTCAGCTATTACCGATACCGCAACACTCAAATTGAACATATAGAAAGAGCCTGAGAAACAGGAATTACATACCTTTGAAAGCATGGGAAAAAAACCTGGAAGAATGTCACACAACACGTCTAGAATCAAAAGTTATTGCTACCCCAAAACATTGGCCGCTCCCAAGGCAACACTGGAGGCCGTAAGACTTGTTTGGATTCTTTAGTTTGCTGTACGCTGCAACAAGGTTAGCTACACCTCATCTGCAAGAAGAAAAAAGCCTCAAGCTAGCACCTTGCCAGCTCTCAGCTCCAGTGAAAAGGCATTGTGCCTCAAGACAATGGGAATAGATGCTCACTTGCAAGGCAACCGCAGAGACTCCTGGTTTCAATTCTCATGGAATAAACCCATTTGCCTTTGCACTGAAGGGAGCCAGGAGCGGTTACACGGTCAGCCATGCCGCCTCCGCAAAGGACCTGCTCTAGCTCCCTGCATCCCACATCTACTCTGCAACTAAGCATCCAACTAGATATTGAAAGGGACTATGTTACAAAACGACATCAGGATTTACACAGAAAGAATGGAGGCTAAAGAAGAGTTTTACCAATAGCTGCACCAGCAGCACCGTAAGTTACAGGGTGAGAAACCACAATGCTGACAGCAACTCTGACCAAAGAGGTGCCTGCTTGGAGTTTGGCAGCAGTGCTGAAGCTCCTGCAAAAGGTAGATGAGGAGCACCTGAACTTGCTCTGAGCAAGACATCACATGCCCTCTTTATCAGTTGTTTCTTCTACCTTTTAAGAAACTACTTTGTTAGAAACTCTTTACAAAGCTGGTGGCCAGTGTCTAACGCTCTGAAGATCAGGAGGAGACTTCCAGCAGGAATCTCTCCAGACCGTAGTGCTTCTGATCGTATCCAGCAGCAGCTCTGACACACACTGGGAATTGGGACCCCCAACCCAGGTCCTGTCTTGGCACCCAGGACCAACAGCAAGACTAAGGCAGGCTGTGGAGCACGGAGTGTGCACTTCTAACACCCCACAGCAGGGCCACGTTAACTCAGGTTGCCTGGGGTCTCTTCTAGAAATATTTTCATTACCCCAAGGATGGCAATCCCATCATCTCTCTGCATTTCTGTTCCCGTCGCAGACCACCTTCATCACATTTTTTTTTCCTAATACCCAGGTTGAATTTTCCCTGTTGTGACTTGTGTCCACTGCTTCTTGCCCTCAGCAGCAGCCTCAGGCAGCACCGCAGCGAACGCCCAGGACCCAAACCTGGGCAGCCGCACCGTCCTGGTTCTCCGGCTGGGTCAAGGCCTCAAGCACGCTGGGACACGTACCCTGTGGCACACAGCTACCACGACCGAGCAGACACTAGCGGTCTAGCACTCGCAGGTGGAGTTTCTGAGCCCCCTTCCATGCAAACCACCAGCATTTCTGTTCGCCACTCCTGCTCACTGAACCAGGAATGAGAAGCACCAGGCTTTCCAGAGAACTCACATTTCTGGTCCACGCTGTCCCAGACATACCAACATTAAGTACAAAACGCAAAGAACTAGCCAGTAGTTATCTTCGTTTTTGCCAAAAACTTGAGTAGCGAAAAAAAAAAAATTGTTGCTTACTGGCAAGATCAAAAAGTTATGTTGAGATTAAAGTATTTCACAGAATGCTTAATGAAACAGAAGCACTGGTGGGATTCATTTAACCAACAATTAGACAGCTATATTTAAGCTACACATCTAAGCTTCCTCTAAAGTGACAGAGAGGCATGCATGTGTACTGCCACGTTCAGATGGATGGAGTTTCTTATTTTCCTTCACCCCAATTACAGAAGGAGCCTAGACAGCTAGCCCATGCTGAGAGTTCAGCTTTTAAGGACCTGGTTATGCTAGAGGAATCCCATTCAGAAAAGGAAGGGAAGAGGGTAAGACACAGGCTGCAGTGAGCCTTGGGAAGTGTGAAATTAAGATTGCTACCTAAGGAGCTGGAAACATCTGGATACTGCTACCAACATTTTCAACTTTTTTTAATTATCAAAGTTCAGACATTTACTATAGATCTGCAATAGTAAAATAGTTTAAGAAGCGCAATCAAGTTAGTTACCTACAGGGAAGTCAGCTGCCAGTGAGATCTGCCGGTGAGGTAGAACAGGTAACACGCTAAAAGAAGGGAGATTCAGACTAGATAGAAGGAAGAAATTGTTTACGCTGAGGGTGGTGAGACACTGGCACAGGTTGCCCAGAGAGGTGGTGGGTGCCCCATCCCTGGAAACATTCCAGGTCAGGCTGGACGGGGCTCTGAGCAACCTGCTCTAGTTGCAGATGTCCCTGCCCACGGCAGGGGGGTTGGACTAGATGACCTTTAGAGGTCCCTTCCCACCCAAACCATTCCGTGATTTGACGATGTTGATCACAGCCCTGTCAGACTGCAGTACTAAAGGAACTCCCAGTACATAAAGCAGCACACCACACCAGACCCACGTCAGTGGTAAGAGACTGTTTCCAGCACTCCCCCCAATCCAACAACTGCTTCAGCCTATCTGGTACCTGTAGTGCTAATCATTAGTCCAAATATGAAAGAACACCAGTTTGAAAAGCATCCTTGAGGAAAAAGCTGTACAGGTATGGATGTCTGTGTAGATATTCCATGCTTAACAGCAATCAAGCAAGCAGGCCTCTTTCAGGGAGCGTTAAGTCAGATTTTGGAAATGCAAGACACGAATGGGTATTTCTCCAGGCTACGCAGTATAAATCCAGTGGGAAAGAAAGCCTCGAGTTGTTTTAGCTACAGAAAAGAACAAAAACATGCAGAGACTTCTAGTTAAACCCACACAAGACTTCTAGTTAAACCCACACAGAAGAGAAAAACCCACACAGTTAAGTTGTACCGAAACACTAAACATTCAAGACTCTGGTCTCTTTCCTCTTTCCCCACGGCCAGACAGGGAATTCCCAAAGCACTGGGAATTTGACAAGCCCATTCTTCACAAAGTGTTTCTGAAGTACCTTACCCCCTCGCAAGGGTTACACAAAACCCTTCTCCACATGTCATCAGGTCACGTAGCAAAAACAGGCACCGGCTGCCGCTACCAGGGGAATCCGTGCAACCTGCTCTCAACCCATGTCTTTTCCAGGCATTTCTCAA
Source organism: Aptenodytes patagonicus (assembly GCF_965638725.1). Lineage (NCBI taxonomy): Eukaryota > Metazoa > Chordata > Aves > Sphenisciformes > Spheniscidae > Aptenodytes > Aptenodytes patagonicus. Next base: position 1,035,269 of record NC_134951.1, on the reverse strand, counting down.
CCCCAGGCGGGATGAAGTTTCCTGGCAGGAGCAGCCAGCTCCCAGCCGCCATTCTTCCCGAGATTCTCCTGCTCCTTCCTCCACGCCGCCGCTAACAAGCAAGAACACGCTGCCCTTCCACAGCTCCAGAAAGGAGGACAAGAGCAAGCTGTTGCCACCCGAACGGTGGAAGTGGCCCACACCCTGCTCCCGAGGGCTGCCAGGAGCAGGTACAGTGAGCGCGGCCTGCCAAGACAAAACCCCACACATGCAGCACCGCTGGACTACAGGCAGCAACATCTGCTTAGCACAAGCTGAAAAAAACCCTTCAACTTCGGATTTTTTTTTTTCTATCCCCTGGTGAAGTATTTATCAATAGACTCTCAACCGATTCTCTAATTAAATATCAACATTAATTTTAAGTGTAGAAAAGATTAAGCATTTTCTCAGGATAAAGAGAGGGGAGTAACAGATTTTTCTTTTGAAAGAGGCAAATCAGGGAAGTCAAGAGGAAACCACTTCTCTGCACCCCCCAGTTGTGACTCAACAAGGCACTAAAAAATAGTCCTTGGTTTCTAAAATGAAGGCTGCATCCCTGCTTATCGGTTCCTGAGCAAGTTTTCTACCAACATCAATAGGCATTTCGTTTGGTCTTGTAAAATTCAAGAGCAGACCACGGCTTATTCGGACAGCCTGTCACAAGCTACAGGCCTGAATCTGAAACACTTCACCCTAGAAAACGTTAGTGACTTCACCCACTCTTTATCTTTGCCACTTACTGTTGAAGCGACAGTTCGGTCTCCTCCTGGACACAGCACCGGCTTAACTGGAGCAGCCAACCTCTGCACACTCCTTCCCATTTGTTTCCACATCTTCTGATCATACTTAGCACATTTAGGTAACAGCTGCCTATTAGTTTCAGCTGAACATAAATAGCGTGTCAGTGCAAGGACAAACAGAAAAAGGAGCAGCAGGGCTACGTGTCCTGTGCTGCCACCACACAGGTATGTGCCTGAGTAAGGAGTTCAGCAGCGTTCTCAACCTTCACCAACTGTGTTTGCCCCGAGGCAGTGACAGCAGAAGCACAGGGAGAAGAGCAAGCCCGGTTTAGGGTTTGTTTCATACCGGGGGCAGGGAAGAGGGAACACTAGGCACTGGCGCTGCTGCCAAGCGCTTTGTTAGCACAGAACAGCAACCCTAAAGTGAATTTTCACAAGTAACCTCTCAGTACGAGTACCAACCATTCGGTGCTTCCATGTCCCCAGATGCCCTATGCACTCTGCCACTACAGGTTTATACTGTAACATAAGAAGTCAGATCAGGGAACTGATCCAGCTCAGCTGAAAAAATAGCAATGTTAAAAAAAAAAGTTCCCAGCCAGCTCAGTTGCTCAGCTCTTCACCATACAGCTATCCACACACTTATCAGTGCTGCCAGGCATGCGTAAGCAAAACTGCTGCTCATTATCCATGGTCCTAGATAAAAAAAAAAAACAACCAAAAACCAAACACCCTCAATCACACCGTATCACACCATAAGTCCAATTCGCTCTGTAACCCTTCTCCTGGGCGTCCCAGCAGACAGAGGTGAGGAGAACCACTCTCTCCAGGCCAAAGAATACTCGTTCCACCTCCAGCAACCAAGAGCTGAGGGGATTCCCAAGCTCGAGACCGCATCCAGATCATCACGTCTAACAGCCACCGATGGATCCACTTCAATTTCCTACTTTCATTCTGCACCCATTTATATTTTCCCCTCCAAAACTTCCCATGACAGCAAGTTTTACAGCTCAGTTACCTATGTATAGGAATGATTTTTGCATCTCCTGCTGCCTGATGATTTCTGGACCCCACGTCATGGAAATGACTGAACAGGAGTTGGGGTGGGTTTTTTGTTGGGGGGGTGGGGGTGGTTTGTTGTTTGGTTTTTTACTAATTCGCCTGCTCCATGCCAGGAGTCAGATATGAACTGAACCCACAGCCTGGGCACAATGTAAACAAAACTCAAAGTTGGTTGCCGCTCCTGCAAGTGAAGCTGTAGATATGAGACAGAAAAGAAATATAAAGAAAAAGCAAGCCTGTACTTTCAACTCCTGTAGTAATACTCTTTTTTTGGCCCCCAGAAACTACTTGTTTTTCCAACTTCATCGCAACCACCATACAGCTAAAAGCATTTTCACAATTCAAAACATAATTTGCATCTAGTTTGTTCTCCCACAGTCTGCCAAGTTTTTCCCCATTCTCTATCTGGGACTCCTTCCTTCCCAATATTAATATCTCACAATCATGGGCAAACAAATCCTCACAAGATGTATGAAGAAACTTGCTATATTTACTATTTTTGATATCTGAGGACTGATTTTAAAAAATTTCACTGCTTAAATGTGCCCATATGCAATGATTCCAAAGCAAGTGCTTAGCAACTCAAAATCACTTCTAATAAAGGCCAAAGAAATAAATAATTAAAAAAAGAGGAAAAAAGGATTTAATCAGAAAGTAGTTTTCATATACCTTTGCATTTAAAACAATACAGTTTTGCACACTCCTAGCACAGCTTTGACATCAAGACCTCGCTGCATTCAGAATAAAATATGGGGTGACCAAACCTGCTTTTTCTCCCTCTCTTTGGATTTGTAGAGTTGCAGTCAGCATGAGCAAAGACCAGAAATACCGAACGCAACTGCATCTTCAGTATGGGTTAAGATCCATGAAAGCTTTACCTACATCAGTAGCATTTAGAGGGTACCTCACAATGATTATATACGCTTTGTTCTCTTGAGCACATTACTAGAAGTAGTCAGATTTCATGGGAAAACATTTTTTGTGACTCACCTTAATCTGCATTTTACTTAGTCAAACAATAGCAATTACATGCCTGAGTTCAGTTTTGACATTCATATTTTTAGACAGACATCCTTGCAAGAACAGCCCTCTCTACCTGCTTATGCCCAGGCAGCAAAGGCCAGCGCTCTACCTGCTGACCCTGAACAGCTTCACAAAGCGTGCCCACAGAGCTCCGACAGATCATTTTTTGACAGTTCACTTCAAGCTGTCATCAACTTGACACGTTGAATGCCAATAAAAAAAATTACTAAGGAAAATTAAGATCTCAGGTAGACATTGGCTGGAAGCTACTTATACTAACATTTTTATTATTAAAAAGAAAAGAAAATCTGCTGGCAGCACGAGTGGCAGCAGAGAAACTACTAACGTTACTAGCATTTGGGGAGAGGGGAGACCAGGCAGCAGTCTGTTTAAGGGAAGCCTCCAGTACTCAGTGCTTCGGAGCACCAGGGAGCAACACCACTGCCCAGAGGAACAGCTACCACAGACAGACCTGACCTAACTGTAGAGTATCCGCAGAGCACAACTGAAAAGTCACCACAATTTCTCAAAAGAAGATACCATAAAAACAATCTTTGCACCAGAGCATTACTGGAGAGCTATTAAAAATAAGAATGGTTTGTGACAGACTAAGTCTTCTATAATTTATTCCCTTTCTACCTGAAAACAGCAACATAGCATTTGAGGACAAGGCCCCTGCTCTCTCCAGGGAGGTTACGATGACTTAGGGATTCTTGCAGAAGAGCCATCTGGATTATTTATAGTACCTCTAGACAGGGTAATGAAATCATTCACACAGGCACCTCATCACATCCAAAAGCTTAACTGCTGCTTTAGCAGGAAATATTAGATTGAAGTGATTCAAAGTCAAATGTTAAATTTGACTCGGTTAACATCGAATTACATGGATAGTAAATTATATCCAAACTGCCATCATGGATCATGCTTAATCAGTCCTTAAAATGTGTAAAGATAAAAGTAAGTGAATGCAAGTTACTAACGTTATTATTTTATCTTCACTTACATATGCAGACAAGCCTTTGATTTTATAGAACTAAAACACTTCCCCCCACTCGTATTTTATATACACGGGCTAGTTTCAATATTCTTTGAGACCCATCTTTTCCTGTAAAGACTAGAAAGACTGAACCAGTCCCTGCTTGCAGCCATCAGTACTACTGTACATTTTACTTGTTTGACTATCTCCGGTTCTTGGTGGAGCTCAGCGCAAACACAGAAGCATGAATCAGAGCTAACAAGCTACCAAGTATTTTTTTTTTTTTAAATATAAGGAGAGATTCAGCCAATAAGCCAATCACCTTCAATGTCATCTACTGTGTACACAAGTGCTTTGGAAATAGCATTTCCTTGTTGTTACAGGTCAAAGACTCCATCTGAGTTTTTTCCTGAAACTCTCCTCTTCCGGCTGCAAAACCAGCCCAAGTTGTGCAGCTACTGTGGTGGGATTTATCACAGCAGGTACCACCGCGCAAAGCACCTTTTTGGGCTCCGTGTTACGTTCCTGGATTGCCATTGCTGCCGTCACTGCTGCAGCAGAGGAAAACCTGAGAAAGTCTAAAAACCGTAGTTACCGGTGGTAATTCGAGATTAACATATTTTCAGACAGATTACTCAATCGCTTTGTTGTAATAATGCGGAGAACAACTAAGTGGACAGGTGTTTTAACCCAGTTCCAAGATTCTTCCTTCACAGATGGGCTGCTTTTTAAAGGAGCCAACGTACAGTCTCCCTTTCAACTGACACTGCTTGCACAGGACACTTTCCCACCAGGTTTCCTCATTAACCAATTACTTTCAGAAGAACTAAGGAAACAATACCTTTAAGCCATCTTTGGGCAGTTAAGCACCTGGAATTCAGCATCACGTGGAAAACCTATTTGTACCCCCAAAGTCTGGTAAATGCCACTGTGAAGATGCAAGTCTGACACACTCTGACACACCAGCCAGTCATCAGGTGGTGTTCACAGCTACTGTAACCAGACATTTAGTTCAGAATTTACGAAATAAAACTTGTTTGCCTTCCGGTGTACCTGCACTACAAACAGTTTCTTTTATGTACTCCAGAAATAAATACCTACTGGTCTAAATTGGTTTGACTGTTCAGAAACGCTTCCAAACTCTGCACGTGCACACTTGCTACTAAACCTGACGATATTCTGCTTGAACGCTCAAAAACTGCAGTGGTATAGACCAAGAACTAATTACTGAAATCACTAGTCACTAAATGGACAAGTTCTCTGGAGCAAAAGCCACCATATATCCACTGACTTCTTAACTAAGACATTGACTATTTTTAGCTTTCAGAATTGAAATAAACCTTCCCAGCAAACTCAGAAAGCAACAAACGCCACGTGATCCAGGCGAGAATTTGCCAAGCAGCGCAGAATTACACTACAGCCACAGCAGCAAAATAAATACAGCCTTCCATAGTCAAGGTATGCAATGTTAAGAGACAAGATTAAGCGACTGTCACACACACACCCCCCAAAACAATTAAGCAAAATCCCGAGTGGAGGCCCAAAGAGCTTTTAGGCAACAACTATGACTTGACACTTAGTTGTCCCAAATATAACTTCCTTTCACTTCAAACTACCCAAGGCTTGCAAGAGTGTCTTTTTACATCTTGTAGTCTGAGCTGCAATTTTTAGGGCGACGTTTTGACATTGATGAGGAAGTACACAGGAGCGTACTTACACCTAGCACTAAGATTTGCACTGATACTCTATGTTCTCCTACCCTCGGTGAACAGCGGTGTGGCCAATCACTTAAGGGATTCACATCAAGCACAAAAAGCCAGATCCAATTCACAGCCCACCCCCCCAAAAAAAGATTTTCTTTTTTCCAGAGTGTGGTAGGTATCTGCACATGGTACATCAGTGGGCACTGCAAGAAAGAGCGGAGGCATGAACCCTCTTAAATTGCCAGGGTCAGTCACCAAGAAGGTTAGAAGCTGCTGACCCAAACTCTTCATCTGCAAAACAAGACGGTGTTCAGGAGAAGAACAACAAAATGCTCTGATAAACCTAGGGAGAAAGGATGTTAGGTACAAGGCCTGTCTCGCAGCGTAGATTACATAGAAAGAGAAAAGCCTAGGGAAACGCACAGGTCTCTTTCGTGATGTCGAAGGAACTACCGTGGTCGGGAGCTGTGCTCCAATGAAGGGCTAAAGTCAGCTTTGCCAGAAGCCCAGCGGCTCGCTCGCAGACGAGGGAAGGACAGCTTCATTAGGTGAGAAAACAGACCCCACCCACAAGCGTAATCATTTCTGCTAAGCCACATCAATAGCGGGGAACATACCGCGCAGGGATGGCAGCCCCACCGCCCTCGCGCGTGCGGGGGGCTGGAGATCGACCAGTGACGGAAGGAGCCAGGTGGGCTCTCGCTGTAGCTGGCAGAGGGTCTGGGGGACAAGCTGCCAACGCAACCCCCGCGGGAGGGGAGGAGAGGGTCGCTCGGGGTCACCGACAGCGGAGAAAACTGCTGCGCTCAACTGCGGAGAGAAACCGAATCATTCCTCCCTGCGGCAGGGGCGAAGCCGGTGTCGGGTGTGACCGGGGCAGCCGGCTCTCCGAGGGCTTCGTGTCGACAGCGAGAGCAAGGAGGCGAAAGGGTGTGGGGGAACGGGGGTCCCTGGGGACCCGCGGGGACACTCGGACGCGGGGGCCGACACAAGGGGAGAAAACACGACCAAAAGCTGCGAGGGAAGGCAGGGGGCTGGGGCGCGGCGGGGCTGCAGGAGCCCATCAGAGCGGGAACGGGGCGGGGGGGGAGCTCCGCTTGAGGGGGCCTGGCCGAGGGTACGGACCCCCGGGGGTGCGGGGGGGGGGGGGGCCGGGGGAGGCACTGACCGATGGTGGAGATGAAGGTGGTGTTGAAGGCATCGTCGGAGAAGCGGAAGAGCACGCAGGTCTTGCCGACCCCCGAGTCCCCGATGAGGAGCAGCTTGAAGAGCAGGTCGTAGGTTTTCTTCGCCATGGGGAGGCGCGGCGGCCGCCGCCGCCCGCTCCGGCCCCCTGCTCGCCCCCCCCGCCGCCGCCGCCGCCCTCGTTCACCGGGCGCCCCCGCCGCGGCTCCGCCCGCCCACCCCGGCCGGCAGCACCGGCCGCGCCGCTCGCGAGGAGGGCGGCGGCGAAGGAGGAGGAGGAGGAGGAGGAGGAGGGGGCCCACAAAATGGCTTCCTGTCGCGGGGCGGCCCCGGCGCCTCGCGCGCTCCCCGCGCCGCCACGGGCCCGCTGCTCCTCACCGGGAGGCGGCGGCGCCCGGCCTCATAACCCCTCGGCGCGACGCGACTCGGCTCGGCGCGGCCCGGCCCGGCTCCCCCGGACGGCGGCGGCTCCCCACAGGCGCTGCCGAGGCTGCGCGCGCCGCTCGGTAACCGCGCAGGCCTCCAGGCGGGGGCGCGCACGCCCTGACGCCAGCACGCACGCGCGCGCGCGCGCCCCTGGCGGCAACGGGGCTGCAAGGGGGGGGGGGGGGGGGCGGCGCGCGCGCGCCCGCGGCCCGCCGCAGGACCCCGGCGCGGTGACGCCACCCGCCCTCGCGGCCGCGCGCCGGGGCGGGGCCTGAGGGGGCGGCGGCCCCGCCTTCCCGGCCTTGCGCCGGCCGGCCGCCGGCGGAAGTCCCGCCTCCCCGCCTTTGCTGGCCGGGCTCCCATTGGGTACGCCCGCCTGCCAGCCTCGCCTCCTCACGGGGGGGGGCGGGGGGCGGGGGGCAGGGCGCGAGCGCGACCCTCGGCGGGGGGCGGCGGGGCGGAGGCCGCCCCCTGGCGGCGGGCGGGGTGAGGGGGGCGCCGGGCCCTCACAGGGCCCCGGGCCCGGCCCCGGTGCCCCCCCCCCGCCCCCGCCCCGGGACAGGCCCTGGGCCCGGCAGCCCTTCCGCGGTGCCCCCAGGCCCCGCCGGCCCCCGCCGCGGCCCCCCACTGCAGCCGGCGGCCTCCTCAGGCCCGGGGCCTGCCGGCCCCGTCCGAGCCTCACCGGGCCGCCTGCGGCTCAGGCTGCAGCCGCCGGGCCCGGCACGCGGGGCCTGGGCCCTGGACCCCCCGGGGAAGGCGAGGGGCGGTCAGCACTGCCCTGCAGCCACCACCCACCAGCCGAGAGCCGGTCCGAGCCCAGCAGCGGCTGGGGACGGGCACCGCTGCCGGGGGACCGAGGGCGTACCGGGGCTCGACAGGCCAGCAGCTCCCGTGAACAGCTGGAGCCGAGCCCTGCGCAGAGGGGCATCCCGGGCGGCCTTGTGCAGGCTCTGCCAGAAGTCGGGAGCAGAAACCGGACGAACCCACGGGCTGGAAGCGGGTGACGCAGGGGCTCGGCCGCCGCGGGAAGCCCGGGTACCTCCTGCGCGTGGTGTGTTTGCGGTGGACCCGGGCGGCTGCACGGCGGGTGCTGGTCACACCGCCGCCAGAAGTGAAGGGAATAACCCAGTAGCTACCTGGGCGCTCGGGGCGTTCGGTCACAGCTCCCGCTCTTACCGGACGGGAGAGCGAACCCTCCCGTAAGAGCTAAGCTGCAGAGTCACCACTGAAGCCACTTGACATGCCGGATCAGCGGGGGGCTGCTAGAGACCCCATCGCTTCAACGTGGGGAGGAGCAGCCCTTTCCAAACAAGCGAGCGCTCGCACACGTTCGAACCCAAGCCGTCCCGCAGTCTGATCCAGCACGCTGCCAACTGCAATTCACTTACATAATTAAGTATTCCGCGATCAGCGATTTCCCACTGTTTGCAAGACGAGTTACCTCCAAAGGTTTAATAGGAGTCACATCCTTCCCACCCGGCCCCTCCCAAAGCACGGCTTAGCACATCTCTGAAAACAGACACTCGGTTTCTTTCCTTTGTATTTTGTTTTCTCAGCCTTTGCGGCTCCCGCTTGCAGGCACGCTTCCCCCGCGGTGAGTGGGGTACAAGCCTCTGTCTCAAGAAACCTTGAACTCTCACAGCGGGTTCTGTCCAGGAGCTGACACAGCAGATAGGGCTGTGGCAGGAGTTGGTGGCTTCACAAAGAAGGTTTATTTTTAGCGCTCTGCTAGATCAGTTTAAGGGCACTGTATGAAATGCTTCCTGTCTACGACTGAGCAGATAAGGAGAAAAACGCCAGCATCCATGGAGAGCTCCGCAGCGAAGGCACTGCCACAGATACCGAGCGGGGACCCACGGGCAGGCGGCTTCCCGTCAGTCCCCAAAGGTTTATCAGCAGAAACGCATCACGAGATGTTTGCACCGATGTTTACAATAACCTTTTGTCCTAGAGAGTTTGTTAATGGACTTCAAAGAAGTTTATCTTTTAGGATCCTAGAGAGGAAGCAATACGAAGTCTCGCATATCCCACTGCAACCAAGACAAAGTATTTTCCGACTGACGTCTAAGACTGGCCCTGATGTTAAATGTTACCCCCTGAGGGAGCCGGTCCTGCAGGAGACACCCCGCCAAGGACAAGGACACCCTTGCTCAGTGTGTCCTGGTCAGGAGACCATCACTGCAGGGCTGGTAGATTTGGGGATGTCCAGGGAGAGGCGGAACAGTTCTCACAGCTCTCCCCACCACATCCTCCCAAGGATCTTCTGTCCTGATCTCAAGAGGGCACTGATCTGATGTGACGGGGGGTAATTACCAAATTAGGAGGAATGCGGTGGAAGGGGAGAGCCAGCAGGACCTGGCAGCCTCTTCCCGGCTGTCGGAGCCCGCCTGCCAGGAACAGCTGAGCAGCGGGGGTTGCAACACCGCGCCACAGATGCATGCCCTCCAGATCTCGCCATGGGGAGGGGAAAAGTGAATCATGAGCAAGTTGTGCAACTGTATTTAAGTTTGGGGAGGTTTGCTTGAGGAGAGTGGTGACATGCTGGGCTCGCTGGTTACTCAAATCCTCTCACAAAACAGGGCCCAGCCCTTGGTGTGCACAGGGATGGAAAAGATCTTTGTCACCCAGGAGGCGTCAGCAGCCCCACCGCCGCAGCGAACAAGCAGCTTTGTTTTCTCCAACTCCATCTCCCCCAGCCAAGGCAGGGATGGGGGCTCCGCTGCTCGGCCACAGGCACAGGTCGGGCCACCTGAGGAGGTTCTGGTCCCACCATTTCTGGTTCTTCACCTTGAGGGATGAGCTCCCAGCACAGACCCTCCCAGCTCTCGGCTACCTGCAGCTCCCACCACTTCAGGAACGGCTGGAACCCGAAACTTGTGTAAGGACAAGAGCCCTGACGGAGCTGGCGGTAACAGCCCCAGGTGCTCAGCGCGTTGTCTGAGGAGGAACAGAAAAGGGGTTGAAGTTGCTCCACCTGCTGCCGTACGGCACCGTCCTCTTAGCACCGTCCACCGACCACGGCGTGGTCCGTGCTGCGAGCACCCCGGGCACCAGACCAGGAGCTCTGAACTCCAGCCACCCCTCCAGCTGTAGGCACATGCAGCGCCCAGCTGCCTTTTCGATTTCGCTGCTGTTGTCATCGAGGCAGGGGAACTCACATAAAACATACCAAGCTATACCCAGGAGCTGGGTGGATTTTTTGAGACACCCCTGGAGAACCCCATGTAAGAAGCTTCGTCAGAAAGATGAATTCCTGAGGAGGGGAAGTAAAAGCGATGCAAGGAGGGTCCCCCGCACTGCTTTTCTCTTTTGCAGATACTTGCATATGTGGTGCTGGGTCTCACCAGGCTTCCCAGCCGCCCTCCTGCCTCCAGCTGGCCCACACAGCCAGACCGAGCAGCCTCCGATAAGGCCATTTTGCCAGTGGCAAGACGGGCCGGTGTTTGGAGCGGCTCCTACCACCGCTGCCGGCGGGGTTGGGCTTTCACCACCTTGGATCACACATTCCTGCCTCTTACCCCATCTGTCTCCCAGGCAGGGCGGTAGTGGACAGCCAGAGAATAAGAGGAACAAGAAAGGCAGCTCCACGTCCCTGAAATGGGGACCCTCTCCCCTGTTTTCTGTCCCAGCTGGCACCACCCCGTCGAGAGCAGAAGGACTTGGTCAGCACTTCCAGGCACAGGGAGGATGCAAAGGTCACGCAGAGCCCAGCGCCTTTGGCAGAGGGCTTGGTGTGCCGGGCACTTCTCTTATTTCTGCACAGTCACCTCGGCTCGGCTTCTGGCGAGGCAGTGCCAGCACGGGCAGCTCAGCAGGGCTCTGCCCAGCAGCGGGCAGCACGCTTGGACGCGTCCGAGGAGCTTTCTGCCCTCGCTGCTGCCCAGTCCGGCTCTGCGCAATGCGACGGGGCAGACCTCGGCCGTGCACTCACAGGGGCTCCTTCCCCAGGTTTAATGCTTAAGGACCTCGGTCTTCCCGTGCCTCTGCCCCCTCCAGGACAGCCGCCCCCCTCCAAGAGGTTCAGCCCCTCTGTCTGCTGCCAAAAGTTTCTGCCCTCCAGTCGTAGCATCGCTTGCTTATGCTGGGTCATGATCCCACGCTGCCGGCGAGCGGGGGAAGAAGCTCCGCATTGTTGTCGTCAGTGCTTTGCAGAGCCAGTCACTGCCTTGTTTTCTAAGGTTTCTCACCAGGGAGCGGAGCAGCGATTAGAACAAGGGACTGAGAAGCGGCGATTGCCGGCTCGCCGCCGCCGCTGAATGGTGCTTTGACCTCCGACAAGCGGCAGCACCGCTTCCCCCCCCCGCCCCCCCGGCACCCGGGGACTCGCTGCGTACCTGGCGCAGAGGCAGCGCTGCCTCCAATGCCTTATTCTTTGTGGAGCAGCTTGAGGTCACTGAAAGAAGGGCTCCCTAGAAGCATGTTAACGATAAATAAGTAGCTACCTACAAAGGAAGATGAAGCATTAGTCCCTGGATGCGTGTAGAAAAGGGCCTGCCCCACACGCACTGGGGATTTATTCTGCTTACGAGAGGGTTTGGAGGGATCTCGGGGGGAGCGTGGGAATGCCCCAGTGCATTTGTTGAGCGCTGTACAACCAGGGCTCTGCCTCTTTCAATTACATCTTGCCAGCAGATTATTAAATCCTTTAATCTCTGAGCAATGATGCTGATCTAGTTGCCTTACAGACATTGCTCACACCACATCTGTTGAAAACCTGGATCCGAGATAAAGCCTGGAGCCTCCCACGTGGTTGCCAGCTGTCCCTTTCCCCTCCTTTCTCAGCTCCCGTGGGACGACGGCAGAGATGGGGAGAGGGACGGTGGGGCGTAGCCTGGGGCTGTGGGACCTCGGCAAGCGGCTGTGGAGTTCCCCCAGGTGACGCAGGAGTCGGGGCAGAGCTGGGACGCGGCTCGGGGGCCGCAGACAAGGGGCATCGGGCACGTGTAGGCTCCCAGCCTGCAACCTCTGAAGCCGGGCAGGGCTGCAGCTCCTTCCAGCCCTCCTTCAGCGTGGCCGGTGATCGGCGAAGTGGCACAAGATACCATAAGCCATCCAGCCCCGCATCCCAACGGGATTCATCCTCTGGGGCTGCGTCAGAGGGTCTTCCCCTCAAGGGCAGCCCCAAGGGCCTGCAAGAGAGGCAGCACGTTGCAGTAGCTCTTGTTCCTCGTCTCCTGTTCGTCAGGAGATGCAGCTCATCACTCACCCGGCTGTTTTAAGCGTCTGGGGGTCATTTGGAAAGTGGGCAGTTTCCTTTAACGACACGCCTGTGGATGGGAAGATGTTGGAGCTCTGCGCCCCAAGCTGGCTCCCGTACTGCTGCTGACATCTAATTATAGAGGAGTCAGCTGCCGGCAAACTGATCCATCCAAAATCCAGGCTTAGTATGAGCTGCTCTCGCCCCTCCAACTCCCCCCTGCTTTCGACATGGGGTGAACCTTGCACTGGAGCGATTCCCTTGCTGCCTTCCCGGGTGGCTGTGGGAGCTCCCCTTTCCCTGCCCTCCCGTGCCGTGCCCGGGCAGCCTCTGCTGCTGTACGAACGCTCAGGTCGCGGACCAAAAAAGCCAGAAAACCTCTGATCTCGGCCCAAGGGGTGGCTGGAGCCCGAGGTCGGTCAGCACCAGGGATGCTCACGACAGCCACCCGCAGACCCCCCTCAGCAGAACTTACCTTCCCCTGGCTCCCCCAGCCCGCCCTGCGCCAGCCTCTGCTTGCACTGCCTCTTTCCACAGGTGTCGTGGCCGGGAGGTGGAGGCAGCCTGGTCCTGCCCGCAGGGTCCATAGGGAACGGCCAGGAGCCATTTCTTCCTCCAAGCCCTGTACAGGGAACGTGGCTCGCTGGGTATGGGGTGTCTGGGGAGAGAAGGAGGCGTTTGCAGCGCGGGTCAGGAGGATTTAGCAGAAGCTGGAGGCTCGTTCCCAGATATCTTTTGCCGAAATGGCATGGTAGGACACATCTCTCAAGTCACAGAGAAACAGAAAGGTGTCCCAGGCCTAGAGGGTGCCAGGCGTGGCAGCAGGGGGACCCCAGAGTGGGGTGGCCTTTGCTCTCGGAGAGGCTACGATGGGCGGCCGGAGCAGCTCCAGGTCCTGAGGAGAGGAGACCAGGCAAACATCAGCCGGTTCAAGCACCAGGCAGCTCTTGGGCAGATGGCCGAGCTCCCCCCAGCTCCAGCTGCTTGGCTGTGGGATGCGGCTCAGCCGAGGATGCTGGGAGGCAGCTCCCCACGGGATTTGGGATGGGCGGCTCCTCGGGCACCCTCCGCGCTCCCCAACAGTGCTGGGAAGAGAGGAGCAGCTGGAGAGACTCTGCTGTTTCACAAGCTCCCCCACCAGTGAGCCGGTACGTTGAGACAGAGACAGCACGAGGGAAGCCGGGAGCGCATGGCAGATGAGGAGCGACACAAGCAGACGGGGATATGGCCGAACTGAACCGCAAAACTGCCGCGGAGGAGGGAAATGGGGAAATAAATCCGGTGGATCTCTGGCAATGCTGGTGAGCTGGTTTGGGGGAAAGCAGCCAAATGCCTGCCGGGCCCCCAGGGTCCCTTTCCCCCTGTAGAAGCCAAGAGAAGAAAGCTGAGAGCGAGAAGGGCCATCAGTGGGGGGCAAGCGAGAGGATCCAGTCTCTCAGCTGCTGCCTGAGCTGGGGACATCATCACACAGGGACGTATTCTTTCCCTATCAGGGAGGACGGGCTTTTCTCCGGGGCTGGTCCGGCCAACACCAATACCAGTTACTCAAACCTCAAGAAAAAGCCTAAGGAATGTCAACCCAATGCTGGCAGCACGGAGACCGTCGTCCCTGCTCCCAGCCCATGTCCCTGCTCCCAACCTGTGCGCCTCTGTGTGTCCCCGCAGCAGCATCCGCAGAGGGCTGAGGTCCCCCCTTGGGACAGTGGTGCCTCTTGGGACCCCGCTGGCTGTGGCAGGACTCTGCCCAGAGGATGCTCGTTGAGCCCCAGCACCGTTTTTCTGGCGGCAGCCGGGGTAGGAGGGTTTTGGCAGCCTGGGAGTGCTCCCGCTGCAACTTTGGTTTAAGCAAAGCAAAGGCGCGACACGGCTGGGCAGTGGCAGCGAGCCGCGCTGAATGGCACCGGGAGCTGGGAATGAGGGACCGTGAGGATGCTGAGGAGCCAAGCGGGAGGAGGTGGAGGCCAAGTGCCATCAGCCCTGTTCTGCATCCCGGCCCTGAGTTGAGGCTGCGATCGGAGCAGTTTTGAGAAGACCTCGGACAAGGGTTGGGGGAGGAGGGAGCTGGCGGCACTGGCCAGCCCCACGCCGGGTGCAGCCGGCAGCTGAGCACCGTCTGCCCATGGGGAAACAGGGCTGTCGGTGGCTCGGGCGAGCTACTGCACCGGGGCACGTGGTTCAGGTCCCAGCGCATCCCTGGCACCCTTTTCCCTTGTGCACAGCCCCGGCAGAGACCCCAGGGTGGTCCAACCGCCCCAGGGACCACGGTGCTGAAGGAGATGGGATGGGGACCGCAGGGTCCCACGGGTGGCAGAGCATCACCGCCAGCGCCGGCACTGGGCGTCCCTTCCCTCCCACGTCTGCCCAGCTCTGGCTGACGCTGCTGCCCGGGCCAGGCAGCCAGGGAAACCCAAGAGGCCGGGGCAGACCTGGCCTGGTGGTCTGGTGCCCGTGGGAAGGGCATCGCGAGGTCTCCTGCTGCCCCGCTGCCAGCACCTGGCGCAGGCAGGGCCCTGCTGCCCGTCCATCCTTGCTGCCCCGCTGTTGCCACACCACGGGTGTCGAGCTGGAGGCCGCCGGAGGCTGAGGGCTCTCCATCACTGCCACCCTCATCGGCACAGCCTCCGGCCTCACTACGAGTGATGCTGGCATGATTTGGCCGGAGCCGCTGCCAGAAACCTGCCCGGCTTGGCAGGGCTTCCCTCCCGCTCCCCATTAATTCCTTAATGACTGCAGCCCACGGCTTTGCCAAGTCTGGGCAGCCCCAGACCCCCCCCCCCCGGCCCCAGGAGACGCCTCGCCCTGGGGGGCTGCCCCAGGATGGAGGGTGCTGGGTGTCTCGATGGCTGGGGGGAATATGGGGCCATGGCCCCCCCGGCTCCCCCCGGCCACCCGCGAGGGCTGGGAATTGGCTCATTTGACATTTTCTAGCATTTTTTCCAGTGCGGAGCATCTCCCCGGAGCAGAGCTTGGCTGTGTTTCCATGGGAGCGTGGGGGGCTCGGGGGGCCGTAGCCCCTTCCCTTCCCATCCCATCCTGTGCCAACTGCCGGCACGGCCCCCCAGCACGGCCGGGGCGAGGGCAACAGCCACCCATGCCGGGGTCCCTGCCGCTGGCCGCAGGGGCAGCCCCCGCCTCGCCCCACGGCAGCACTGGGAACCCAGCACAGGCAGGCCCAGGGGGCACCCAGGAAGCAGCAGGGTGGGAAGAAACCCAAGGGGAAACTGCCCCCAGCCCCTCCACTCAACACCCCGGGGGGCAGGGACCACCAGTGGCCAGGACTGGGCAGAATGAGGGATGGCCAGGGGTGGCACGGTGTCCCAGAGCTGGCTGCAGTGTCCCAGGGGTGGCCACAGTGTCCCAGTGGTGCCAAGGTGTCCCAGAGATAGCTGTGGTGTCCCAGAGATGGCCACAGTGTCCCAGAGTCAGCCACAGTGTCCCAGGGGTGGCCGCAGTGTCCCAGAGGTGACCGTGCTGTCCCAGGGACAGCCTTGGTGAGCCAGGGGTGACCATGGTGCTGGCAGTGGTGTCTCAGCGGTGGCCATGGTGTCCCAGAGATGGCTATGATGTCCCAGGGATGGCTGCAGTGTCCTGGGGGTGACCATGGTGTCCCAGGGATGGCCATGGTGTCCCAGGGATGGCGGCGGTGTCCTGGGGGTGACTGTGGTGTCCCAGGGATGGCAGTGGTGCCCAGGGGTGGCCGTGGTACCCAAAGCCAGCCAGATTTCCAAGGGATGGATACGGCCTCTCAGGGGTGTCTGTTCTCCCGACAGCAGCCATGATGCCCAAGGGATGGCTACGGTGTCCCCAGGGTGGCTGTGGGATGTGGGACGGGGAGGAATGGGAAAGCCAAGGCTGCGGGAACTGGGACCACCCACTGCAGCGGCGGCAGCGTTTTGGGGTTGACCCAGGCCCGCGGTCAGGCCTCGAATGGCATCCCACCCCCTGTGGCACCAGGACCATGTCCCCTGTCCCAGCCAGCCCAGTGTCACCCCTGGGATGCTCAGCCCCACCTTGGCCGTGGTACTGACACTGGTATGGTACCCGCAGCGAACGAGGGAGGGGGCAGCATCCCTGGGGGGCCATGGAGACCCTCAAACCCTGGGGTCTGGGTGGGAGCGGGGCGGTGCCCCCCCGCCGGGGGGGCCAGCGGGGCCGTGAGTCACTGCACGGCTCCCTCCGCCCCGGGACTCACCCTGCACCCCACCCTGTGACTCAGGGCCCGGCAATCCACCCCCGTGGGCGCTCGGCCACCCACGCGCCATCCCGTGCTGCCAGCCGCACCGGAACGTCACTGGCCACACCACCGGGACCCCCACCCAGCCAGGGCTGCCCCAGGGTCCCCCAACCCACACCCCCTCCTTGCACACGGATGGGATAAAGCCGGTGATGGGGGTCCCCTGGGGCCCACGGCATGGCCCCCATATGCACTGTATCCCCCCGTGGAGCAAAGGGTGGGGGGCAGCGGGGTGCTCAGGGCTCTGCCCCGGCTGCTTTGGGGGCTGCTGTGGGGTGGGTGGCCCCGTGCCCCATAGTGCCGCTGCCCACGCACCCCGGGGCTGGCCCAGGAGGGGCACAGTGAGGGTCCGCTGTTCCCCCGGCCCCACCACCCCGGGGACAGCCCTGGGCTGCCCCAAAGGTCAGCCCCGAGGCCAGGCCAGAGGCCACCGGCCACCACCAGCACCCTCCGGTCCGGTGCTGACACCTGCGGGCGAGGGACCGTCCCTACATGTCACCCTGCCTTACACGGCACTGTGTCCCTCCATGTCATTCTGCCCCTACATGTCACCACATCCCTATGTCACCGTGACCCTACAGGTCACCCCATCCTGACATGTCACGCTGTCCCTCTATGTCACTTTGCCCTTATGTCATGCCCTGCCTAAATTTCACCCCCTTCCTACGTGTCACACCTACCTGTCACCGCAGCCCGGTCCTGCGGGGGTTTGGGGCAGGGGCACCGCAGCCGGGGGGTGCCGGGGGAGCAGGACTACGGCACCCTTGAACCCATCTGCCTTGGGGACGCCGGGCCAGTGCCACAGGCAGAGCTGGGCAGCACCAGGGTCCCTTCCCCGTGGCACAGGGATTTGGGAGGGAACCAGAACGTGGTGGCTGCAGCAGGGACGGGACAATCAGGCCTGTGCCGGCCCCGTGGGGGGGCTGACCCCCACCTGACGGCCGTGCCCACGTTGTGGGGCGTCTGCAGGGCCCCCATGGACAGACCCTTCCCCAGGACAGGGCAGGAGAGGGGAGGTGGCCCTGGTGCAGACCCCTGTTCTGCCCTGCGTCGTCCCCGGAGGCTGCGGTGGTGCCATGGGGCAGTGCCGGGTGCTGACAGAAGCCGAGGCGAGGGGGAGCGTGGAGCCAGGGGCACGGCTGCCCCGCGTGCCCGTGGGGAGAAGTGGCATCACAGCCTGGTGGGATCCCCCGGACACACACACATGGGGTACGGTGCTGCTCAGCCCCGCTCTGCAGCCTGGTGCGGGGTAAACCCCAGTCCTGCGGTGACCTGTCCTTGTCCTCCAGCACTGGGATCGGGGCAGCCCAGGCCCCAGCAGTCACCCCCTCCATAGCCCCCACCATCCCCCCATCATCCCCTCCTTCCATTCTCCCTTCTCCAACCCCTCTCCATAGTCCCCCCCATCCCCTCCATTGCCCCTCCATCCCTCCTCCACCACTCCTCCATCCCCCCATCGCCCCCTCCATCCCTCCTCCAACCCCCCCTCCATCCCCCTCTATTGCCCCCTCCATTCCCCTCCACCCTCCCCATCATCTCCCTCCCGCCTCCACCATGGCCTCCATCCCCCCCTGCATCGTCCCTCCCATCCCCCTTCCACCCCCCCTCCATCGCTGCTGCATCCCCCCTTCCACCCCCCCTCCATCATGCTCTCCACTGAATCTTCCATCCCCCTCCATCCCCTCTCCATCCCTCCTCCATCCCCCTCCACCCTCCCCATCATCTCCTCCACTGCCCCCCCGCATCCCCCCTCCATTGTCCCCCCCCCGTCCCACTTCCATCTCCCCTCCATCTCTGCTGCATCCCCCTTCCACCCCTCCTCCACCATGCCCTCCATTGTCGCCTCCATCCCCCTCTGTCCCCCTCCATGCTGGGGCCGTGCCTTCGGGGAGGGGACCGTCCTCCCCTGAAAGCTCCTCCTGGAGACAGAGGACTTGGATTGCACCAGGCAGTCCTGCGTATGGCAGCAAATACCCTAATTAATTAATTATGGGATAATCTCTGCTTCCGGGGAACGGGCAGCTGCTGAGACTCGATTAACCACAAGAATGTTTAATCTCCCACCGAAGCCCCGGGCTGCCTCTTCCGTAAGGCGCCGGGGATTATTCCCGCCGGGCCGCAAGCGAGCCCACGCAGGGACGTGCCAGCCCTGCCGGGGCTGGCAGAGGGACAGGACTGGGCACCGGGTCTGGGAGGCCGGGGTTTGCTGCGGTGAGGGGCGCGCACAGCCTGGGGCAGCCCAGCGACCCTGACACACCGCAGGGGCAACTGGCGAGGGTGACGCTGCCCTGGCTCCCCAGGAGATGGGCTGGGGCGGGGAGATATCCCTGTTCCGGCTGCCAGGCCCGAGGAAAGAGCTTTGTCCTTGCTGGACTGCTGGGGCTGGGCACCTCCCCCTGCCCTCTCCTGCCTCTCCTATCCTCCATCCTGCACCCTGCGTCCCAATCCTGCATCCCTTATCCCACATCATGTACCCTGCACCCTCCATCACACGTCCCAGTCCTGCATCCTGCAACCCACCTCATGTACCCTGCCTCCCACATCCCAGTCCTGAACTCATATCCCGCATCCTGTACCCTCCATCTTACATCCCAATCCTGCACCCTGCATCCAACATCCCAGCCCTGCATCCTGTATCCCACAAAATTTCTCTGCATCATGCATACAAACCCTGCATCCTGCATCCCGCCACCCACACCTTGCATCCCAGTCCTGCATCCCACATCATGTACCCTGTATCCCCATCCCCATCCTGAACCCGTATCCCACATCCTGTACCCTCCATCAGGCATCCCAATCCTGCATCCTGTATCTCACGTCCCAATCCTGCATCCCAGTCCTGCATCCTGCATCTCACATCCTGCACCCTGCATCCCGCATCCCAACCCTGCATCCCACATCCTGCAACCCGCATCCTGCACCCTGCATCCCGCATCCCAGCCCTGCATCCTGCATCCTGCACCCAGCATCCTGCATCCCAACCTGCATCCCGCACCCTGCATCTCACATCCCAGCCCCGCATCCTGCATCCTGCACCCTGCATCCTGCATCCTGCATCCTGCATCCTGCATCCTGCACCCTGCACCCTGCATCCTGCACCCAGCACCCCGCATCCCAGCCCTGCACCCCGCATCCCAGCCCTGCATCCTGTGTCTGTCCTGTATCCCGCATCCCAGCCATGCATCCTGCACCCAGCATCCCGCATCCCAGCCCCACATCCCAACCCTGCATCCCAGATCCCAGCCCTGCATCCTGCGTCCCAATCCTGCATCCGCATCCCAACCTGCATCCCACATCCTGCACCCTGCATCCTGCATCCCAGATCCCAGCCCTGCATCCCAATCCTGCATCCCAGATCCCAGCACCACATCCCAGCCCCGCACCCAGCATCCCACACCCCAGCCCTGCATCCCAGCCCCGCACCCAGCATCCCGCATCCCAACCTGCATCCCGTATTCTGCACCCAGCATCCTACATCCCAGCCCTGCACCCTGCGTCCAGCATCCTGCACCCTGCATCCCGCATCCCAGACCCGCATCCCAATCCTGCATCCCACATCCCAGCCCTGCATCCCAGCCCTGCATCCCGCATCCCAGCCCCGCATCCCAGCCCCACATCCCAACCCTGCATCCCAGATCCCAGCCCTGCATCCTGCATCCCAATCCTGCATCCCGCATCCCAACCTGCATCCCACATCCTGCACCCAGCATCCCACATCCCAGCCCTGCACCCTGCGCCCAGCATCCTGCACCCTGCATCCCACATCCTGCACCCTGCACCCCACATCCCAGACCCGCATCCCAATCCTGCATCCCAGATCCCAGCCCTGCATCCCAATCCTGCATCCCACATCCCAGCCCTGCATCCCAGCCCTGCATCCCGCATCCCAGCCCCGCATCCCAGCCCCACATCCCAACCCTGCATCCCAGATCCCAGCCCTGCATCCTGCATCCCAGTCCTGCATCCCGCATCCCAACCTGCATCCCACATCCTGCACCCAGCATCCCACATCCCAGCCCTGCACCCTGCGCCCAGCATCCTGCACCCTGCATCCCACATCCCGCACCCTGCACCCCACATCCCAGACCCGCATCCCAATCCTGCATCCCAGATCCCAGCCCTGCATCCCAATCCTGCATCCCACATCCCAGCCCTGCATCCCAGCCCTGCATCCCGCATCCCAGCCCTGCATCCCAGCCCTGCATCCCACATCCCAGCCCTGCATCCCAATCCTGCATCCCACATCCCAGCCCTGCATCCCAACCCTGCATCCCAGATCCCAGCCCTGCATCCTGCATCCCAGATCCCAGCCCTGCATCCCAGCCCTGCATCCCAGATCCCAGCCCTGCATCCCAGCCCTGCATCCTGCATCCCAGCCCCGCACCCAGCATCCCGCATCCCAGCCCTGCATCCCAGCCCTGCATCCCGCATCCCAGCCCTGCATCCCAGCCCTGCATCCCGCATCCCAGCCCCGCACCCCGCATCCCCCATCCCGCTCCCCCCGCCTCCGGCGCAGCACAAAGGCAGGACTACAGCTCCCGGCGTGCCCGGGCGGGGGCCGGGGCCGGCAGCGCGCCCGCCCGCCCGCGTCCCGGCCTGTGCCGCCGCCTGTGCCGCCGCCTCTGCGTGCGCGTGTCTGCGGGGCGGCAGCGAATCAGCCGCGCCGCCCGCCCCCGCCGGCGGCCGCCCTGCCCGCCCTGCCCGCCCTGCCCGCCCTGCCCGTCCCCGCACACGGGCGGGGCGCAGCGGCCGCGCTGCCATGAGCGAACGCCCGGCGGGGCCGGCCCGCCGCCCCCCGGCCCCCCGCACCCTCCGCCCCGGCTGCGCCCGCGGCACCCGCCCGGCCACGGCCCCGGCCACGGCCCCGGCCCCGGTCCCGGTCCCGGCCCGGGGGATGCTGCGGGGGCGGCGCGGCTGAGCACCCCCCCCCCCCGCCCGCTGCCCGCCGCCCGCCGCCCGCCGCCCGCCGCCCGCCGCCGCTCCCGGCCCCGCCCGCCGCCGCCATGGCCGGTAAGTCCCGCAGCGGCTGCGAGGCGCTGAAGGTGGTGGCCCGCTGCCGCCCCATGAGCAGGAAGGAGGAGGCGGCGGGCTACGAGCGCGTCCTGGAGCTGGACGTGAAGCTGGGGCAGGTGAGCATCCGAAACCCCCGCGCCTCCCCGGGGGAGCTGCCCAAGACCTTCACCTTCGATGCCGTCTACGACGCCAGCTCCAAGCAGGCGGACCTCTACGACGAGACGGTCCGGCCGCTGATAGACTCTGTGCTGCAGGGCTTCAACGGCACCATCTTTGCCTACGGCCAGACCGGGACCGGCAAGACCTACACCATGCAGGGGGCCTGGGCGGAGCCGGAGAAGCGGGGCATCATCCCCATCTCCTTCGAGCACATCTTCACCCACATCTCCCGCTCCCAGAACCAGCAGTACCTGGTGAGGGCCTCGTACCTGGAGATCTACCAGGAGGAGATCAGGGACCTCCTCGCCAAGGACCAGAGCAAGAAGCTGGAGCTGAAGGAGAACCCCGAGACGGGGGTGTACATCAAGGACCTCTCCTCCTTCGTGACCAAGAACGTCAAGGAGATCGAGCACGTGATGAACCTGGGGAGCCAGACGCGGTCCGTGGGCAGCACCAACATGAACGAGCACAGCTCCCGCTCCCACGCCATCTTCCTCATCACCATCGAGTGCAGCGAGACGGGGCCGGATGGCGAGGAGCACATCCGCGTGGGCAAGCTCAACCTGGTGGACCTGGCCGGCAGCGAGCGCCAGAGCAAAATGGGGGCCCACGGAGAGCGCCCCAAGGAAGCGTCCAAGATCAACCTCTCCCTCTCCGCCCTGGGCAACGTCATCTCTGCCCTCGTGGACGGCAAGAGCACGCACATCCCCTACCGGGACTCCAAGCTGACTCGCCTGCTGCAGGACTCCCTCGGGGGCAATGCCAAGACAATCATGGTGGCCACCTTGGGCCCAGCCTCTCACAGCTACGACGAGAGCCTCTCCACCCTCAGGTTTGCCAACAGGGCCAAGAACATCAAGAACAAGCCCCGGGTGAACGAGGACCCCAAGGACACCTTGCTGCGGGAGTTTCAGGAGGAGATCGTCCGGCTGAAAGCCCAGCTGGAGAAACGCGGCATGCTGGGAAAGAAGAGGAGAAGGAGCAGCCGGAGGAAGAAAGCGGTGGATGGAGAAAGCGCCATGGAGAATGAAGGGGAGGACGACAACGAGGACGGCCTGGAGAAGAACATGGAGAATTACTTGAAGGAGCAGAAGGAGAGGCTGGAAGAGGAGAAAGCCGCTATCCAGGATGACCACAGCCTGGTGAGCGAGGAGAAGCAGAAGCTGCTGCAGGAGAAGGAGAAGATGATAGAGGATCTGCGGAAGGAGCAGGAGGCCACGGAGCTGCTGGCCACCAAGTACAAGGTACATGTTGCTACGCACCATTGCGAGCGATGCTGGGGGAAGACCTGCTTTGCCTCCAGCCCCTCGTGGGGTGCTTGAATGGGTCCCAAGCAGGGTCCCCAAGCAAGGTGCCCAAGCAGGGTCCCCAGGCAGGGTCCCCAAGCAAGGTGCCCGAGCAGGGTCCCCAAGCAGGATGTCCAAGCAAGGTGCCCAAGGGCAGCCCCATGCTCCTATGTAGCGGTGGGCTGGGGTTGCCCTCAGATGTGGACCTGCATGGGGACCTTGTGTGGGAGCTCCTGGGGGCGCGGGGTGGGAAGGGCCATGAGGGAGTGGATCACTGGTGGCACAAGTTTGCTGTGCTCAGCTCTTGTCCCCCTCAGCACAACAAAGCATCTTGCGGCGGGGTGGGGGAGTGATGCTGCAGATTCGTCCCCGGTGGCACCGGGAACACACCCAGGGCGGGGGCTGGGGACGCAGCACTGCCTGCCCCCCGGTTCTGTCCAACCCCACGGCTCCCGCCCAGCCTGCAGGGCTCTGCCAGGGATGGGCAGGGCTGTGAGCCCACAGGCATGGCCTGGCAGCTCTGCAGGGCCCTCCGTCCCCCCTCCCCACCTCAAATCCTTCCTGGCATCCCCGAGCCGGAGCGGGGTGGGTGGGGGCATGTTACTGGCACTCTCCAAGTGTTGCACGCCGCCGGCTCAGGGATGCTTGGGGATGTGGGGCTGAGTGCGAGAGGGGCCATGGCAGCCCCAACCCAGCCCCAGGCAGACATGCCAGGGGTCCAGGGTTGCACCGCTGTCGTCCCCCCCCAGCCCTGCTCCCGCCCCCGGTGAGGCTGGGGGGTCCTGACGCCCTCCCACCTGCCCACGGCTGCTGCGGGGCCGGCGTGAGCACGGGGCTGGGCTGACTGTCACGGTGGTGGGGAAGGAGCCCCAGCACTCTGACCCGCCGCGTCACGCTCTGGCACAGCCCCTCTGTCACCGCGGTGGCCCGGATGCAGTGGCCGGGCTGGAGACCTAGCACGGAGCCCTCCAGGCGGGGACGTGCCCGGCGTGTCCATCCCTGCCTGAGAATTCAGGGGCTGAGCAGGGGGATGCTATCGTACCCTCCTCTACGGCCAGAGCCGTGTTTGTTGCAGCCCCAGGGACGCATGGCTGTGCCCAGGGATGCATGGCCGTGCCCAAGGATGCATGATCATGCCCAGGGATGCGTGGCCATGTCTGGATGCCTGCACAGAGACCCACGGGCTCACACTGGGATGTGCCGCCAGGGCAGAGCCGTGGAGGGGACGCTGGTCACTGGCTGGCATGACGGGTGTCCCATGACGGGGGTCCCGGCGGAGCAGGATGCTCGGCACGGAGGTGGGCTCCTCCCAGCCAGTACCCCCTGCTTGCCACCACAGTGGAGTGCAGGTTGTTGCTGGCAGCCGTCCTGCGCGGTCTCCTCATCCGGCACGGTGCAGCGGGGCTGGCTCGGAGCCACCGCGTGTCCTGTAACTGCTGAGTAACAAGGCAGGGCCAAAAGCGAGATGATGCCGCATCCCCTTCGGTGGCCTTCGGAGCCGCTACGCATGCCGGGACCCTCTGCCTGTGGGGGTACAGTACAGTCACACCAGTGAGGTATTGCCCCAGGGGGCAAAAATCCCCCCTGTGCCAGCGACGGAGGGGCAGAGCCTGCCGCGACGCTCACCCCACTGGGCACTGCCAGGGGCCTGCCTGGGGGGACACTGCGGGGGGCACTGGGTGGCTTCCCGGTGCCCATGGGCAGCTCTGCCATGCAGCGGGGCCAGGCAAGGAGGCAGCGGTGTGAAAAGAGCCCTGTGACCCGCTCACGCGTTTAATGGCTCTGTAGTGACCGTGGCAAAGGCAGCCGGAGTAACTGGGGGGACACGGGGTGCCCCACACACGCGCGAGCGACACACGCTGGACCCCGTCTTGCCGTCACACTCGTGGACGTGGGCTCTGCCTCTGCCGTCTGGCACAGCCGGAGCCCAGCCCCGCCATCCGGCTGGGACACACGTGGGCAGCATCGAGCTCGGAGAGGCGGGGGCCAGCCCGCCCCGGCAGATGTGCACCTTGGCGCCCAGATGTGCACCTTGGCGCCCAGGTGGATGGGCCGTGCCGCAGCGGCAGGCTGCGGGGGAGCCTCTGCCCCGGCTTGGCCAGGGCGCTGGGTGCGGCTGCTCCGGGCCCCTCGCCCGATGGCTCTGCCGGGTGCCGAGGCCGGGGTCAGCGGGCGGGAAGGTGCCGGGGAAGTTATTTGGGTGCCAGAAATGAGTTCCCATGAGAGGCTTAGCATTCAGTCTGTCCCACGCGCTAAAGAAGATTGGGAGTCGTCTTCGTTAGAGGGAATAAATGCTTGGGCAGGGAGAAAACGGCAGCGCTAAGAAACCCCTTAATCCCGCGGCACAGGCGGTAGCCTGCGATGAACCCTGCGGGGAGGGGTGGCAGCGCGGTGCCCCAGCCGAGCATCTTCCCAGCGCCCACCTGGTCCCCCCTGGTTCCCTCCCTGGTCCCCTCCAGTCCTGGTGGGGCAGGACGCGCCCCGGCAGGGCACAAGGGACACTTGCCAGCACGGGGTGCAACTGGGACCAGCCAAGAACCGGCTTTGGAGGAGGAGGTGTGGGGGGCGAGGGGCCCGTAGAGCCCCAGTGCCCCCAGCCCGGCTGCCCCGGGGAGCCCTGGCAGGGAACGGCATGAGGCTGGTCGGGGGGGCTGCCCTCGGGGGTCTCAGCCCCCCACCACAGCAACCTGGTGTCTTCCTGGCAAAACACCTGGCCAGCGGCACACAACTGAAGGCGGCGGGGCTGGGAGGAAGGAGGAATCCCCGGTGTTGGGGCCCGGGGGGGGGCGTGCAGCAGGGTCAAGGGGGCTGGATGGGGCACCCGTGGGGGGACGTACTCCATAGCACTGAACGGCTGCGAGGGTCTCGCAGGGGTGGGGGAAGGTGGGAACTGATGGTACGGACGCGGGGGTTGTCCCATGGGTGCTGGGGGGGCCGCTTGCACGCCCCTAAAACCCCACGCTGTGCACCCCCACAGCCGTCCCACACAGGGCCGGGGAGGGGAAAAATAGAGTATTGCCCCAGATAGCTGTCGGTGGTTTGCCTGAGACCCACCTCCGTGCCCAGGGCGGTGCTGGGGTACGGCCAGGGGGACACAGCCCCCCTGGGGAGAGCCCTGCTCAGGGGCGGGTGCTGGAGGCACCGATGAATGCCACGTGTGCCCCCCCCCAGTGCCAGCGTCCCCCCTTGGCGTGGTGTCACAGCCCTCCTGCCTGGCAGGGCCTTGGCTATGGCAGCGGGGGGTGTCCCGGGGGTCCAGGCATGGAAGGGAGCAGGGAGGGAGGTTTGCATTCGGGGCTCTCAATTCAGGGGGTGCAGAGGGACCCCAGGCAGGCACGGCCGCGGGTAAGGGCAGACACGTGCTGGCGCGGTGGCGGTCAGCGGCTGGCAGGGACGCCCTGGGGGTGGCGGCGGGCGGTGCTGCCGCTGGCGCTGTCTGGGAGATTAATTTTTAAAGCCCTGTGCAGTGGCGTGGTGGCATGGGGACGTCTGGATCCAGCCCTGCTCGTGCCCCTGAGCCGCAGCCGGGGGGGGCACAGGGTGCCTCCCCCCCTCACAGTGCCAGCCACGCTGTCCCACTGACACCCTGACACGGTGACACGGCTATGGGTGTGCACGCACCCTGTGCACGGGTGCACACGCATCTTGCACGAGTGTGCAGACACCCGCTGTGTAGTGTGCTCACCCCATGCACGGGTGTGCACAAACACCAGGCACTTGTACAGACACTGGCACACGTGTGTACGCGTATCCGGCATGTGTGCGCACACCTGGCACGTGTGTGCACACCCCTGTGCCTGTGCACACACACAGGCATGCATGAGTGTGCATGCATGAGTGTACTAATGCGTGCCTGCATGGGTGTGCAGGGCTGTGCGTGCATGAGTGTACTCATGTGTGTGCGTGGGGGGCTGCACACAAGCGTGTGCGTGCATGGGGTAAAGGAGAGCGTGCATGTGGGTGAGCATACACACCTGCACACTTGGGCACGCGTGTAGAAATGTGCATGCACACGTGCGTGTGTACGATTGTGCGTGTGTGCAGGGGGCGTGACTGTGCACAGGCATGTGCGTACATGGGTGTGTGCACGTACACCGATATGTGCGTGTGTGTGTGAGTGCAGCCACGGGACGGGAGCCCCTTTCCCCCAGGGAGGCAGCTGGGTGGGGTGGGGGGTGACAGGGGGGGATGGGGGGGTCGGGATGGGACGGGATGGGGTGGGTACGCACAGTCCCAGAGCCCGGCTGAGCTGCGGGAAGTGCTGCTGCGGGTGGTTTCCCTGCAGCCTCTCCCCCGGCAGATCCCAGGGGGCTCGGGGCAGAGCCCCCCCCCCCCCCCGCCCAGCTCTGCATGGCTCAGCACAGCTCGGCCGGGGCTGGGTCCCCGCCGCCGGCAGCTGCTGCACATCCGCGGCGTCCCGCGGGCTCGCAGCTGTGCGGAAGGAAGCAGGACCTGAAACAGCCCGGGCTCGGCACCAGTGGCCCCACGCCACATCCCTGCGGAGGGGGCACGTCGCTCGCACCCCCCGCTCCAGCCCCCGCCGCTGCTCCTGGCGGGGCTGAACCGGCCCCAAGCTCATCGGTGTCCATGCGCAGCCCCCTCCCCATCAGCTGGGGACTGAAGCGTGTGCAGCACCGAAAGCTCCCGCCTCCCTGAAACCAGGGGTGAGGACAGGGAGCCCAGGACGGGGGCCAGGGACGGGGGTGACCACCTGGTGAGGATGGCCTGGGGCAAACCCCATGGGACCATGCTCTGACCCCCCACCCCGCTCTGCCCCCTCCCCAGGCGATGGAGAGCAAGCTGCTCATCGGCGGCAGGACCATCGTGGACCACACCAACGAGCAGCAGAAGATGCTGGAGCTGAAGCGGCAGGAGATAGCTGAGCAGGTAACGGGGGGCCTGACCTGGCTTAGGCAGGTGACAGGGGTGTCCTGGGGGGGCCTGTTCCCCCTCCCGGCTCTGAGCGTTTCCCCCTGCACTGCAGAAACGCCGGGAGCGGGAGATACAGCAGGAGATGTTGCTGCGGGACGAGGAGACCATGGAGCTGCGGGAGACTTACACCTCCCTGCAGCAGGAGGTGGAGATCAAAACCAAGAAGCTGAAGAAGGTGAGAGCATGGCAGGCGGGGACGACCGTCCCTCCGGCCGCAGGAGCCCCGGGGCTTGCCGCAGTCCCCGAGCCACGGGGCTGAGGGGCTGCTCCTCTCCCCCAGCTGTACGCCAAGCTGCAGGCCGTGAAGGCGGAGATCCAGGACCAGCACGACGAGTACATCCGCGTGCGCCAGGACCTGGAGGAGGCACAGAACGAGCAGACGCGGGAGCTGAAGCTCAAGTAGGTGGTCGTGTCCCCCCCGCGCCTGGGCGCAGCTGTGCAGGGTGTGCAGGGCAGAATTGGGGTGCACAGAGCAGAGCTGGGGTGTGCAGAGCAGAGCTGGGGTGCGCAGCTGGGAGGGAGCGATACGCCTGCTGACGGGGACAACGGAGCGCTTCCTACCCCATCAGCAGTGGCAGGAGGTGTAAAACATATTTAAACCTCTTGAGCTGGGTGAGTTGCACGCAAGAGTATTAAAAAGTTGCTGAGAAAGGTGAAAAACCAGACAATACACAAGCAGAAACGACAGCACAGCAGCAGTGCGGGCTATGGCTGAGTTACTGGATGTGGCGGTGGTAGCTGGAGGTAAGTGTCCCCTGAGGGCACCTGGAGACCTGCTCCGGCCGCAGCGCGGTCCTTGGAGGGGAAGCAGCTTCGGGGGGACTCGGGGTGAGCCCCAGCCCCGCGGGAGCTGCCGGCACAACGGTGGCACCTGGCAAAGCCGGGCAGCGTTTTCCCTCCAGGAACCTCCCAGCAGCAGATGCAGCTGCTGGTCCACCGCCTTTAGTGTGTTTGTTTTCACTTGAAGCAATAATCTTATTCAATATCTTTAAAAAACCTCACGCAGGCATATGTAAGTACTTTAGCATTTTCAAGGTAAAATATTTATACTTTTACTAGAAACAAAATTTCATCTCAAATTTTGCTACCTTTCCCTTCGAACATGATTCAAACTTTTTAAAAGCCGGAAACTCAGTGAAGCAACTCATGGACTCAAAACGGTTTTCTGCAGCTGCTCAATTTGCCCCAAAAAATGTGGGAAAAAAGGTTCCCTTTAGGGTCCATTTTGCATCACTGAGCTTTCCTTTATTTTCTGGTCGGGCAGCTGGGGGAGCGGACGGGTCCGGAGAGGAGACGGGGGTTCCTGCCTGGCGGGAAGCTTGCAGAGCTGCCCGGGTGTCTTCGCTCCTCTCTGATGACCGTCTTCCTCTGCCCTCCCTCTCCTGCCTCTCTGTCGGCCGGATCTGTTGCTTCAACCTCTCCATTTCCATCATGTTTCCATCTTCTGGACGTTTTCCCGTTTCCCTGTGTCTCACTCTCTTCCTGACATCCCTTTCCTCTCCCTTTCCGACCTGTTTTCTGTCACTTGTCACATTAACTCCTTCCTCTCCTGCTCCTTCCCACCCCCTTGCTCCCGCTCCGTCTCTCTCTTGGCCGGTCACTCGCTCAGGTACTTGATCATCGAGAACTTCATCCCACCAGAAGAGAAGAACAAGATCATGAACCGCCTGTACTTCGACGGTGAGGAGGACCAGTGGAAGTTCCAGCCGCTGGTGCCCACCGGAGGGTACGTCCCCGGCCCTAACCCACGCTCTGCCCCAGTGCTGCCAACCCGCGGGCACGAAGCCTCTGCCTGCAGAGCAGGGATGTCCCCTGGGCTGGGGGGGGACAGCAGGGACCCCGGGATGCTTGCAGGTGCCTACAGGTGGAAATCGTCTCCAAGCCAAGCGCCACCAGGAAGGGCCACCCTTCACTCACTGTAGATGAGCTCCGTCCGTCACTGTTTGGATGCATTTTTAGTAGGAATTTATGTTCTCCAATAAATGTTTCTCTCTATTTTTTAGAAACAGCAACCAAATGAAGAAGCGGCCTACCTCTGCGGTGGGGTACAAGAGACCCATCAGCCAATACGCCCGCGTGGCCATGGCCATGGGATCTCATCCTCGGTACCGGGTAAGCGAGAGGGCACTGGTGCGTGCCGGGGGGACAAGAAGTCATTGGATAAATGGGAGGGAGGGATGGGTGGATGAACAGTGGGAGAGAAGGCGGAGTAAACAAGCTCACGATGATCTGGGAAACATCAGTTCAAGCTCCCAGCTTTATCCGCCCACTTAGCAGGATCGGTGGCTGTGCTCTCAGCCGGTCCTTGAGCTGCTGGCTCACTGGCTGCGGCAGCTCCAGCCGTTTGAAAGGATGGGGCCATTCAGCCTTGCCTGCCGGACTCAGCCGCAGGAAAGACCAGAAGAGCCTGAGCGGAGTAGGGAGCCTGGGCTCCAGTTTGGAGCTTGCCCTGTGGCTGTGGCAGCCAGAGGAGGGTCCTGCTCCCTGGCGTGTCGCTCAGCTTCTCTTGGC
The DNA here is from genome assembly GCF_965638725.1 of Aptenodytes patagonicus. NCBI lineage: Eukaryota > Metazoa > Chordata > Aves > Sphenisciformes > Spheniscidae > Aptenodytes > Aptenodytes patagonicus. Next base: position 1,004,804 of record NC_134951.1, on the reverse strand, counting down.
AGCGTGGACTTGCTGGGGCTGGTGCCGTGTTTTGCCACGCGGTGACTCCTCGTGTTGGTTTTCCCTTTGCCCTGTCCTGCTGCAGGCTGAGAACATCATGTTCTTGGAGCTGGACCTCTCCCCTCCGGCCATCTTTGAGTTTGAGCGGAGCAGGGACCCGGCAGAGCAGGACCCCCGGGCTCTCCACCTGGAGAGGCTGATGCACCTGGACAGCCTCCTGGAGCGGCCGGCGGCCTCCCGGGTGAGGAAGTCCCGCTCCTGGTGAGTGCCGGCGGGCGGGGGGGGACGCGCAGGGGCTGCGGCACGGCCGGGATGCTCCATGCGGGGCAGCGCGGGGGCTTGGGGCAGGCAGAGGAGTCGCAGTAGAGCTGCAAGCCCCCCGTTCCTTTTGGGGTTGAAACTGGCCATGAGTTGCTGGGGTGTGATCGAAGTTTAAAATATGGCTGACATTGCTTTGGTAACGGTTGTTGGATAAGTATTAGGAACAGGGTGATTATGTCGTATGTCATCATATACATCTCAGTACAGGAAAGACACGGACCTGTTGGAGCGGGTCCAGAGGAGGGACACGAGGATGACCAGAGGGCTGGAACACCTCTGCTATGGAGAAAGGCTGAGAGAGTTGGGGTTGTTCAGCCTGGAGAAGAGAAGGCTCCGGGGAGACCTTATTGCGGCCTGTCAGTACTTAAAGGGGGCTTATAAAAAAGATGGGGACAGGCTTTTTAGCAGGGCCTGTAGCGACAGGACAAGGGGGAATGGCTTTAAACTGAAAGAGGGGAGATTCAGACTAGATAGAAGGAAGAAATCGTTTATGCTGAGGGTGGTGAGACACTGGCCCAGGTTGCCCAGAGAGGTGGTGGATGCCCCATCCCTGGAAACATTCCAGGTCAGGCTGGACGGGGCTCTGAGCAACCTGCTCTAGTTGCAGATGTCCCTGCCCAGGGCAGGGGGGTTGGACTAGATGGCCTTTAGAGGTCCCTTCCCACCCAAACCATTCTGTGACTCGATGATATACATATATCCCAGATGATAAGACACAAGGTACTGTCCTGCCCAACACTGGGTGTCCTTTGGTGCTGCCTGCGTAGCAAATGACTGAGAAAATGGCTGGATTTTGGGGAGAGCGGGAGGCAGGGGAAGGGGAAAGAGAAGGAAACGAGGTTTTCTCTGTTCCCCCCCATCCAGGTGCCAGACGCCGCGGTCACTGCCATCCTCAACCACGCATGTCTCCCTCACCTCCAGCTCCCCGCGCGCCGCCACGATGCCAGCTCAGGAGTGACGTCCTGGACCCCCTCACCCCCTGCACCGCCTCGCAGCGAGGACTGTGCCCCGCCAACGGCTGAGGAAGGGGCCCCAGCCGGCAGCATCTCCACCGGTCCCAGTTCGTCTTTGTCTTCAGCTACTTTGTGTGCGCGTGTGTTTGTGTGAGACGCTCACAAACAGCCCCCGGGGTGAGGGGAGCTGCCCCCTCCTTCCTTCTGTCCCCCCTCCCCGATCTGGATCTGTCACTTTATTTATTTAACGTATTTATTTATGGAGTGGTTGATGCGCAGTCAGGAGGCGCGTTCGGACTGGAGGACATCCAAGGCTGGCAGTGGGCACCACGCTGACCGCTCCTCGGGTACGCTCAGCTCCCACCGCTCCCCACGCCACCGCCGCAGCCCCCAAGCAGGGCTGAGTCACAGGGACACCGCCGGGGTGGGCACCACCGGCGTACTGCTCACCATCGTGCTCCGCAGAGCAGGCAGGAGAGGGCACGTGCCCCTCTCTGGTGGCTTTGGCAGAAGGTGAGGCAGCCCTGGACTCTGGCGCTGCGTTTGCTTTGCTGGATCCCAGGGAATTTGGCTATTTCTACAAGGATTTGGAGACTTCGTGGTGGCAGCACCTTGCGCTGGGCTTGTCAGAGGCCCAGAGGGACTCTCCAGCCCACATCAACACTGGTGGCAGCACTGACATCTCATTGACTTCTGGGCATGGCTGTCACTCCAGGAATGCCAGCTCCATCCACAGAGAGGGCTTGCAGATTAACCAAACCAAGTCGGTCCCGGTGGTGCCGGGACTTTGTTCACCTGTGCCACGCTCCAGAGACGGCTGGCCCTGTCCTCTTCAGTTGCCTGACACCCAGCTTGCTCCCATCCCCAATTAAGTGGGTGTTTAACTCCTTACAGCAAGAACGGGAGATGGAAATCTCCGTCCTCTTCCACCCACCCTCCCAAAGACACACATAGTCTGGGGAGCAATGCCACCTAAGTGAAACCAGAGGCGAGAGTGTCCACCATCCTGGTAACTAAAGGCAATGAAGAAATGCAGGACAAAATGATGATGCCCGGAGGAGTGATGTCATCATCGCTCTCCTTCGGGCTGGGTAATGCCCCATGGAGGTCACCTTGTAGTTGGGAGAAATTTCCCGGTGATTGCGTGGGTCGTGGAGGGATGGACGTGAAACGGGTAGTGGATAAGAGCGGGCAAGCCATAAGGCCACTCCGGCGATCTGAAACCCATCCCAGGCAGCAGCACACGTAGGTGCCAGGACATCGCTCGGTGTTCCCGAGTGATTCAGCTTTCGGCAGTTCGACTGAGGGAAGAAGGTGGGTCCTCATTGAAGACCATTCCTGGCAGTGCCGGGCCAGCAGCTGTGGTTTCCCTGGGACGGCTTCCAGATGTGCGGAGGTGGGGGAGATCCGTTTGTTTGACAAGATCCTAATGAATGAGGGAGCGACCCCCTGGTTCACGTGGGAGGATACGGGTCTTCAAAGGGACGTATGCTGAGGCCAGTCCCTGGGAAGGCAGATCTGAGAAGACTGCAGGTAGGAACCGTCTTCTGGTGTCTTCTGCCGATGAAGAGAAGTTCCACTGGAGGACTGGTCCCTGCTCACCTCGATGACTCCTGCACGCAGGACCCGGGGTGAGGGAGGGAGAAGGAACAAGGCACAGACACGGAGCAGAAACATCAGGAGCAGAAACATCAGCTGTGTCTACTTCAGAGCAGTGCAAGTCCCACCCAACAGGAGTGTCCCATCGACATGTTCCATGTGGCCAGGCTGGGGCATCCACAGACCTTCCCACCCATCTCCTGACACATCCCCTGCTCTGCCACGGGGTGTCTTCTCCCCATCCCCTGTAACATTGTCCTGCCTCATGTTCTTGATCACTGCCCTCTGCCACCATCTTCCCTTCCCCACCCGTGCCCCATAACACCTTCTGCCTCTCTGAAATCTTTGTCCCCTTCTCCCCCACGCCGGCAGCTGGCTTGTAGGCTATTTTGGAAGCGGTAGGTTGCTCCCAGGACTGAGCTCGCTCCCTTCGAGCAGCAGCCAGGTCTGGTCTGTGCTCAGCCTGGGGCGGAGGGTGCAGGAGGAAGGGTGTTGTAGGAGTGAGAGATGGGTCCCTTCCACAGCTTGGGGTGAGGTCCTTCTGTCCGCAGGTACCGCCAGCAGCCAGGGGGGGTTGTCTCTGCACATCCCCTGGAGCAAGCTGGCTCTGGACCCATGAAACACGGCGGATAAGAGACCCAGTTCTTTATTTAGTTTTCAGGATAGCGTCTGGGAGTCAGAGTCAGGAAGCACAGACCTCAGAAAGGGGAGAAGCTGTCTGCAGGGTGGCCTGCAGGAATATATTTTCCTCCCTTCCTTGTTTTCTAATTGCCTCAAATTCATCTTCAGCCGGATCAGCAGCTCACGGAGCCCCGAGGTGGTGAACCGGTGACAGTCTCTTTTACCTCCGTTCTCTACCCAGGGCATGGGAAACAAAGCTCAAGTTGATGGTGTCCTCTCATTCCCCCTGGCTTGCCCCCGGCCATGGAGGATCATGTCGAAGGGTGGATGTGCGCCACACCAGTCTCCCATGGCATGCATCGGTCCTCATCTGTGTCACGGCAAAGGACAGGTCCAGGTCCAGCAGGACTGTGGTCACGGTGGGATCCACGTGGAAAACCTTCCAGCAGAGCGCAGGACGGGCGTGCGAGCACCTGGTGCAGGGGACGGGCTGAGCCGCTTCCAACGTCCAAGTGCCGCTTGTGTCACATCTGTCATGCGCGTGGGTCTGGCAATCTCCCATGCACTCGCTCCATCTCCCTCCACTGCTGCCGACGACCTCCCAACCTCCTTAGCACAAACCCCGAGGAAGGTTGTAAGCAGATGCTGGTGATTTGAGCTGAGACCGGGCGAGCTCACGGCGGCGTTTTCCCTCTGCCTCGGGTGGCTCCGCAGCCTCTCTGCATCGCTGCAGCAACCTCAGATGTATATTTGTAATGTTCTTTGGTCTTCGTATGTTGGTGCGTGTGTATTTACATATGAGTGTGTGTAGGTGTGTGTGGGTGCGCGCACGCGGGTAGCCAAGGGATCTATTTACCGTCAATGTGAGTGACTGTACAGGGGGCAAATCCCAGAGGGGGTACGGGGCTGGGCTGGGGCTTTTTTTTGTTGTTTAATTGTTTAGTTATTTTGGGTTTCAGGTTTGGACATTTTTTTTTTCACGAGGGGGTGAGTTCGGGTCTGTTTCGGATTGATTGACAAGGTGAGGGCCTTGATTAGGACCAAATTTTTGTGCCTGTTGCTCTGGTGATTTATCTAGAAATCAAAAGTTTACTGTATGGTGGCCCATCCTTGTCACTCTATACATATGAATATACAGGACATATTATAAATATATATATATTATACATACTGTATGGAGAGAGGTCCTTAATCTCACACCCCCTCTGGCTTTGGATGGACACCTCTTCAATATGCTGTAATGTAGCTTTGAGCCAGTGCTGGGAACGACCGGAAAGCGCCAGCACCCTTCGGAAAACTGGCAATGACACCAATAAAGGAATGAGCATCATTGCAAAGGGCGTCTGCAGCCTCGTTCATCCGCAGCTCCGGCCGGCTGGAACCCGCTGGCACCGCGGTGCCGCAGCTGATGCATTCATCTAAGCGCAGCTCCGCCTCGCGTACCCTGCTCGGGGGGACCTCATGGGCCGTGTGTGTTTAGAGACAAGGATTTGGGATTTGGGCTCCTAATGCTGCGCAAACGGGGGCACCGATGCCTGCCCGCCCGCCTGGATTTCTCCATGTATTTCTCCTGTTCCATATAAGATGGAGCATTTGTACTAAACCAACTGTAATTTGCAGGAAGCTTCACTAGGACGAGGTCTAAGCAGCAAAAGCTGGTTTTGCTAGGTATGAGCTCGCTCTCTCTATATAAAAGTCATTGTATGAGCTCCAAGGGGGTGGAGAGGCCTATGTAAAATTGGTTAATTGATTTTGGGGGGATTTCATTTTACATGCTCGCCTAGTTCCTTCCAGCTTAGCGACACTGATGGCAGGAACGGGTCCCGGCACAGTCCGGTTTGTCAGCATCAGTTCAGCGAGGCCTGCAGCCTGCATTAGGCACAGCATGGGAGGTTGGCAAAGGGGGAGGCTGGAGCCGGCCGGGAGGGCTGGCCAGGAGCACCGGCAGGTCACACGCCTGGGGAGGGTGGTTCTTGCAGAGGAAGGAGTGAAGAGCCCGGGGGTAAAAGCGAAGAGAAGTGAGGTTAAACTCACAGCCCACGGGGAGAGGAAGGAAGGACCCACGGACATTCAAGTGAATTGAAGCTGCTGGTGAAACAGGAGTTTGGGTGTTTCAGGAGCAGCAATACTGAGCAGGGAAGAGACTGGTCATCTCCCAAGTGCCCCTGCATTTTTCCCATGCCATTGGAAAACGGGAAAATTCCTGTGTCTTATGCACTACAGCCCCTCTCACTAAGAAAACACTGCAAAGGCACTGAATTCCCATGCTTCGAGATTGTCCCCGGCAGTCTGACCTGTCCTGGCTCCCGCAAAGCACTCCAGAAGCGTGGGCAGCTGATGCTGGGTATCGCTCGCGGCCGCCATCACGGCTCCCTCTGCTCCCCGGCGTGTTTTAACACCGGCCTTTCCTTGTGAGCTGCCTCCGCACGCTCGTCCAGTGGCTAGCATGGGTGCCCATGGGCACGGGGGGAGAACGTGGACAAAGTTAGGGACAAGACACCCGATGAGAAGGAAAAGGAAAGGGAACAAGAAGGCAATCCGTAGGCGCATTAGTAGTAAGAGAAAAATGAAAGAAGGATTCTTCACTATGCACCAGGAAATGAATGATAATATCAGAGGAAAAACTAAGCATGGAATCATTTGTTTTGCTTCAGTCTTTATTTAAAAGGTCAGCTGCGATCAGATGGCTAACAATAAATGGCAGCGAAAAAGGGCTGAGGACTCAGGCTAAAATAAGAAAATGGTAGGTTAAAGATTTCTTACACACGCTGGATGTTTCCAAATCGTCCGGGTCTGATTTAATTCATTCCGATGTACGTCAGTGGGTTGGTAAAGCAATCTCGGAGCTGCAGCTGAGGGGTTTCGAGAACTCATAAAGAAGAGGCAAAGTGTCCAAAGAGGAACAGGGCAGACGTAAAGAATATCTTTAAAATGGGGGAAAGGAGGACTCAGGGAATTATGTACTCAACCTAACCTCAACTCCTGAAACAACATTGAATGGGTCAACAAAATCCATCTGTAAGTATTGACAGGAGAACAAGGTGAAAAGTAACAGCCAACGTGGTTTGGTCCAAAGCGAATCACATCAAACCAACCTAATTTTCTGCTAAGAGTAAGAGACCTTGCAGCTATGGAGGAGGCACGAACTGTGATATATTGAGAGATTTTGGTGAAACTCCTTGACACGCTCACGGTTGTGAGGCTGAAGTGGAGTTAACGATGGCAGATTTTTCCAAAAGAAACAGGTTGTAGGGAGGCAGAGACAGAAACGTGATTTGTTCTCCTTCAGCCCAGCACTTCCAAGGGCGAGCCACGCCGGGCACCGCTTTTCAACCAAGAATGGGGCCATTTGGAAAGATTTTGCAAGAAATCAATGGGAATGATGTGAAAACATGAAAGATTGAAAGAAACAGGGTGGTTTCCACCTAGGGCTAGAAGACTGTGGAGAGAGGTAATCATGATCTTCAAATACTGAAAAAGACTGCTGCAAAAGGAAGAGATTACCCTGTTTCAGCTACCAAAAGGAGACGGGACAAGAATTTCTGGTCTTAAAACACAGCAAGAAAGATTTAGATTAAAATTTAGGAAACCTGTTGTGAGCCCCCAAGGATAACACAGCACTGGAATAGTTTACACATGTATGATACAGAATCGCTTCTGCTGGTGGTTTTTAAGAGCAGATTAGACTGACAGCTGTCAAGAACCATTTATGAGGCAGTTAATCACGCTGGAGGGCAAAGGATGACGGGATAACCCCTGACCATCTCATCCAATTCTATTTTCTATGATTCTGTGATTTGAAATTACCGCAAGGCTGCAGTCCGGGTGTGCGGGAGGACAGCCGAACCCTGGGCAGAGCTGGAAGAACTGGAGAGGGATGAGATAAGGAAGGGAGAAAGTCGGGTTTTGCCACATTCGATTTCCCTCTCTGCTGCCACCCAAGGCAGTCTGCGAGCAGGTCAGAGAGCAAGGACCCTAGGTAGCACAGAGAGAGTAAAAGGGGGGAGACGTCAAATTATAAGCATTGCCATGCAGCCAGGAGCTCTGCTTACTCCAAAGGAGTTCGGAAGGTGCAGAGAAGGGCAAAGGATTTTCCCGTGCCAGCTATAACTGCCAAAAACATTCTGAACTGTCAGCTTTGGCAATGCACACGGTATATCCCACGGGACAAGAAGGTGACTTCAGGCAGGAAAAAATGCTCCAGTCACCGTCAATACTCTTTCCTTGCAAATTCTGCAGTGTCTGGTTTATGATGCTACAGTCTTGGGGCTGTTTGATTTTCCCTACACCAGCCTGGAGAGCAGCTGCTGGTTTGGCTTAAAGAACATGAACATTTCCTCCGCCTTTGTTTCTCTCTCCTGTCCCACACACAGGCAATGGCAAGAGGGCACGAGCGCCCGGAGAGCGTGCACAAGGTTTGTGCAGCGCTTGGGTGCCCTCAGCTACTGCATTTCATGAATATTGATGACCCAAGTTCATAACATTTGCAATGCAGAGAATCCCCAGGAGTGTCCATGTTTTCCAGCCCAGCTTGGTTTTGTTTTGTGATTTATTTGCTGGTTCTTTGGGGTCGGTTTGTCTTTTTACAAACGTCTGCTGCAATTTCTTTGATGACGACATTCAGTGGCTTTAGCGGCGAGGAGAATCTTTTCTCAGATTCAAGATCTCTCTGCTTCCCTGGAACAACCTTGCAGTCCTACAGGATTACACAGAACCCTGCCGTTTTTATGAGAATACTGAACCAGATTATAGAAACATGATTTTAAAGAGTTATGTCCCATCTACTGACAGTTCAAAACAGATTATAATTTTTAACCGAAATCTATAAATCTTGGGTAAATTCACTGTAACAATTTTGGTTTCTTTCTTACTACAATTCGTAGGATTTTTCTATCATAAATCTAAAATTTATTCCTAAAATTTGCATGGTTCTATATGCCAATATTTACATTTTCAATGATGAACATAAGTGAAAATTTTAAAGGGGACAAACATCTACACCCCACCTTTGAAGAAAAATGCCCACGGAGGCTTGTCACCCCTCCATGACTGCCGTGTCCAGGTACAACGTAGAAAAGTACAAGTGTCAGAGGCCCAAGAGCCACAAGCGTGGTACAAACTGAAGGATCAAGAGAGGTAGAAGCTGAACTGGCAAAGACATATGCCATATACACCTGGGTGGACAGTTTGTTGTGGTGAAGATCAGGGACCCACAGAAGTAGAGTAGCTACTTATAAGTTAAATAAATCCTGACATAACCCCCGGTGTTGAGATTCTCTTGGAGATGGAAATCCCTTTGAAGACACGGGTTGGAAGAGCTGCAGAAGAACCATCAAGAAGCTCGTGTGTCTCTTACAGAGGGTGAGTGTGATGGGATGAAGGCAGACAGCTACCAAGGCAAGGTCCACAGCCTAGAAGTAATTACATCTCCCTGAAGAGCATCCAGCTCTGCTTTCAAACTGTTGGAAGATGGCTTTAGTGGGTCCAGACCCACTGGGCAGGGGTAATTGATTGCAGAGCCAAAGCTGTTCCCTGTGGTGTAAGACATGGGTGAGAGGTTTGGAGTGGAGAACTCTGCAAGAAATGCGTTGGGTTACCCCGCGGCCAGTGGCTGCTGTAACTGGATGGCTGCAGAGCAGTTTCTAGTAGTGTTGGTCTCCGGACCAGATTCACTCTTAGAGCAACAGCATTCATGTGGTCAGTGATGCGAATTTAGGACTCTGTGTCTGAAGTGGAACTGGGTGCTAGAGCCAGGGTCATCAAAATGACATCTGTGCTGGGAAGGGCGGGGGGAGCGACATGGCCACCCCGCAGCCTCCCATGCCACAGACAGAAGGATGCGTTCGGGGAAATTTATACAGCTCCTGGTTCCTCTTCTTCTTGCTCTCCTCTTGCGTGTGAAGAATGAGCCACCCAGACAGTGACTTGTCTCTGAAACCTCTGAAACATGTGGAGGTGTGGTTAAGATCATAGAATCATAGAATCATAGAATAGTTTGGGTTGGAAGGGACCTACACAAGGCTACCTACACAAGGGTAGCTCAAAGCAAGGTTTACCAAATGCTTCATATCTGTCTCATTTGGGAAAACTGGTAGTATTTGCTGTCACTGAGCCCTGCTTCTCTTTCAGTCCTACCCCGCCACTCCTGCTGGTGGTGGTAGAGGTTCTGCATGCCTGCCCCAGGAGCACGTAGAGAGGGGAGACAGAGACCATCAGGACTCCTGGCTCTCGGGAGAGCTCGTCTCTCCTCCTGACCCTGTTCCTGAGTCATGATGAGCAAGCTACTCTGAATCCCGATTTTCCTATTGCTAAAGCAGTGCTAAAGCTTATTATCATCTTTGTAAAGTACTTTGAGATTTACTTTTTATAAAAAGTTGCAAAAGAGCTAAGTGTTTTTACTACTGAGTAGATTTTGAAGTATTTCAGCGTGAAGGTGGCTACAGCCACTATAAATATGTTGCATGGACTTCCCAAGACAAAAGCTGTGCAGGAAGCCTTTATTCCAGAAAGGGTTTTTGGGTTCGGTTGGTTTTTTTTTTTTGCTGTTCCTTGACGCTCTGATGACACCCTGTGGACTTTTCCCTGAACTACTGTAGCTGTGCAAAGACGCAGGAATTTCATTCTTTTCCTCCCCAATGGCTCTTCTACTCCATTTCCCTGCTTTTTTCTCTAGTGAGTTTTTTTCTTCAGGCTGTTAACTCAGTCTTTCATGGCTTTTAGCAAGGGAGCCATGTCACTAATATTATTTGGCATATACTGTTCCTGTGCATTGCTGTCTTGCTAACATTTGTTGTTTTGCAGTTAGATGGTGGAGTGACCTAGACCTCTCCATGACCAAGCATGCTCCACGGCACATCTTGCCATGCAGCAGGTTTCAGATGTTCCAAGTGATCTGTCCACTGGGACTATGGTGATTTGAGACGACCTCCACAATGAATTTCCCCAGATTTAGACTCTGTCTGGAAGAATATATTGTCCTTTGTCCCCTCAGTCCCAACTTCTATGCCAGCAGAAGGATATATTAATTATTTGTAGTTGTTCTGCCTTAAAATGTGTTGCCTATATGCTTATTCACATTGTGGGCATACTCACAAACAAGCGCTGATCCTTGAAGAGCAATGTTGGTGGGGGCACACAGCAGCCACTGGCTCCCCATGTCATTCCACACTTGTCTGTACTCGGGAAGTACTTTCCTTCTTAGTTTCCCTCAGTGTCAGAATAAATATTAAAGGAAGGGAAGAAGAAGGAATTAAACTTTCTTTCTCCTATGAGTGCTCATCTCCATTTGAATTCACACGATGAGTGCAAGCAGGACCACCCAAACCCCACCAAAGAGCTGTAAGAGAGCATCAGAGTTTTCAGCGGCAAAATACTAGGATGAGAGCATCAGAGTTTTCAGAGGACCATCCTTCCAACAACAGCAACATACCTGGCGACCTCACGGATGGTATTAGGCTCAGTTAACATGTGGACAGAGTTTGAGGCGGCCACGCTACAGAATAGAGACACCTACATAACATATGGGGAAAACATCAGACCTGGGTGTACGCAGTTTAGGGGAAAAGAATAGTCAATATGCTGACAAGGTGAGATTCAGACTAAAGCTTGGATGAAAACTTAAGTCGAATTTTATCAGTAATATTGTCCCAAACGATAGCAACAGCAGAAGAGTCAATCTTTCAGATTTTGATCGTCCTCTTCAGCTTGTCAGTGGTGATAGCCACCAGAAAGGCTGTCTGTATTGAAAGATGAAGACAGTGGATAGCCGAAGGCTTCCATGACAGCTCTGCTGAGGAAATGAGACTAGGCTCAAACACCGCCAAGGAATTTTGTGTGTAGTGAGGGGAAACCTTTGAAGGAATATCAAACTTGTAAGCACGGAAAAAAGAGAGAAGTGTTCCTCCTGGGGGTGGGGGCAGACACAGACACCAAATGTATTACAAGAGGCTAGTGAAGATCTCAGAGTACTTCAGCCCCAGCGGTAATTTAAAACGTTAGGTGGAATAAATTGAATGGAGGCCACTGGGGTGGACGTTCATCAGGAAATAAATCCAGCCCCTGTGGTTAGACGTCCACTGGAATGTTTTCTGCTCAAAAAAGCATGCGGCACCCTGCTGTGAGCTGTCGGAAGATGTAGCCGAACCGAGAGTGACGAGATGAGCAGCCAGTCAGCAGAGTTCCTGGTACAGTGACGATTTCAGACCATCAGGGACCAAAACGATTACCCACATTGCTCCCTGTCAGCTTATTGACTATTCTTTTCCCCTAAACTGCGTACACCCAGGTCTGATGTTTTCCCCATATGTTATGTAGGTGTCTCTATTCTGTAGCGTGGCCGCCTCAAACTCTGTCCACATGTTAACTGAGCCTAATACCATCCATGAGGTCGCCAGGTATGTTGCTGTTGTTGGAAGGATGGTCCTCTGAAAACTCTGATGCTCTCTTACAGCTCTTTGGTGGGGTTTGGGTGGTCCTGCTTGCACTCATCGTGTGAATTCAAATGGAGATGAGCACTCATAGGAGAAAGAAAGTTTAATTCCTTCTTCTTCCCTTCCTTTAATATTTATTCTGACACTGAGGGGTCAGAGCGTCAAGGAACAGCAAAAAAAAAAAACCAACCGAACCCAAAAACCCTTTCTGGAATAAAGGCTTCCTGCACAGCTTTTGTCTTGGGAAGTCCATGCAACATATTTATAGTGGCTGTAGCCACCTTCATGCTGAAATACTTCAAAATCTACTCAGTAGTAAAAACATTTAGCTCTTTTGCAACTTTTTATAAAAAGTAAATCTCAAAGTACTTTACAAAGATGATAATAAGCTTTAGCACTGCTTTAGCAATAGGAAAATCGGGATTCAGAGTAGCTTGCTCATCATGACTCAGGAACAGGGTCAGGAGGAGAGACGAGCTCTCCCGAGAGCCAGGAGTCCTGCAGGTAACAGAAAAACTTATCCTTCAGCTAAGTTTGGAACAGAAGAGAAAAGCAGTACATCAGCTTCCCCTACAAAGGGAGAAACAACACCCCTGGGAGGCCCGTGGAGTCTGGCTCTGGAGGCTGCCCTTCCTCTTTCTGTGTACGGCGAAGGCGGACAGGAAAACTCCAGCTGCAGAAGACAGGTCCCGTAATCCAGCTGCACGAAACGACCCATCCGCTAACATGCTCCAGACTCCAGAGCGCAGAAAGTTGCACCTGGTGCTTAGTGCATCACTTCCCAAGGAAAGGGAAATGAAGTTTGCATCCTTTTTGTGGAAATAGAACAAAGTGATCTTATTGTTACCGTGTATGACAATCTTGTGTGCATGAGTGAAACGCCAGACCTGCTCTCATCGCTCCCTGACTTCGAGGATGCTGATGCATCTTGTATGACAGGTGAGATCACCAACTCTGAGCTTTTACACTGTTGGAAGTGAACTCACACCCAAGTGTTAAGGCACGTCACTGTCATTTCGGATCGTGGAAGCGCACTGAAAGTCGTTCTGTTGCATACCTTGTTCTAGACTTGCGCTCAGCAAAGACAGTGGTGATTGTCCGAAGGAACATGTGGTTACTAAATGATATTTAGACAATTATACTAAACAGAGTGAAACTTGTGGAGATCAGGTCAAGCCTCTCATGAGGAATCATATGGTTACAGGCAGTTCAATGACTCAGGACTCCCAAGCCAACTTTTTCACCTATAGCCTGTCAGAGCCAAATATTCTCTGAACAGGATCTTATAGATATTCCACACATGGAGGGCTTAATGTTTAATACCAAATTTACTTATTTGAAGATATTTGATATTACGTGTGATTTTGATCAAGCAGAGTGGTACAGCAATGAACTGAAATCACAATACAAGCACAAATGACAGCAGAAAACAGCAATTGCAGTATACCGTTGAATCACAACCCAAACATTCCCGTTACCAGTCTCCATAATACGCTCACCATCATGACCCTGAGCATCCCTAGTCCCTGCAACGGAATACATATCTTGAGACCAGCTCAGGCCCGTTGCCCTCTTCAGAGCTCTTGCTGCTTGCTGTCCAGATTTTATACTCTCTGCGGGGCTGAGCCATGGATACACTCCCCTGTTGCTGGTCTGGCTAACTCAGGAAGGCATTCAAACCCTTTTGATTAACTCGGGGACAAACATTTACACAACCACTTGATCCGCTCAGCTGATATAGCCAGTTGATCCAAAACAAAGGCTACCCTCCAGTTCCCTTTGTGTTGAGATCAGTTCAGGTTTATTTGCAACAGCAGTGGTCAGTCAGTCCTTCCTTCCCCGGGCTTCACGAGCCCTTGCCCTCCTCCCCTGAGCCTTCTTCCATTGTAGGCGTTTATTGATCGGTCCCATCACTAGGTGCACGCCTGACTGAGTCATGATTTCAAACAAACATGGAACAACTTCTGCAGTAGCAAAATCCTGTCCAAGGATGAATCCAGGATAGCAGCTAGAAAGACTTATTTGAGGGAAGAAATCGGAATTTCTGCATATTCACCCAGAACGCCACCACATTCAGAAGATCTAGGGTGAGTCCCAAAGCATCTGGCGGTCAGCCTAGGGAGGGTGTTTTGTTAATCTATTGTCTTGCCTGATGGGAATCATCAATCCCCCTTTCTTAGTTAGGTCACAGTCAATTCCCTGACTTTTGTGAAAATCCTTGACACTGCGAATAGACAAAATTGCAGGATGTTGTATCAGCCACACACTGAAGGGAAGATAAATCCCTGTAGAGGGAGCAAACATCTTGCAGGTCAATAGGTTGTCATGGGCAAAACGGTCTCAACTCAGGGAATTTCACTTTGTTTAATTTATTGTCAACTAACAGAAACTTATCATTACTGGTTTAGGTATTGAGAAAAACTAGAAGGCAAGCTATTCAACAAACACTTAGGGAAATTCTTTTTCTCCCCCTGCTGCTGGCTGAGCTTCAGTCCAACAGCTTTTCTCCCTGCTAATCTCAGCTCCCCATCTTTTCACCGCACACTGCACTCACTCTGGTGAGGCAATGGGCAATGCAGGAGGTTGGGGTCAGTGCTTAATGGTTTCTGTCTACCACTCCTTGCTTCTTACCCTTTTCTTCTGCTGCTTCTTGCTTCTTGCACCTCCCCTGCTCTGGTGTGGGAGCTGCAGTCCCTTTGGGGGAGTCCCTGCTCCGGTGTGGCTTATCCATACACCACAGACCTGTCAGAGGTACCTCCTTTGGCACAAAGTGCCACCTTCCAAGAGTGCGTCCCCAGCTGTGTCCCCAGCAATGTTGCCTTCCATGTCTTTTCTTTGCTTCCTCCTTTTGCATTTCTTCTCATACGTCTCCTCCTGTGCCCCAGTTTGTGTCACCACTCTGCCCTTGAATTTCTAAACAAAGCAGCTCAGCCTCCCTAAGGCCAGAATCAATCTCCGACTGCTATTCACTGCTATATCAGGAAACGGCCTGTAGTAAGACTCTTTTCTCCTGAAATAAAGAGAAAATAATTCTGTAACTTCTTGGGATAAAAATGACTTTCACCTGAAACAGGCATTGCAGGAAGAGTCCCTGGAGGAGGTCAAAGAGGGGTTTGGAATGGGAGGGCTTGTAGGATTTGATGACGTACCCTCAGGCTGGGGAGTCTTGGTACCCAACTGTTCCAGGTAGCAGATTGCCAGGACAGTTCATAATCTGAAACTTTTTTTCTGAATAACTGGGCATAGGTGATGGTGGGTAGGAGGGCTGGATCCTCATTCACACCCTTGGTGTAACTTCAGATTGTTGCTTCAGCGGAGTGAGGTACGAAAGGAATGGGCCCATTTGTCATTACACCACTTGTCAATGGTACAATGTCTTTAGGAGCTCCTGGTGCGTGCTGAGAGGCAGGGAAAGGTATGGGGAGTTTTGTGAATAATGGAGATACGCTAAGATGTCTGCAAGGTAAAGGGAGGAGCCCAGAAGATCATAAGACAGCTTGCAAGTTCAAAGCTGAGTTAACAAACTCTCCCTTATCAGCACCAAACAAAGTCTTTCCTTCAAAGGGAACGCTCTCCTTTTCTCTGCATGTATCTCCAGGAAAGCATGAGGACTGAAGCCAAGAAAAGCCTCTAAATGCCTTATAAGGCTGCTTAGAGTGCGAAGGTACCCTCACAGGCACTCATCGGGGAGACAGAAAGTGCCCCTCTCTATGTAGAAGAACTGATGGAAGATGAAAGGCCTCTGTTCCTGGCTTTATGTTTCTTATTCCTGACGACTGCCAGTAGTGCAAGTTTCAGGAGTGGTGATGCACTGAGGACACCAGAGCTTCCCCCGCGTCTCACCTCACAGCAAAGGAGGGGAATCTAGTGGAAAGAAGTAAGGGATACTGCCAGGCGACTGTGACCTACAAAAGTCCCACTGGACTGAGTGTGGGCACTAAAGGGGGATGCTCTGAAGGCAGCACCGGAGCTGGTCATACATGCCAACACGATAGTCTGGGATCCGCTGAGCAAACCAAACGTGGTGAGGAA
The DNA here is from genome assembly GCF_965638725.1 of Aptenodytes patagonicus. Taxonomy (NCBI): domain Eukaryota; kingdom Metazoa; phylum Chordata; class Aves; order Sphenisciformes; family Spheniscidae; genus Aptenodytes; species Aptenodytes patagonicus. The sequence goes on along the minus strand of NC_134951.1, from coordinate 988,849 downwards.
GGTCCAGGCTTCAGGAGCTTGTCTTTTGCCCTGCCCTGGTACAGAGGGCATACGGGCTGTGCCCATAGCAGTGTTTCGGAGCTCTGATGAGCCTCTCTCAAAGTGGCTTACGGCCATGCCTGTGGCTAGGGCCACTGGGAAGGCTGACTTCACCTCCCCACCACCTGCAGACTGCAGTTCCTGATACAGGCACATTAGCTTTCTCAAGAAAACGTACTCAAGAAGTACATTTTTGCTGATACAGTTGTGTCTGTGATGGGAATTCTGCAGACATACCTCACGTCAGTAAGAAGTCATCCTCACTCTCGTCACTGACCAACAGAGAAATGCTGCCAGAAATCTTTCATTGAGCCTAGGAAGAGCAATCAGTTCTTCACCGTCAGACGTAATGGAAGGTAAGGATATGAATAGTGAAAAATTAAAAGTAGAATCACAGAATCATAGAATCATAGAATCATTAAGGTCGGAAAAGACCACTAAGATCATCGAGTCCAACTGTCAACCCAACACCACCATGCCCACTAAACCATGTCCCTATGAGAGATCATAGAATCGTTTAGGTTGGAAAAGACCTTAAAGATCATCAAGTCCAACCGTTAACCCAGCACTGCCAAGTCCACCACTAAACCATGCCCCTAAGCGCCACATCTACATATGTGAGTAATACAGCTATTACTTCTCCTGCAGCAAAACTGTCTCCTAACTATTTAGCTTGATTGCCACTGCACCATATTCCCTACTATTTAATTTTCCAGAAAATATAAAGTGTCAGCTCAAGTCCAGAAGCAGTACATGGATCGAAGCAATGTGGTTCATCCAATCACACTTATTATCAGATTTAATAACACAACTGTTGAGGAGCGTGTGGAGATTTCTGAGCCGATTCTGCAACAGGCCTGCTTGGATTTCATGGGGATAACGCTTTGCCTGACCAAGTCCTGCTGGACCTGAGCCGGTTCTGCCTAACCCCAGGTCAGGTATCTGCATTCCCAGCAACCCAGACATCCTGCCAATGGATAACAAGAGTCAAGAAGACAATACACCACTCTACTGTGAAGTGTCCATGCTACATTTCTCGTTTTCACTCAAGGTTGCATTCACTGATTTGCACAAAGATTTGGGTTCCTGGTTTTTGTATCACTTTCAGAACTTAAAATAATTATTGTAAAGCTGTAGCCCCATAACCCTCCCCCACTAGAAAGGCCATCTGCTCATTGTTTTAGCTCAGCAATCTGACATTTGCATGTTCTTTTTCCTGGCTGGAAGTATCAACCTGCGACCAGCTCACTGTGCTTTGAATCTGAGTTTAGAAATAGGATTTAAACAGACTTACCAACTCTGCTTTAGCATTAAATCCTGTTTAATATATCTGAATTATTTAAGCTTAAAGCAAAATGATCGTAATAACCTTGCTCCTGATTTTTACAAAGTGGGATAGTGCTGGGTTCATATACCATAAGGTCAGTCCTTCCTTTTACCATCAGGGATGAACTGATCCCCTTGGAATGAACCATGCTTCGCTTCCTCCTACACAGCTTCAAGAGGTAAAACCAGATCTGGGGAGAATGACCCCCGAGAGCCGCTGGCCAACCGAGCGACTTGCTCCGAAACATCTCTAATAAGCTGTAATTTGTACTTCAGCCATTACACTTTTTGCCACACTGAGAGCTAGATAAATGATGAATTGAAAGAGGATTGAGGGATATTTCTTGAAATAAATAGCAACAGTTCAATTCTGTGGCTTGTGCAGCTGTTTTTGAAAGACAGACTTGTCCCGAGCATGGGTCCTTGGAGGTGCTGGCATGCAGGGTAGCATGTCCTCTCCAGAAGCACCCAGTTGAGTGTAGTTCCTGCTTGACTTCTAGGGCTTTGCTCCATTTCCTGGCATGCCAGGACTAGAGAACAGCCCTTGCACTAGACAGACAAACCTCCTGGCTGGGCATTCAGCACTATTTGCTATGTAGGGACTTCCCTGTGTAGGGCTCTCCAGGTGCAGGAAGAATAATACTGGGCGTAATATTGGAAACAGCACAAAGAAACCTGCTTTTCTCTGGTAAGGACCTCCTCGGGTCCAAGGGTCTTTCGGGTCTGTCTATAGTGCACAGAGATGTGATGCAGCGTTCCCTGAGCTCACAATTACCGTGTTAGGTTTGGAACTGGATAGCTTTGTCAGCACAGCACCGCACCTGAGCTACCAGCACTGCTGACGCAGCGATTCTGTGTTCGGGTCTAACTTCTGCTAACCGCGCAGCCCCTTTGGGAAGACGCAGAACGGGGCTGTCCTTTGCAGGATAGCTTTATTGTCAAACTCATTTTGTCCCTGCAGGGGAAAGTAAGCAAGCGTCTTCAAGAACATACTCAGTGTCTTCTGAACTTTGAATCACCGCCACCTTGCTATTGCGTCTGTGGGCATTATCCCATGGCTGGGAAGTAAGGGCAGTATGCTAGCGAACCAGTCTCTCTGCAGGCTCTCCAATAAGTAGGCAGAAGCAAGGAAAAATGGATAAGGAGCAAAAAAGATTCTTGATTTCTACTGCCTTTTGTTAGTACTTGTGAAAAAGCGACTTCTGAAAATGAATGTTAATTTGCTAATCACAAACTGATTCTAAGTCTCACAACATTCAGATATGCTCTTAAAACCCATGATCATGAAGAATAAGACTGGATAATGATTTGAGCTTCAATATTTTAATTTCTTATATGAAAATAATTTTCTAGCCCTTGAAATAAAAGAAACAAAGTTGAAAAATGCCCAAAGCACATCTTAAAACTTCACAAACAATAAATTTTAGCTTTGTTTCGGTTTTAGCAGGCTGTCTGTTTGTTGTTAGTTTTTTGCAGATAATCCTGCTGGTATAACATCATCTCTAAAAAGGCAAAATCTTGATCTGGTAGTGTTTTACACTCAGCTTGGCACAGGTGCAAATCCAGGACAAGTCAAACTTTCAGATGAGAGCATCGTATGCAAAGTTATTAACGATTGCCATCGGAGCGGGCTTTTGTAACAGGTAGAACTGAAGTCACCCGTGTGCGTGCCATTAAAAGCAGGTGGAAGTCAAATAACATACGAGAAGAAAAGCAAGTTGGGTGAATGTCGTGGCTGTTCCTGGAAGAGTCTGTGGGTACAGCTATGCCACGCAAGGCACACGAGCGAACCTGCAGAGCGCAGGCATTCTAGGTAAAAGAAGCCAAAAAAACTTGTATCAGTTCTCTGAAATGCAGTATCAAATTAGGATTCCTGTCAGCCTATACGCATTGCCTGATGTTATAATAAACTATCGGGGAAATGTGATACTGATCTTTGGGTAGGAGCAAAGAGAAACAAAATTATTTGGAACAGAATTTGTTAGACTGGCAGATTTGGGGTTTCTGAGCGTGTTTGGAGCATTAGACTGAAGCAAAGGCAGTTTTCAGCTGGCTGAAAACGATGATCTCATTCCGACTGCAGCTGTGGCTCCCAGTGCCCAACTCCCGTCAATCTTTATCCGGTTGGATAAGGTCACGCCCTAAGCAGATTTTGTGCAAGGGATAAAAATGGTGGTTTTCACCGCACCCTTACAGCAAATTGTTAACGGGGTACAAAAGAGGAGAGGAACGGGGAATGCTAGAATGTGTTGTCCTGCTGACTGAAGCCATAAGGAGATGGTAAATATCACGCCCCCCCCCAGGATACCTGGGGGGGGCAGAATTTTATCTAACAGGCTCCGAGTTGAATCAATGCACTGTTTCTTCTAGCCCTCTTGTTTTGTTTGGGTTTTTTTTTTTTTCCTATAAATCCTTGTGTTAATCTTTTCTGAGTGGGAAGAGTGAGAAGGAAGTCTTCACGGTTAAGAAAGCCGGTGGAGCAAATTATTTTCCCCAGGTTTCCCAGGAAAGGCTCGGGTAGTTTTACTCAAGGCTCAGGGGAAGCATTCGAAAAGCAGACACGTTTTGCTGCCGGCAGCACTGGGTATCAGCTGTGCACCGACACTTCTGCGCAGGCAGCGGAGCACGAGGTCCTCTGTGCAGCTGTAGATGCTCCCTGGGGAGTGCAGAGAGCTCTTCTGCCCTGATCATGCACCGAGACTTCCTGGGCAGCAAGTTCCCTCTTCGCTTGCTGACCAGGAGGTTTGGTTTGGGGTTTTTTTTTGGTTTTTTGTTTTGTGGGTTTTTTTTTTTACTTTACTTCCTCATAACAGCTACTGGCTTTACTTCTAAAACCAGCTTTATGTGCCGTGGCTTTATGTGCTTTATATGCTCCTCTGAACAAGAAAACTATGGTACAGTAGATGTAGTAGTAATAAAAATAATAAAATATATGCCATGGTGAATCATGCCTGTTTATGTTGATTTTTGCTTTGGGAGATGAGCTTTCAGGCTCCAGAGTGCAACACAGACCATGGCTACTTCAGTTTTACAACGGCTTCTCTTCCTGGAGATATGTTCCCTACTCAGATACAAGGCTGAAGAATCATGTTAAATCCTAGCTTTGCTTCGTCCCGTATGTATCACTAGGTGCCATTTTGGGGGGATGTAAACAGGGCAATATACAAACTTATCCTTGATTTTATACTTTAAAAGGAATAATGTGGGGACTATGGTAGACAACAGCTGTGGGAGTCATGCTTTTGTGACTTACGAGCAGAAAGAGTCTTCCGAAAGGAATTTTGCTGCCTAATCGTGTCTCTCCTAGTGTTTGAAAAATGTAGATTTGTTCTGTCACAGGAACTGATTGGGACGAAAGGAAGATGTTGTGAATGTTACGGACCTGCTTCGGAACTAGAAGTGCAGGAGAAAATTGCTGAAGTCTTGGCTCAGCAGTGTCCAGCTTTCAGCTGACTGAAATTCGGGAGACGAGTATGCTGGATGTGGCAACTCAGTGCTGTAAGAAGCATGAACTAAGGGCTGGCTTTCTAACGCTCAATCTCAAATGATAAGTACTTGCTGCTCACGTTGTGGAGTTCAGACCTCTTGGTTGCAGAGCAGAATTGCCCTGTGACCTCGGAAACACAGCACGCGTGCAGGGGGCAACGACTGTCTAAGCGTAAAAGAAGAGACAAGGGATAGCTAAAGGAGGCAGAGGTAACATTTTAAGGCCTAGAAATATGCTGGTTTGAAAATCAGTCAAGCGGACTGTGGAGGCTGGCATTACAAGTTGAGTGGATTTGGGAATGTATTTGAATGTCAGATGGTAAGTAGGGTAGGATGTGAAAGCTTTTGAAAATGAAGAGAGGGATCTCGTTTTTAACATGATAAGAGCCAGTGAAGAGCTACATGGGGAAGAGTAATTCTGGATTAGAAAATGATGAAACAGAAATGGATGGATATAATCAGGGCAGGACTGCATCGGTCGAGGCCCCAGAGAAGGATTCTGCAGTAACTGGAGTACGGTATCTGACAGCCTGGATGGGATTTCTATTTGATGGAGAGGAAAGCTGCTATAGTAAATATTTTACACACCCACTACCATCCTTCCTGATGGAGGCGGTATATTCCATGGTATAGTTCTGCCCTGCCTAGAATCAGCTGATACAAGGTCTCTGCATCAGTGGGTTCTTACATCAAAGGTGCAAATTAATCTCTGTTCTGCTCAGAACCCATTTTTGAACTTGTAAATGGTCACCCCAAGCAGGGTTCAAATGAGAAGGGGAGAATTCAGGCCAGGGCTCTGTGTTCCAGTGCGACGTATAGATTCAGCCTGTTCAGAGGATGGCTGTACTGGCTGATACACTTTACTTGAAGAACAACTTGATAGTGTAGGGGGATCAGTTCCCCAGAAATATTGAATTCAATGACACAGTAAGTTGCAAAGGACACTTTGTCGCTAGACCTAATTTCTCCAGCATTTTTAGCCAGATGCAGGATTCTTGCCCAAAACTGTTGAATAGTGTTCTGAACGGCTACAGCTGAACGGAGTCTAGCACAAACCTCACTACAGATTGGAAACATTAGGGGTACTTTCAAAAGACAAGAGTTGTAATTAATTTTGTGTTGAGCTTTTGAAACATGCACACGTGATTTTTTTGTGTGTATTTAACTGGTTAAGTTAAATAAACCAATGACATATGCCAACTATACTTAAGTAAATGAATTACCATTTGTCCGATTTGTTCGTAAAGAGTAAATATTTATGAAAATATGATCTCAGTATTTGTTTCTATGCGCTGACCACATATCTCATTTCGTATATTTGTTCTATTTTCAGGAGTTAGGAGGATAGGACAGGACAGGACAGGACAGGATAGGATAGGATAGGATAGGATAGGATAATAGGAGGCTGACTTGTAACAGACATTGGACCAGAATGCCCTGTACTTAAAGATGTTGTCTAAGTCAAGGCAATGCGGAGATGAGGCTGGAGTCAACTTACATCTGTTAGTTGGATCTGGCCTCTCCGTCAGAGCAGAGAAAGCCCTAACTGGGCCTGTGATTTAGTTCTCAGTTTTTGAAAGGCATTTTGGTACCTGAACCTCACTTGTATGCTCTAATTGCCAGGTGATTTGCTACAGAATTTAAGGATCTGCAAGAATTTTTGTCATTAATCCACAGAAAAAGAGGGCAGAACATCTAAAACTGACAAAGATAACCTCTGGTTCCCGCTGACAGTTCCCAGCGACTGATCTGTGGAAAGAGTATAACGGTCATAAGATAAAATCTCTTAGATAAAGATTTTTAAGTTCTGTTTACACACCTGGGGTAAGTGCCCCCCTCACCTATCCTCTTAAAAAGTTCAGATTTCGTGTATAATTTTGCAGAAAATGTTTATATTCCTACTCTGCCCTTTCCTGCAGTCAGTTGCTATCAGACAGGGTTGCTTGCTGCTGTAGCCATGTCATTTGTCAATCAAAAAGCCAGTGATTAGTATCTTCCAGCTTGTCTGACTTCCAGTATGGCAATTAAATGACCTTCAGACAGTAACTTAAGATTCAGAAGTCCAGGCTTAATGTAAATCCTGAGTGGAATAACATGATGGCTCACATCCTTAAGATGAATCAATTGATACGTGATTATCTTACGCCACAAATATTTCCAAGAGCATCACCTGGGATGAATAATCTGTTTCTACTTTATCCAAAATGTGCACTTTTTCTTCCTTAAAACCCTGGAAGCTACTGTTAAATAAGCTAGAGTGAAGTACGGATAGGCAGCAGAATGCACATTAACACAGTCTCCTTTCTAACTCATCTCCCTGGCAAGTTCGCAGTTATGGTTAACAACGCTAAGCCACAAGAGACGACGAAGGCATCTCACCAGGTACACGGGGACATGAGGAGCCCAGAGAAAAAGGTCAGATGGTTGAGTACGAGCTGAGAGTGCGACCTCACCACAAATTGGACAAGTATGGCATGATGGCTACAGGAGGAGAAGCGTCACCAGCGGACAGAGGGAAATTACTGTTTCTCTTGTATTTGGCACTGTTGGGGCCTCACTTTGAATAAAGTTTTAATTTGGGGTCCCCCCAGTTCAAGAGGGATGGGGAGAAACTGGAGAGAGCCAGCACAGGGCTACCGAGATGCTCGAGGTCCTGGGGCACGCGACACACAAGGGGAGGCTGGGGCAGCAGGGCTTGTTTGGCTGGGTGAAAAGGGGGCACCTGGCAGCAGCCCACTACCACGTAAAGGTCGGCTGCGAAGCCAAACTGCTCTCGGTACTGGGGTGTAACGAGGGGCAGTGGCTCAAACCACAGCTTGGAGGTTCAGGTTGCGCAAAAAGCTCCTCCAGAAGGTGTAGGTGAGCACGGGTTACCCAGGCAGGTGGGGGAATCTCCAGGCTTGGATGATTTCAGGACACGGCCAGACAGAGCCGCAGTTAACCCAGCCTAGTGCTGCTGGCAGCGCTGCTTTAGGTGACATTGAACTAGAAACCTCCTGATGTCTCTTCCAGCCAACGCCGCTACGAATTTATGACTCACAATGTAAATCCTGAGGGCCGCTCTAACATCACGGGCTGGAGCATGTACCATATCACATTTTAGTAAAATAAGCAAGCTATATTTCTGGGAGTCAGTTTGAGATTCACTTAGGAGGTGGAGAAGTGGTCTTTAATGCTAGATCCTGGACTGGCTTGCCTCTTTCACAGCCTCGGTAAGTGATTTTTCTCCAAAGACTAGTTCGTAATGACAACTTGCTCCTTTCCCTTGATGCTCAGTTCAACAGTGTCTTGTACAAGCATTTATGCTGTACATTTATGCCCATTACTCTGTTTTGGCTTCGTTGTCTAGCCGTTGTACACAAGCTTGCAACCCACTGAAGGCGCTGTGAGAATTAAGGTGTACAAACACCTTTAAGGACACGGGCCTTAACTTTCTTTTGTCCCTGGCACAGTGTTCACTGACGGTGGCTTTCCCACACAGGCACATACTACAATTTTCCACATTCTCTTCCCATAGAAACAGGAACATATGATGCTGCACACTGTGAGAAGCTGCTCATTTTTCTATGAAACCACGATACGGAAAGAGCAACCATTTGAGATGCTGCATAGACATATGTCCTTTGCAGGTAGGTAACAAGGGCTGGCTTTCAAATAGCGTGATAATTAGTTTTTCTATCCAGTTAGTGATATCCCTCCTTTAAAAGGAGAGAAGATGGAAATACAATCACAAGTCTGGGTGGGGTGGGAGCATCACCTGGGAGCTCCTGGGGCTTCCAAGGGCAGAAGTGGCTTTCGGTTGAGAGAAGATGGGAGTGGATTGCAACTCCAGAGGACGAGATGGGATGGGGGGACAACCGTGCTAAAAAGGGGACTGGGAGCATACGGAGCAGCATTGCAGGAGGAGAACGGCCAACAGCTGGGACAGCCTGTTGTGGCAGCACGTGGATGGGAGCAGGTAACAGCGTTGGTGAGGGAGAAGGTGGTTAGTTGGTGGGTAGCGGGCTGCGCGATGGGGGAGGCTGTGGGAGGAAGCAAAGGGAGCAGCGGCTCAGGGTAGCCTCTGTGTGAGCGGACGCATGCAGGGTGGAGGTGCCAACAGAGGAAGATGGCAGCCGGGGTGCTGGTGAACCGCCACTGAGTGGAGGGAGCTGGACACCGGAGGATGGAGACAGTAGCTCTGACTGCGGGTGCTGGTGTCCGCGAGAGGAACGCGGACGGTAATTAGGCGGCGGCTGGCTGCGAGATGCGTGGTTAGTTGGGGTACGCTTGGTAGCACCAGAGGGAAGGGGGTGCATGGCTGGGTGGTGGTGTGCGGCAAGGGAAGGGACACGAGCAGCTGGGTGCTGCCGCTGCTGCTGCGAAGCAATGGCCGGCGCGGGGCTGAGCTTGGTGGTCCTGGGGGTAAGCTGGGGCAGGCGTTGGCGTGAGGAGGGGGGGTGCGGTGGCTCTCGGTGGCTGCTGGGACAGGGAGGTGGTTGGCAGCAGTGGCGTGCGGCTGGGGGGGCTGGTGGCCGCCCCCGCGGCGACTGCCGACTGCAGGCACCCGGGCGCAGGCAGCGAGGGGGCACTCGGCGACCGTGAGGGCGGCGGGCCGCCACGGGGAGGGCGACCGGGGCCGAGGGAGCCGCTGGCAGCCGCTGGCCGCGGGGGAGGGGAGCCGGAGGCCGTTGGCGGCGGTTGGTGGCGGCGGGGTGAGGGGAGGCGGTGGCAGCTGGTGGCAGCGGGGGAAGGCAGCTGGCGGCGGTGGGCAGCCGGGGTCGCTGCCGCCGGGGAGGCCGCAGTGCCGCCCGGGGGAGAGGCGGGGCGGGCGGCCCTGAGGGGATCCCCCCGCCGCCATCCCCGCCTCAGGCACCGCCGCGCGCGGCGGGGAGAGGCGGGGCCGCGGCGGGGGGAGGGGGGGGGGGAGGAGGAGGCGGGGGGCCGCGCCCTTTGGCAGCCGCCGCGGGGCGGGGAGCGCGCACGCGCGGGCTTGGGGGGGCGGGGCTCCCCGCCGAGCGGCTCCGCCCCCCCCGCCGCCCGTACAGTAGGTGGAGTCACGCGGGCGAGGTCACATGACCGGGGCCCTTTACAGTAGGATCCCAATATGGCAGCGGCGGCGGGCGCAGGGGCCGCCGCGGTCGGGGCCGCCCGCACCTAGGGCCGCTGCTGCCGCCGCCGCCCGCTCCGGCTCCCCCCGCCTCCCCCTCCCGGGCGGAAGGAACCTCCAGGGTGTCTCGGAGTCAGCTGCGCCCCGTCGCGTCCGACATGAGGGAGAAGGGCCGCAGGAAGAAGGGCAGGACCTGGGCAGAGGCCGCCCGGACGGTACGCGGGGCCTGCGGGGGGGGTGGGGGGGTGGGACGGCGGCGGCGGCGACGAGCTGGAGGCCGCTGGGGCGGGTCAGAGGCCTCCCGGCCGCTCCGGGTCATGCGGGCTCCCTCCTGCGGGGGACGGCCGCTCCCGTCGCGCCTGGCCCCGCTCGGAGCCCGGCGCGGCGGGCAGCCCCGATGGTGGCGGGGCGGGGGGGGGGGATCGGTGCGGGCTCGGCCTCCGGCTGCGTGCGGGGCTGCGGGGGCAGCCTGGCGAGGTGCGGGGGGGTGAAGTGCCGCACGGCCCCTGCGAGCCGCTGGCCTGTCTCCGCCTGCAACTTTGTTCCGACGCCGCGCGCTCGGCATAGGCGGTTTTTTTTTATTTTGACCCGTTCTCCAGTCGCTTAATGTTTCCAGGCACAAATTTATATGGGAAGCTTCGTGGGGGAGGGATTACCGCCTCTTATTTGCAAAGTGATGTGATTAATGAGGATGTAAATAATATTAGCGAACAAGTGACGTGCACGATGGTTTTTTTTCAGTATTCTCGGTGTATCGGTGCCTTTCCTGCAGCAGAACTTGCTGCAGTGGGAGCTGCTGAATCGCCTCGGGTCAGGTAGCGAGTTGCGAACCCTAAAAGGAGAATTTTTATCGTCCGATTTCCCAGTCTGACAGTCTCTGTTACTGTACTGTTTTGAAGACGGACTTACCCTACTTTCTGTGTGGGGCAGGCACGTTAGAGAGTGGATAAAAGGGGAAGTCGAGTAGTGGGACAAGCGTGAGAGAGAGGAAACTAAACGAGTGCGACCTGCAGGAGCTGAACAAAAGCGTTGAATTGTGAGAGTACAGCACACGGCTCCTGGGAGATCCGCATTTGCAGTGCGGATTCAAATCTACCTAATGGGGAGGGGGAGGAGTTCGGGTTCTATCATAACCACTCTGAAAGAGGTATCTGTTAAAACAAGACTTGAAAAGTCTGGCTGGAAAGCAAATGTAAATAGGCATCTGCAGCTGAGACTTGCATGCACTATTTTAATAAATAGTAATTTATTTGGACCTTGTATTTACAGTTTGAAAGGCATCAAAATAGCTGCTGCTCTTTCAGGAGATATGATGCAGTTAACTATTTTAAGAATATGAGATGCTATCCCACAGGTGAACACTTTCGTACTTCTCTGTATATGGATTTGTGTATTTTTTTTAACAATTTGTTTTGAAAAAAGAGCGGAAGAATCTCCAGTGTAGGGTATAAGTGGGACCAGATCTTTTTCAGCCTATGCGCGCTGCTGTTCATCCACTGATCTCTTCCAGAATCCACTTAAAGGCTAAAACATGTATTTAGAAAAGCTGTACTGAAAACTATCAAAACTGCAGGTTACACGTTACCCTGGGTTGCATACCTAGATTCATGGCAGAGGCAGCCAAAACTAGGAAAAGATGAGTAAATGCTTTCTATTGAGTAAATTATTTGTTTGTGTATTCAGCGGGAATGTTAAAATATTCTGGTCAAACTCCAGCTCCAATCTTCAAAAAGTTCCCCTGCATTTTCAGTTTGAAATAATGTCTTTTGATTCTTGTCCTAGCTTGCGTGCTCGTCTTGGCTTCTCAGCTGCCGGTGGTTGAAGTTTGTGGGGTATATTATAAAATTGCGTTAAGAAATGCGGCAGCTCTCAGGTACCCTATTCTTCTGCTCCTGAAAGGTAACATAAAACTTTCCTCAAGCTTGAGAAACCTTCCATTTTGTCTTCAGTGTAGTGTTGCATCTCCGCGCTCTTTTGCAGAGTTCGTTCGCTCGCTGAGCTCTCTGAGCTGGCTCACTGTGTGGTGGAGCGGAGCCCCCGGTAGTCACAGGTCAGCGTGGAGCTGCAGAAGGGGCTTGGGGTGGGGGTTTTGACGGCAGCTGGCTGTAGACCTGCTTGTCGTAGCAAACTGCCCTGCGGTGGTCCCTGAACAGCAGCCTAAGGTCATCGCAGCTGAGGTTTCTGTGGCGATTCTGTCCCCTCTCCACCTCCTTGCTCTCTCTGTCACCTCACTGCTGGTGCTTGTAGGTAGTTCGGGGAGCTAAACCAGCAAAAAACCATTGTCATTATTATGGTGCTGATCTGGCTTCATGCTGGTTTAGTCTTCCTAACCAGGTATTTGGGATTAGGTGTCCTCCCGTGCAAGGAAGGTGATGGGAATGTGGGGAGGGGAGAGCACCAAGGTAATATCTACTTGAATTAGCTTTATCTGTTGTAGCAGTTCAGTGTTAGCTGGAAACAAGGTAGTAAGCAACAGAAGCGTGGCCTTTCCGTTTGATAGAAGGACCTCAGGTAGGTATATGGATAAGGTGGATTCAGTGGGGCTCAAGCTATGCTTGCTCTTAGATGTATAGGACGATTAATTGCAGCAGAATTGCAGTGTGAAGTAAGGAAAGGGTGCCCTGTGCGGGCAGCGCGTTCAGGGAGGAAGTTACTGTTGATAAACAACCTTTTTCTTATTTCCTGGCTCATTCAGTAAATTTGCAGCTGCAGATGACTGTTAACTTGTGACTTTTCTTGGGACGATGGCTGGGTGTCCCTGCAGTTAAAATAAAAAGCTTCATTAAGGTAAGAAGCTGATACTATATAGTACACAAGTTTAAGATAATAGTACACAATTTTAAGATAAATACACTGTAGATGTCTCTAACCTGGAGAATACTCTTCAGATACAGTGGTGGAGCAACCAAACTGCAGAGACACGCCAATGAGACAGTGTGTCTAAAGAAAAGAGGTGATTTATCTATTCTGCTGAAGACTAAAACAGGCAGAATACATCTGTACTGGTAAACTTGAGTTTTAGGGCTTGTTTTCTGGCCCCAAGGCCATCTCACAGAGTCTGTGTGTATCCACACTGCTGAACCTCCATCCTTCAAACTGGATGACCATGTTCAGGCCGCCTTTGGCAGGCTGGCCTGTGCTAATTCTTGAACTGCGCCGTAAACTGGTGTCCGGGCTCAGTTTGTCACCTTGCGTACAGATCTGTGCCAGGGACCTTGTACTAACCCAACGGTGCGGACAGCCGGGCTGGTGCCTGTGCAGTGCCCCTGCTGTGGCTGAGCTTAAACATATGGCTGTGGCGGTGCACTGGTTATCAGAAAACTGTAGCTGATGCCTGTTAAGCTGGTGCAGGCAGAGAACAAATATTCAGTAGTACCTGCTTTAGTCTGATTTGGGTAAGCATTATCATTGTAATACTGAATATATATTCACAGTGGCTGTGGCTGAAGGGGGCAGGTGCCATGTTGCACGTGGCAACGGGGCTTTGGTTGTGCAGCAGAGAAGTTCTGCGCTTTGTTTTGACTGCTCAGGTCTCAGAGTTGTTGCTATTCCTCTTGCTTATGTTTAATGCGGTCCTTGTGATGCAGCTTTGCAAAACAGGGAGGGACCAGAGAACAGCCGAATGCTCCGTGCATCTTCCTGCTGCCGTCCTCTGCTCTGCTGTGTGATGGAGTGCTGCAGCACACGGGCTGTTGTGGTGTGTTAGTGGCCTGTTTAGATCCAGACAAGAAGTCCCGTTGCTGGACAGAAGCCACAAACAGGCTGTCTTTGTGCTGTGTTTGCGTGGAGGAAAGTGTATGCTGTCACGTGCCAAGTTTGAAGAAATTTGGTGTTTGTTTTTCATGGGAAGTTCCTGTGCGTGACCTGACAAAACAGTTTTCTGCTGTACAGCCTCTGAGTGCGGAGGCATGGGGGCCGAGTGCTGTTGCTGGAGATGGTCTCTATAAATGCTCCTTGGCCAGGTCATCTAGGAACACAAAATGCAGTCTTTTATGCTACCCGTTTGTGAGAGGGAGCTGCTGCAGCCGTGTTTTTTTTCCTGTGTGCTGATTTCCTGTTGGGTCAAACTGACTTTGTTGGCTTTGGAGGGTGGAAATCCAGTGCGAGAATGCCCTTGGCAAAGCAGACAGAGCCTAAACGTGTTGTGGTGGGCGTCTCTGAAGGCGTAGATGTCCGAGTATGAGTCCTGTCATGATGCTGGCAGTTACTGCGCAGCTCTTGTGATGTGAACCCGGTTTCTCTCTTGCTGTAGGGTTTTGTTTACATCACTTCTGTCAGCTGAAGAATTAAAATGAAAAGACATGCCATCTCTGAAACTGATAGCGCAGAACATACGATCTGATCTGGTGTTCGCAGGCCCATCTGCTGTGTCGAACAGAAGATAATGTAGTAAGGTCAAAAGGCGAAATCAAGTAGAAAGCATATTTGTTAGGGAAACAAATGGCATGCTTTTGCAAGTTGACTTAATTAAGACTGTCCTTTTTATTAAGGTGCAATTTTCTGGGGGGGGTGATGAAGTAAGGAATCTGAGGGATGCCTTTTTTCCCTGCTTTCTGTTAAGACGTATGCAGAAGAGAGGGTGGAAGGATCCAAATTGTAGAAGCTGCCCGCTTGTCTACAAGTACCTGAGTCCATTTGCTCACCTGTATACATAGACTTGAAAATCTGCAGAGTTTCCAAGACTGCTGCAAAAATATGCAGGAATTCAGAGGATTTTGTAAAACATCAATTTGAGGGACTGATCAGTCTAGTAGACGATGCTGTTACTGTTTGCTACTACGTATTTCAAGTGCCTGGCTACAGCTTTTCAATATACAGGTTGGCCGAGCTGAATTGTGTGTGCTTGCAGATTGTTCTTTGAGAGAAGAGTAGTACTTGGTGTAGCTGGGTACGAAATGCACGTGATGTCTGAGATTGATTTCTTCATTTCACCGGTCCTTCAGAAGTCTGATCGCTCAATCGGAAAAAATGCGGAGGATGATTTGGAGCACAGCAGGCCCTTCCTGGTGAATCTGAGAACTGGCTTTTTCCTTTTCAGCAAGGTATTGGACGAGATAGCGCTGTAGGAGGTTAAATGATTAATCAAAGCTTGTGAAATGAACTGATAGGTGAAGCTGGTAAGGCGGCTTGGTTTTTTTTTTAGGGTTGTTTTTTGTTGCTGTGTGTTAGGTTTTTTGGTGTTGTGTTTGGTTTTTGTTTTTTTTTTTCCCAATCCCCTAAGTATTATCACAGCTTCCTTCCCTGTTCTCAGTCTGTGTCCAGGTACCAGACCTGCTTCCACTGAGGACAAGAAGTGGTGGCTAAGGTCGGCCTGTTACGTCTGTTAAATGCTTTTGCAGAGACTTCTGCAGGACGGGTGTAGTGCAGCTGGTAGCCACTGCTCTGGTGACCAAGCCATTGTACGGTGTCATTCTGCCACGTGACGTATCTACGTGTCTGCTAGCCAGGAAAATACCTTGGCAGTGTTTCTAGAGAAATAGACTTGTGGCTGCACAAGACTGAACAAAAGTTGGCACAAACTTTGTCACATGTTAATAGAGAACTGCAGTTTTCTTTGCTACTTACTCATGTGCATCTCTTCTTGACCTCAGCACTTGGATGTATTTTTCTTGCATTTTTTCAAGTTGTTTGTTTTTTTTTTTTTAAGGACTTTACAGTAAAGTCAGCAATTGCTCTGCAAATGTGAACTCTGTTTTGGCCCAGCGTGGGTTGTATCCTCTGATATCTACTCTTCTGGATGCCAGAACTTCCTAGTGAACTGAAAGTTGCCTTAAACTCCTCTTGGGAATCTGTAAGAGACAAATGGAGGCCTCCCAAATGGAGGCTTAAAAAATTCGTTCTGATATGGCAATAGGATTTAGAAAGGATGAGGTGGCAGAGTAATCCACTTTAATTGCTGTAGCAAACCGGCAGACTACAGAATCTGCCCTTCTTCCAGTCACAGTAATCCAATTATTTGCCTGCCATTTTAAAAACTAATTTCCAAGTCATAGCCTGTGTTCCTGCTAGGAACTTTAACCTCTTGAAGGTGTCAAAATCCCTGTGAGTTATTACACATATACAGTCCTGCTGCTTTGGATGTGCGGTTGTGCTTGCCATGGCTGGCGTTCAGTAAGCTCGTTTGCCAGCTTCGTAGCTGATCCACAGGGTTGATGATGCAATGTTGTGCTAAGGTATTAGTACAACTTTTTTTTTTAAAAGATACCTGAGGGGGGCTGGCTCTTGGCTTGAGGGAAGTGGAGTCCATCTGTCCCAAATGCACTTGGTCAAATCTTGGAGTGTTATTTCCCCCCTGCAAAGCAGGGTGGTGGCAGATGTGCGAGCACCCAGCTCAGCAGTGCAAGATGGAAGAGGAGATGGAGAGCAGCGGTGCCAGGCAGGGAATCCCCACCAGCTGCAGAGCATCGCAGCCCTGCCCCGTGAGTGCCTCTCACAGCAAGCTCAGAGTCGGAGGTCTGGGCAACTGCTCACCTTGTTCTGTGTTCCAGTAGAAAAATTCCGTGCTACGGAAGGATCTCAAACGTGTTTTCTTTATTTCTATTCTTATTTAAAGCAACAAATGCAGTTTAGATACTAATTTTAATACAGAACTTAGATATACTTTTGCTCAGTCTCTCTTGTTAACTTTATTTTAGCATGGAAGGATTTAAAGGTATCATGCAGACTTCCTTGAGTGAGCTTGTCTCTAAAGCTGCAAGAGCGCTGAAATGGCTTTTCTGCAAAAGTTGTGATCTCCTTTCAAATCAGCTGAGAAATGTAGATGTGCAAGCATGTCTTGAGCATTTTTTGTGCAAGGCTTTTCCAAGTGAGAATGTCTGAGAACAAAAGCCAGTTTTGTTTCCCGGATATGGTCTTTGCAGCGTCTGCAGAAGATGGTTTAAATGAACCTAACCACTGTGTAGGAACCAGCATGTTGTCTAGTGTCCTAAAGAAATGGAAGAATCATCTCTTACTAAAATGTAGTTGGATTCTGGGTATCATGCAAGCTTTTTGTATAAAAAGAGGGAAGTCCAAATACTTTGTGCTTAAAACCCATGCTTCACAGTCTGTGTCTTTGTGCACCAAGTGCTATTCACGTTAGCGAGTAATGTGGAGTGATAAAATCACCCTGTGGGGAAAATTGGTGGGGAGGAGGAGTCGATATCAATGCTATGTCTGCTGCAGGGTTTTGCATCGGGGTAGCTCTGGTTTGACCCACAGGGCTGAACTTTTGCTACTGCCTGTCGCATACTGGATGTGCTCTGAACTGAAAGGTGCTCCTCTGGCCTCATCCAAAGAGAATCCATTGTCTTCTCCACTAGCTGCTCTGGAAAGTGAGCTGAAGCATGGTAAGTGGAGACACTTGAGAGCCAGCATTGTGAGTGCTCTCCAGATCAGAGTTAAAACTATAATAATGTAGATGTGACAGCTGGGTGTTATTGCCTAAATATGCCAATGCTGAATGAAGATCATCCTGTGGCTTTTTGCTTCAATTCTGCATGTGCATCCGTTGTCTACAATGTGTGTTAAAACACACCAGAAGCGGATGCTTGATATATCTGTTTTTTTTCCTATGATTGTCAGGTTTTCTGCTTATGTGGTTAGCTTAAACTGTTTGGAGGAGTAAAAATAGAGGGCCAAGAACCGCCAAAACATTCAGTCGAATTCTTCCTGTGTCTCTAAAACATCTCTGCTGTAACCAGCTGTGGGATCTTCTCAGAGGTCTGATCTGAATTCGTGTCCCAAATGAGGCAGCTTCAGTAGGACATACTGAAAATACTATCACTGTTACTGAATGGCCTTTCAGATAATATGTGAGAAATTGGATAATCGTGCCTAATTGCTTATGTTCTGCAGATGCTACAAAACTCTGCTTTACAGAGAAGTAGAGCACTATTACTGTTGTGGAGTTGAGTAGAGATGAAAATTTGGAGGACTAAGCATGTGAGCTTATCACTTGATAGCTGTGGCAGTGAGATTATACTTTTTTTTTTTTAAAGAAAAAGCCTCCAATGATGCAGTGTTCACTCTGTTTCAGTGCAGAAGCCAAGGGGTGGCAAGTGCTGTCTGCCAGCCTCATGTTCGGAGAGCGCGGGAGGAGATGTAGGCTGTGGAACTTGCTTTTGCAGGATGTTGTGGATGCTAAAGGCTTGCCTGGGCTTGTGGAAATCTGTTGCAGGTTACTAAATACCTGGAAACTCCTCTCATTTTGGAAGTCCCAAGCAGCATGGAGAATGGGAGAGCAGCCTCCTGGGACACTGGGATGCTAGATAGTCACACAGAAGGTCCATCAAGATCTGCTATGGCCCTGTATGGATTGGTGTTTAAGTATTTAGTTCAACTTCAGGCCACTAGAACGATTTCCTGCTTTTCTGTGTAAACAAAAGATTTTCCTGGTGTGCTGAAGGAACTGGCCAACATGATTGCAAGCTGATTCTTTATTGTCCTTAAAGGGCTGTGGTGACTGAGGAAAGCTCCTTGTGAGTGGCAGACGGAAAATGTCACACTCATCTTCAAAAGGGTGAGAAGGAGGCTGTAGGGAAATAGGCCTGGTCATCCTTATTTGGGTCCTTGGGAAGATATGGAACAAATACTCCTGGAAGCCGCTTTCTTGTGCGTGTGGGGGAAGAATGTTGTTTTGGGGGACAACCAGTGTGGATTTACCAAAGGTAAGCTGTTGCTGACCGAGGTGATGAGATGGCTGGCTCTGTGGAGGAGGACAGAGCAGTGGATGGCGTTTACCTTGCCTTTAACATGGCTTTTGGTGTGATTTTTCCCATAGCATCCTTATGACCAAGCTGGTGAGACACAGGCTGGATAAGCAGGTGACAAGGTTGATGCTAAACTGACTGGACAGCCAGGCACCGAGGTCTCAACAGCCATGCAGAGGTCTGCTGCGTGTCAGTGGTGATCCTTGGGTTTTGGTACTGAGGCTGATACTGAGCTGATGCTTTGTGTTGGCATTCGGATGTGTACCAAAGGTTCCTGTTGTAGTGGCTAGAACCCTAATACATCGATCATCAGGGCTTGGTGACTTAGATGACTGTCTGTGGGTGGTCAAGTTTATCGTCCTTCCTCTGCTTTTAGAATAAACCAGGAAAGTAGTATGTCCTATGTTGCTACGTGTGGTTTGGATTGCTCTCCTCCTGCAGAAGTATTTCTGTGTTGTCTGTTGTAGCCATAGTGTAATGTGTTTAAATGCTTATAATGTGGCTGTGACTTCATCATAGTCCCTTACAGGGGAGATGACAGCCCTGCTAAGACAATTGTTTTGGAGCTGGGTATCTTCTAGTTACTGAAATGTAATCTAATTTTGTAATAGTTAAGTGTTGACTCTTCTAAAGAAGTGTATGGTGTGATTATAAATGTGCATGATAAATTCATGCTAATTTGAGAAGAATCAGGAATTTTATTTGCCTGGTTAAAACCAAGTATATACCTATAGACTTGCAGCTTCAGGAAGTGTGCATGAAATTATTCAGCCAGATGGGTTACGTACTTATGAGTTTTGTTTAAATTAAAAGAATTTACCCCCTTTTTTTTTTTCCACTGAAGTATATTAAAAAAAAAACAAACCAGAACAGTAGCAACAGGATTAGGGTCTGTTTGCCAGCTCTCCAGTAGGTTCAGTATGCTTTTATCTTCAGGTAAATTTAACTGAAAGAACCTGAGAGCATGAGAGCTCAGTCAAACTAAGGGCAACAGCTGTACCTGTTTGTAATGCTTTGACATGAGCATAAATTTTGCCTCACATATGGACAATATTTTGATTGTGTGTGGTTCTGCAGTAGTTCCACATAGGAACATCCAAAGGAACCCTTGCTTAAATGTGTTTTTGTTCACTGTAGGCCAAACTGATGTGACTACTGGTTACTTCCAACCAGGAAGCCCTACTGATGTCATTGCAGCGATGCTACTTTGGGGCAGGAACTGAACTTCTCTCTTTGCGGCAGATTAAAACTTTATTTTCAAGAGCATAAAATACTGCAATGCCATTGCTGGTAACTGTATGCTCTCCTAAAACTGTTTTCAGTGGCTTTATAGATATTAGACACTGTCTTTCCTTCTAATAACTGCACTGGCTCTGCTGGAGTCTGAGTGCACTTACTTGTGTTGTACTGGATTCTAAATTCAAAATTGATTTGATAAGATCACTTCGTAAAAACATCCCTCTTCCTTTTCTGGCAAGTCATGCCATTTGTGTTCTGCTGGGAAGAATTCTTCCCCACTTTCCATGTGGGGAAATTTGAATTTGCTCTTAAACCTCTTACGAGATGCAGCAATAAACGTTACCTCTTATGGCTTGCAGTTTTGCTGTTCAGGAGCTTTTTCTGAGCTCAGCCTACACTCTGTCCCCATACAGCATCCCTCTGAGATCAACAAAACCCATTTACTCCTCTTTTCCCATGTGCTTTCTGGCACGCGATGCACAGACGGAGCATGATGGGGGAATTTGTGGCCGCTGAAAAGCTGCGGTAGAATGGTGTTCCTGGCAGCGGTGGCTTGTGCAATCTAAAGACTTTGGCAAGTAAATGGTCAGTAATACTTGCAGAGCACTGACTATACTGATCCTGTTTCCCTGTGGCAGGCAGTGGATGCTTCAGCAGAATCGTATTGGAAAATGACAGTCGCTTCTTCATTAAAGAGCATTTTAAACATGAAGCTTTTATCAAACCTGGGAGATGATGCTTCAGATGGATGGAGTCTGTGTGCTGTAGCTGAGAGCACGAGCTGGGCTCGTGTACTCTCCATCCAGTGGAATACAGTGTCCCCAGACACCTCTGAGGGCTTTGCTCCTCTGTCACCTGGGACATCAGCTCCAGAGCCTGTGATTCTCCAGCTGCACTTGGAACGAGCCTGCCTGGATTTGGGCATTGCCACAACTCCTTCCAGTAACTTCTGCAGAAATAATTCACAGAGCAAGGTGAAGGGTTGAAAATGGCTAATCGCTGTTGTCTTAAGAGCCCACAGGCTTTTAAGCAGGATTCCTCCCCAGCCAAGTACTTAGTGCATGGTGCAAATACTTTGAAAGGCACCACAGTTTGTATTATGTCCGCTTTAGTTGCTAGTGTTTAACTTGCATCTGTCTTCAGCATGTCTTCAGCATTTCTTCCTTCTTAGCAACCCACCATGGGACTGAATGAGTGTTGAGAGGGCTCCTGTAGCAGTCCTTCTTTAGAAGTATGTGCAGTGTAAATGTAGTTCCGCTTTCTCCTATACTGTCTTATTAAGTATCAGTGTACTTCTGGAAATACTGAATTTGAAGTTTACTTTGTGTAATGTGGACATAGGTCTTCTGGTGGCAGAGGGTCAGCAAATAACTTCTTATGCACTTTGTCATGGAAATTAAATGGCAAAATTTTTGCCTTCTCCCAAGTGTGCCCGTCGGTATATCAGCTAGAATTAATTCAGTTCTCCTTAACCCCCATTGAAGGTTAGGTCCCATCCTTACTGCCATGAAAAAGTCAGCATTTTGTTTCGTGGTACTGTCATAACATCACTTAAATTATCTTTCAGCAGCTAGTGGGCAGGAAAACACGAAACACTTCTAGTGCAGGTTGTATGAACGACTATCTGCCATTAGAATAGTAAGGTTTAAAGGTTTCAACCAAGATTAAAGTCCCACTGAGCTAGATAATCTCTGTTTTAAAGTATTAACACACACCATCACTTAAAGTCTGCTTCCCTCTCATGTAAAATCTTTAAAAGGCAGCTACAGGTCTTCAGGGTCTCTGCTCACCTCCTTGCAGCTGTCTCCATCTGAACTTGCAGATCTCAGTTCTTGTTGGAAGGTTGAACACTGGAGTTGTTCAGAAAATGGCAAAGAAAATTGTCTCATCGGCAGTGTCATTGCAATAATGGGTTTATCCTTAATCAGGAAGATTTTCACTCATGCCTGAACTTGGATGGGTTTTCTTCCACTAAATAAACATCTGTTTTGGAAAGGCAGCTGAAGTAAAAAACACCCGCATCTTTGCATTTCACCTTCTTGCTTTGGGACATACGGTGAATTAACAACCTGAAAACCACGTGGCAAGGCACACGTAGAGCCCTGGTTGTTATCAGTGGCTGTCTTAAATCTTGGGAGTGCCACTTGACACATGCTTAAAATGTTGTTTTTCCTTATTTTCCTTATCCTGAAAGTGTTTGCAGGGGGTTACCTTACCTTACCTTACTTCTGCTGGAGGCTTTCAGCTCTCTGCTGTGCAAATATAAATTCTGAAAAAAAAAATGTTATTTTTTTCTGACAAAGCTTTTGAGTTGTAGATGAGCACTTAACTCCAGTAACAAACTGGTTTTTATTTACACAGTTCTCTACAAATAGTGTACTTTCCCTAACCAAGCAGCTAATGTACTTCAAATGCCTTTTATTTTGATGTTTCGCTGAGGCTTCCTGTCTATCTTTGACCTTAAGTCTCCCCTAGAGCTGTATACAGCTCAGTGTTTTCCAGTCTTAAAAGGAAAGAATGAGCGCTAAGGTTTCCTCTCTGCTCTAGGGGAAAGAATGTGGAAAAACAATGTCCTCCAAAAGAGCTGCCCAGGTTCAGGCTATCTACTTGTATCTTCCATGGTTACTTGACAGTGGAAATCCGATGGCTCCAGTTAGCCCTGACTTTCAGGGTCAACTCCTTATTTTCTCATTTTGTTGGTATTTCAAAAGCTGGAGCTGCAGCGACCTTACTGTCTTCTGCTGCATCTGCATGGCAGTGGGCAATGGCCCCTTGTCTTCTGCTCCTCCTTCCGCCATCTGTCCCCACGGGCTTCCCACCACTTGGCCTTTACAGTGAAGTCTTGCGAGATATTGGTGTCTTGCACGCAATCTGCTTATCCCTCTGTTTCTTTCACCAAGAAACCTCTTGTACATGCTGTCTTGAGTTTTCTCTGCGTTTCTGCCACTTTTTTTTTTTTTTTGCCGTGTAACTGAAGGAATGTTGTGGAGCCTTGCAGTCCAAATAATGCCTTGTAGTTTCCTGGTTTTGTGCTGATGCTGCCCTAAAACACAAGTGGATCTGGAAAGGAAACGTGGGGTCCTGGGCGGTCTGCTAGTTCTGCACCAAGTGGTGTGTGGGGGGGTTAAGAACGTGAAAGATTTGTCTTCTGCCAGCACGCGTGGAGAGCAGTGTTTGTATGCTACTCATACAGGAATACAGAAGAATGGAATGGTGGGAGAGATGCAATTTCTTGGTATAAAACATATCACTTCATTTGGAAGCTTTGACTAGTGACTTATAAAAACACTATGTTCGTGGCTTATCGGAACTGGGAGTTACTGAACGGGGAAGAAGCCACCTCCTGTGCTGACAGATTCAGAAGTTTGCTGCTAGCTG
The DNA here is from genome assembly GCF_965638725.1 of Aptenodytes patagonicus. NCBI lineage: Eukaryota > Metazoa > Chordata > Aves > Sphenisciformes > Spheniscidae > Aptenodytes > Aptenodytes patagonicus. The sequence continues at coordinate 965,602 of NC_134951.1, read as the reverse complement.
CTGTACATCTACTTTTTTTTTAAGCTGTATTTAAACCTCCAATCTGTTTCAAAGAGCGCTCACCAGTGCTGACACGTAGGATTTGGTGAAAAGCATTTCTGCTGCTTGCCTTCTCTACCAGTGGCAAAATGGATGAAGTGAAATGCAAAGCCTTGGTTGCAGCGTTTAAAACAAAACAAAACAAAAAAAAACAGTGTAGCTCAGCAACCTTACCTCTCATTGCTGGCTCTCCCAGCCAGATGGGAAGGTACACAGCAGCGGTTTTGGGGTAAGATAGACATGCCTGAGCAGTGACTTCAGAGCAGCCACTGAGGTTTTCTGCCAGGCAGCATGAATATCTTGCCAACACTCAACAACTCTCTCTTATGGTAACAAGAGAGACTTCTGCATTTCAAGGTCTGTCAAACTGTATTCAGATGAGATTGTGAGGAGCTGTAGGAGCCTCTGTTCTGAGAGATTTCTCTTCAGAAGAGAAGATTAGCTGGATGAATAGCTTCGTCATCAACTCCAAATTCAAGTGAAGGTCCTTAGCGTTAGTTCTCACGACAGGTCAGTAGGCAACGAATTTCCCACGGTGTCTCAGCTTCAGCTTTCTGACTAATGTGAAAGTTGAAATAGGAAAGAGAACCCTGTTTTCCGGCAAGGGTAAAAACATTAAAGGTGGTAACCGTTTTACTGCAGGAAAAAAGGTTGATAATCCTATCCTGGCTCTAATTACTGGAGGACAAATTTTAGAAGTTGAAGTAGCATTGGTATTCTTCTGGTAATATGATTTATTTTTGTAAACACTTTTAATTATTAGAAGAAGGTGGAGTTCTTAAATGATGTTTTAAGTAAGGTTTTTCTCATCGTTGGTAACAAATATTACTCAATTGGTGCATGTTTTGGTGACTTTAGTTAAGCTGGTGCATTTAAACAACCTTAAGTATTGTTAGTGCAATGATGTTCATGGCTAAAGACACTTTTCAGTTGGACATTTTGTAAAAACCTGTCCAGCAGGAACTATCTGTGATGTCTTTTATCAGTGTTGTTGCTAAAAGGCTTATTACCTCACCTCTGGCAACCAGGAGTGCAAATCCAGTTGATCTTTCCAGATCATCCTTAACATGAACTTGTTGACTCCATGTATCATAGCACAAGCACCCAAAGTCTAATGCACAGGGTAAAAATAGCTGCAGTGGCTTTGGCTCGCAGCGTGCTCTTTGCATTTGAAAAACAGCCCGCAAATGTGTGCGTAAGATGTTGAGTAGTGATCTTGCATTCAAACCTTATTGCATCAAATGGTAAAACCTAAAGAGAAGTATAGTACTCTTAAGCAAAGGTTAACAAATCCGTAAAACTACACCATGAAACTTGATGATTTTGTCTGTACCACATGCCATCATGCATGTTTGTTTCCTACTTTCCTTTTTGGACTCACCTTAGTAGAAGGATGAACCTGGGCAGGATCCCAGGCTGGCAGCCACAGGAGATGCAATTACCTGCTTCCTGCAGGTCCTGTGTGATATTTGCAAGTCAAAGGCTGGTTTACAAACTGTTCAAGCTGCTGTGGCTGCCAGATGGGGAGATGTGTGTCAGCTCTGCCCTTGCACTGGCCTCTTTTTCTAGTGCCACGTGTGTGTGTGTGGAGCTGCTTGGCAAATTGAATCGTAAAGCTCTTCTGTTTTTTTTAATTAAAAAAAAAAAGGTAAAATTATTTTTAGCTCGGATTAGATCCCTGATCTTGTTTACCACTTTGCCAGTACACATGGTTATGCAGGGTGGAGGAAGGAAGGTGTGCCCAAGGTGCAGGACCATCTTTCAGCATCGGTATGGGACGCTTCAGCTCGCAGAAGTTTGGTGTTTTAATAGGACATTCAGTCATTTGAGACAAACATGGTTTCTTGGCAGTAAGTTAAGTAAATCTAAGTTTAGTAGCTGGTCGTGTTGGTTTTAACATGCCCATGCTTTCATATGCAAATACTGAAAACTCCTCCTCGTAGGCCTGGCGTGCTACCTTCATCAAGCAAGAGCTGGCTTCAGTTTAGCTCTTTGCCCCATGCAGGGTGGCTGTCTGAGGACTGTTTATTTTTGAGACTTCCTTGTTGGGCTGCTGTGCACAGGTTCTGGGACTCTGACCTCTTCGGTGTTTGCTCTCTAATTGCGTTGCCATTTATTTTCTTGTTGGGAACCGGTGACGTGCACCACCTTGCTGCTTGCCCCATGCTCTCCTTTCACTAGCTAAATGTAGGCACGACTACGGGGCTTAAACTTAATAATTTTGTTTCCACAAATGCTTATTGGGAGCTTAAGACCATTTATACTTGAAAAAACCATATATGTGCAAAGATGACAACTTGGTAGTATTTTGCATCTGAATTCTGAACTCTTGCACTGTTTGGGGGAGCCAAAATATACGGCCAGGAGCAGTTCAGCAAGTCTTGCTTAGTAATTGTCCCTTGCTAATTGTGACCTTTTCATATCACTTTTAGATTACTGCTGTGTAACTCCTCAGCCCTCTCAAACCTTGAGAGATAATGCAGAGGGATTTGGGTTTTGGTTTTTTTGGGGGGTGGGTTGTGGGGTTTTGGGTTTTTTTTTTGGAAAAGGCTACTCTTAGTCCCCACCGATAGACTTCTGCCCCTCTCCCATCTCATACACACGTTATTGCTGAAGGTATGTTGCGCTCAAGCCCTCACCTCAGAGGTGCTATTCCACTTTGTTTGCTGTTCTCTAAATTCAGGGATATAAGCTCCAAGTCCAGAAACTTCTGAGTTGTTTTGTAGGGATGATCACTTTTGGTTATGCCCACAAAAATCTATCCTAGACACTGAACTTCTCCCAGTCCTTGAGGTTGATATAATCTTGTCAAGCTTCTTTCAAACTGTTCTTTCTTCACTTAAAGCTGAGCTTATCAAGCACCTGGGTGGGAGCTGTGGAAGTTGGTGGGAGCACGGGGTAGTCTGAAGAATGGTCACGTTGTCTTTCCGTGTCCAAGTTTTTCACAAATCCAGAAATGTTTTATTTGAAGCAGCACTTCAGCTTCCCCTCAGCTGTATCCTCGAAACAAAACTTCACAAATACGGACAATTTTGGAGCCAGGTTCCTGTCTCTGCTGAGTAGTGGTGTACAGCTTCTTAGACCTGTGTGTTCTGCCTCGCCTCTCCAGTTGTGTATCTTAGCAGAAACAAGCAGGGAGCTTCCGTGGAGCTGCTGCGGCAGCGTAGCCTGGTGTCCTGGTCTCCTTCCGTGTCCTCCTCAAAGTTCACGTTGAGCTGCGAGTTCTGCAGTTGCCTAACTGGGTCCTCGAGGTGAAACATGACTCTTGGATCTCACCTCTTCAAGCTACTGTTCAAGCACATTTAAAAAGGGTATGACACATTACAGTCTCAAATGCTGCATAGAATGATAACGTGCACTGGCATTTAACGGCACTTGGTTTCTAATAACATGGAATTGTCCATTCCTTCTTGACCTCATTTCTGGTTAAAACCTTGAATAGCATTTGGCTAATTGGATGAGTAGAAAAGATACTGCAATCTAGGTCAAGTCCTTCAGTCCCCCTCTTCACTCCTCTCGTTACTGCCAGACTGAAATGGTATTTTGCATGCTGCCTCTGCCCAGTGCTCTGTTCTGTAGTGACTGACTGAAAAGGAATTTCACACACACTTTGTTTTTTTTTTATAGCTGACCCACTTCTCTGTAAATGGTTTGCATTGCATAAAGATTATTTCTTGCTGAAGGAGTGTGTAAGGAAATTTGCAGCTATTGCTGGCTTCTGTAGCTGCAGCTGGAATTCTCCTCCTAGAAAGGAACGGCCAGGAGGTAAGAGGTCCACGTTAGAAATGAAGTTGAGATGTAACCTAATGAGCAGGTATTGCTGCCTGGCCCTCCAGAGCGTGCAGGGGACTGAGCTAATAACTCTTCAAGTTGCTGTGGATTCATGGCTTTTATGAAGTTTAAATTCTGTTTCCAGGAGGAAGCCCAAGTGTAAGTGATGATTATGTTTACAGCATTAGGTTGCCCAATTTTAATTCCCCCTTTATATGAGGGAACAGTCAATAGCAAGAATTCCAAAGCACATTTTTACCAAAGCTTGCTGAAAACGTTAATGGACTAAGGTGCTCTTTCATATCCAGTCCTGGAGAATCTCTTGCTTAAACCTGGATGGGCAGATTGCTGTAAAAAAACCCGAAAAAACAACCACACACAACAAAAACAAACAAGCAAAAAACCCCAACCACTTCAAATACAAGTTTCCATGAGGCTTTTATCTTACGTAATTTTGAATACTGGCATGATACACTGTCATAGTTACATGGGCAGAACTTACTCTGATCACTTAGAGCTTTCTTAAATTGGAAAGTACGGCTGACACTTACTTCTGGCAAAGGATGAGCTATAAAAGCAAATTTAACAGTATCACCCAGTAAGAGTTGTTCATTTGTGCTGGACAGGTCTGGGGGAGGGGGATGTCTTTTTTTAATTCCCTTAACAAGGATTTCAGCTCCTGTATTCATGAATGATTCATTGCAGCCTTCTAAGGAGCTGCTTGCCTGTGGTGTAACTGCATTTTAGTGAGGTGCATGCTAATTTGGTGCCCTGAGAACGCTCTGAAGCTACTAACTAGCCTTGAACCTTGGTATGTATGAACGAAGGTGTTGGTTTGTTTCATATGATAAATGCAGTGGGTTCCCTGTCACAATGTTCATCCTTCTTTGCCTAGTAATCAGCACTAAATGTTCGGTTTTGTTCAGCAACTGCTAAATTTCCTGAAGACCTGGAGTTGAAACTGGCAGGAGCTCGTTCCTGATGTAATCTGCTGGAAAAGACACAGCAGTGGAAGCGTTCAAAGTCTTGTTTCCAGCTTGTACTTTCTAACAGTATATTTTAGTTTTCTATTAGCTCTTTTCATTTTGGTATTTAAAGATGCAAAGATAGTGATGCAATGGGGACACGCATGTAACTTGGTGGTGTGGCACTTTTGGGGTGGGGGAAATGGTCGTGTGCTGCTTCAACAAAACTTAATATGGATGCTGTTAGTCCTTCTGAAACTTAATGTTTCTGTTTCATCAGTAAAATACCAGACCATAACAAGAACTGTAGAAATTCTTCATACAGAAGAGTGTTGAAAGCTGAGCTGAACTGAGAAAATCCTATTCTTCCAACTTTTGAGAGCCACAAATAGCTAGGCAAGGCAGTGAGGATATTAAAAGGCAAGGGGGAAGACTTGCTGACAGATGAGATTGAAATGACTTTGCCAGAATTGCTTTTTTTGCTCCGCTGTTCCTGCTAGCAGATGGTCAGATTCCCAGGTGCTACAGTTTTATTCTTGGTAAAGTTTAGGGTCTTGCAATCTGAAACAAGTAACAGGTAATAGGAATCATAGATTGCTTCTGCATCAGGTTTAGCCTAATTACAATCCGGTGGCTTTAGAGAGGAGTGAATGGGTGGTTGGCATCAGGAAAGCTTGACCTCTGGCAAGTTCCCCATGCCTTGACAGTGAAGCAGTGGTGCTATGGCACTTTGCTGGAGCACTGACGATTTAGGTGGAGTTGAGTGATACAGATACCTTTGGGTTTTTGTTGGTTTGTTTTTTTTTTAAAGTTTCACTTAACTGTTGGAAATACTACTAATGAAAGAGTATTGACATGGCAGTAGAGCTACTTGACAGAACTTTCCGCAAATGATGCACCACATAAGCCTAAACATTGGCTAATGCATCATAAGATGAAAGACTTCCCACATGGGCGTCCCAAAGGTACTCTCTGATTTTGCTGAGCTTTCCCTTATGCGGATAAGAGGTGACATGAATATAGGTGGGCTGTACCTAGAAACTGTATTTTCTGCCCTTTGATTCCCATCAGGCACACTGGTGGGATGAAAAGCAAATAGTATTGCATTGTCTACGTCTGCATTTATGGTGTGAAATAAGCCAGAAAATGTCGTGTGTGCCAGGCAGAGGAACAGTACAAGCTCCTTGTGGAGGCACTATAATCTTCACTTGGATGTCTGGCAGGCCTGTCAAACACAGGCTTGATGCAGCAGTAACACCATCTTTCTGATCAGCACCCAGGTGGTAAAGCTGCTAACTTTATCACGGTTGAGGTTTTTTAAATTCATAGAATCATAGAATAATTTGGGTTGGAAGGGACCTCTAAAGGTCATCTAGTCCAACCCCCCTGCCGTGGGCAGGGACATCTGAGCAACCTGCTCTAGTTGCAGAGCCCCGTCCAACCTGACCTGGAATGTTTCCAGGGATGGGGCATCCACCACCTCTCTGGGCAACCTGGGCCAGTGTTTCACCACCCTCAGTGTAAAAAATGTCTTCCTTATATCTAGTCTGAATCTACCCCCTTTAGTTTAAAGCCATTCCCCCTTGTCCTGTCGCTACAGGCCCTGCTAAAAAGTCTGTCCCCATCTTTTTTCTAAGCCCCCTTTAAGTACTGACAGGCTGCAGTAAGGTCTCCCCGAAGCCTTCTCTTCTCCAGGCCGAACAACCCCAGCCCTCTCAGCCTTTCTCCATAGCAGAGGTGTTATTTAGAATCTAAATTCAGTTAGAACAATTTCTCTTAATTCTTAAAAGTTAAATTACTCCTTCTGTCCTTCCCACCCCACTATTTTTGCTTCAGGAAAAGGAAGGCCATACTGTATGGATTTGCTTGGAGTCACTCGGGCTCACTTGCACTTGACACCAGCCTTCGGTGAGTGGGGTTTGGTTGAGCGTGCGTGCAGCTGCCCACGGGAGTTCCTGGGGTGTTTCACTTGTGAGGCTTCCTATGGCGAGTTCACATGAAGTTTCTTTCTGCAAATGTGATACTCCACACGCAGTGTCTGCAAAAGGATGCTTAGTTAGTCTTGGAAGCAGATACGTGTTTGGTGGTGGGCTTTCTTTTGATAGTCATACTGGGGATAAATGTTTGAGAAGCATCTATTAGCAGTAATGCTCAGGGATATACAGTCAAGTGGTGTATTCCAGTATTTCATAGAATCATAGAATCATTAAGGTTGGAAGAGACCTCTAAGATCGAGTCCAACCATCGACCCAACACCACCATGCCCACTAAACCATGTCCCTAAGCGCCTCATCTACTCGTCTTTTAAATACTCCCAGGGATGGGGACTCAACCACTTCCCTGGGCAGCCTGGTCCAATGTTTAACCACTCTTTCAGTAAAGACATTTTTCCTCATGTCCAATCTAAACCTCCCCTGGCACAACTTGAGGCCGTTTCCTCTCGTCCTATCGCTTGTTCCTTGGGAGAAGAGACTGACCCCCACCTCGCTACAACCTCCTTTCAGGTGGTTGTAGAGAGCGATGAGGTCTCCCCTCAGCCTCCTTTTCTCCAGGCTAAACAGTCCCAGTTCCCTCAGCCGCTCCTCATCAGACTTGTTCTCCAGACCCCTCACCAGCCTCGTTGCCCTTCTCTGGACACGCTCCAGCACCTCGACGTCCTTCTTGTAGTGAGGGGCCCAAAACTGAACACAGTATTCGAGGTGCGGCCTCACCAGGGCCGAGTACAGGGGCACGATCACTTCCCTGCTCCTGCTGGCCACACTATTTCTGATCCAGGCCAGGATGCCATTGGCCTTCTTGGCCGCCTGGGCACACTGCCGGCTCATGTTCAGCCGGCTGTCGACCAACACCCCCAGGTCCTTTTCCGCCAGGCAGCTTTCCAGCCACTCTTCCCCAAGCCTGTAGCGCTGCATGGGGTTGTTGTGGCCGAAGTGCAGGACCCGGCACTTGGCCTTGTTGAACCTCATCCAGTTGGCCTGGGCCCATCGATCCAGCCTGTCCAGGTCCCTCTGCAGAGCCTTCCTACCCTCGAGCAGATCAACACTCCCACCCAATTTTCACTGGAAAGAAGTGTCGGATTCCCAACAACTTGGCCCTATTTGGATTGTTATGTGGTGTATTAAAATGTCAGGAGAGCAGAGTGTTAGTAGCTACGTGATGGTCCAGCTTTCTGGATGGAACTCCCCGCTAACCAGAGCTTTGTTCATGTTGAGCAGTTAGAGCTGAGAGCAGCTGGAACTGGGAAGGGGAAGAGCAGTGGTGGGCTTAGGTAGCTCCCGTCTTTTGTTAGCATAAGAGGGTTCACTGCAGTGTCTTTATAAGCTCTAAAGGAAAAGTAATTTTGCATTTCCTAGTAAGAAGCTACAGGAGAATGACGAATGTAAGGAACCATATATCTAGTTTGCATCTTTTTAGAAAGAATCTAGATGAAATAGGATATGTGGAAATCCCTCCTAAGCTAATCCTGGATCTTCAGCTTCTAACTACATCTCCAAGTTAACACCCTTGCTTTTACTGGTTTTGACAACTGTAGACTAAACACAAAGGTGTAAGAGTTCAGGTTCTCATTGCTTTCTTCCTGAGCTGTTTTCAGTTAATCATCAGTTGATCAATATAATCCTAGCCCTTTGTCTTGCTCTTGTGCTTTAAGATTATCTTCCTGTGGTTTCCCTCCTCATCTTCTGTCAAAGGACTGAAGAAAGGCATAAAATCCCAAACGGGGAGATTATCTGGTCTGTCTAGTACTGTATGAGAAGATACCGTAACAGTTTTAACTCTGTTAAACCAAAGATGAAACTTTGTGTAACCAAAGATTTCAAGTCACTAGAGAGACTTGGGGTGCAGTTTGGAGGAGATAAATGTCCCACTTCTTGCAGATATAGTGGCCCAAGACATTTACATTTCTCTTTACTGTGTTCATTTAAATAGCATTGGTAACACTGGTCAGTTTGCGTCCGTGACATGCGGGTCAGTGTTTGGTGTATTTTCAGAGCGAAACCTTGGCTGTACCAACGTCCAGTACCAAAAATTTAATTGTGTGGACAGTCATCCCTCTTGCTCAGTCTGTGTCTCTCTCATTTACAAGTGTGTGTTATCTTGCAGCTCGGCCAGTGCAGCACGTGGGAATTGTGGTAGCTTCGGGGAGTTCCCACTGAGAACAGACTGCTGTTATGTGGGGCTTGGAGCGAGAAGGGTTGTTGATTTAATTTAAAAAGATTTCTAAAAATGAGGTGAAAGCTTTGATGTAGAGATGAGATTGTTTTGGTTTTGGGGTTAACAATGCTGGAAAACGCATGCCAAGCTACTCCCAAAGCAGCCAACCCTGGATAATCACGTTCAGAGGCTGGTTTGTTTGTTTTTAACTTTTAAACCCCTCCTATTTGCCCTTAACGCTGATGCATCGGCACACTGATTCTTGTAAACTTTTATGCGAGCTCTTTGATTTTGATGGTTTCTGTCCTGTAGCTCCATGCTGTAGCGCTTCGGATGACCGAAGGCATCGCTTCTGGCCACCGCAGGTCCTCTCTGAGGTCCAGCAACTGAGGTGGAGGCTGCTCCCAACTGTGGGTTGGGCCACCTGTGAGAAGATCTGTGCTGACGTGCCCCGCCTTTGCCTGCACTTCCAACCCCATCCTCCTCCTCCTCACCCCCATCCTTCCTCCTCCATCCTGCTGGTTGGGACCTGGATGTCCTCACCAATGACTCGAGCAGCAAGTTCAGATTTCGTAGTAGAAATATTTTTCCTTTAAGGTTAAGAGGATGCTTGCTTATGGGCAAATCCTTGTCGTACAGGGAGATGCTGGAAATTCGGCTTTCTGTGTTGGGAATCCGTGAGCCTTTGCATTTCGTTCTTGAAGTTGGGAACGCTGGTAGGCAGCACGGCCAGAGCTGAGGGTTCCTCTGGATCGTGTTGCAATAGCTCGACCTGGAAGTAGAATACGAACTTCGAGCTTGAGTTCAGCAAAACCATAATAAGAGATATGAGCCTTGAAGTAATTTCTATTGTCAAATTTGCTTTCCTTTTTATAGTATCTCTTGCCTTGAAACATCTTCAACATCAACAAACAGGGTGTTTCCCTGTTTTTATTACACATTCCAGAATTGCCCCTCTGTTTTAAAGGGGTACTGTAATGACAAGGATTTCATGCAGCAAGAGCCTCAACTCTTACTATTCTATTGCTTGTGTTCGGTCCCTGGTACACCTGAACCGCCCCGCGGTTCTCTCCCCTTAGCTAAAGAAACATGTCAGATCTCTGCTTCAACAGTTTGGATGCAATTGCAAGCTTACTTTTTTGTTCTGTAAACAACCTGGTTAAAATGCAGTTTTGCTTATTCTGCTGTAGATTTGAGGTGTGACACAATCTTCCCCTCTTGCCACGGCTTGTAAATCAGTGATATCTGGGAAACGTGGAAAAACTGAGCTGGTTTGAGGAGCAGAGGTTTTTAATGTGTCTTGCTGGAGACTTTGTTCTGGCGTGGTAGGCTGGTGCTCGTAGGGGACTCTCACTTTTCTGGGTCCGCTTGATATAGCTGCTTACCTTCTGAAATGTAATGCTTTAAATTTAATCGCAGGTGGTGTGAATAAATTTTTCACACCATCAATACTGTAAGAGTAAGAAAGCTGCCTTTCTTCAAGATGTGAAATTAGGCAATATCTTTTCTTCTGATGATCCTGTTTTTCTTGGAAACCTTTGCAGAAACCAGGAGAGCTTCAGGGTATAAAACAATGCTTACTATAAAATAGAGAACTGTTAATGGCTTTTGTTAACAATGAGCCAACTAGAACGCTTCAACAGCTAAGGCGGCATAATTTGAGCATCAGTGATACCATCTCAAGTATACGGCTTCACCTATATTGAACGCTGACGCTTTTCAGTATCAATGGCTAGGTTCAAGTAATAAGGCTTTTTCAGTACTCAGTGTTGGCACTTGCTGGTTTGTTCTTTGGATTCATCTTGGCTAGTGCTGAGCGTAGTACAAAGGTAGCTTATAAATCCTGACTCTTAATTTTAAAATGCTTCTCAAATTCAGTTCTGTGGCAGATAGTAGTAGTTTTTATTTATTTACACACAGTAAAAAATTACTCAAGTGAAAGATCTGATATGGGATTAAAATGGCAGAAGAGAGAGGAGAAGGTACTTAAGGTGTATCTATTTTTTTTTTTAAGAGTCTCTTTAGTCCTTGTACCTGGTTCTTCTGGATCAGCTTGTAAAGCAGCACAGAGTTACTACTGCATCTGAAGATGTGAACTGTTTTGCTTATCTAAGTATGCTGAGAGTTAGTATTAAGCAAGTTTCTTAAAGAGCATGAGATGACAACTGTTATCAGGATAGTGCAGATTAATCTTGGTCCTGCGTAACCAAAGCTAGTCGTTTTATCGGTTTCACCTGTGGTGGTGGTTGCCCAACACAAGAAACTTTGATCCTACAGTGCAGGATTAGCTACAGTTAGCAAAACCACAGTGAGCCAAAATGGCCATGGAGCAAACGCTCTGGGTTAATGTCACTGGGCTGTTGTTGGTGTCTGTGCCCCTTCCTTAAAGGCAGCTACGGATAAAATTGTGCCAGCCGTGTTTTGATATGTGAAGCGGTCCTGCGGTGGTGTGGCTCGTGCAGATTTAAATGTTCATTACCCCTATTTGGGATACTCGCAGAGCTTGGCATGCTGCTTAAAGTTATTTGATGGGGGGTTGTATGCCTTTGGAAAAGATGGGACTGATGATTCAGAGTCCCCTGACCGCTCTCAGGGGTGGGTTGTCCAACCTTTTCATTTCTGGTTTGTCCTTAGATCTGGTCGGGGATCAGGTTGCACAGGAGATGTGTGTGCTTTGAGGTTTCTGGGAAGCATCTGACCACTGTTAAAAAAAAAAAAAGTCTCTAAATTCTTGTGCAAACTTTCTGCTGTTAGAAGAAGCCATGGCTGCTCAGCCAGAAAAGTTGTTTTTCCAGATGAGCTTGTCTAGACTGAGTTTAAGTATTGGGCGTGTTTCCCAAATCTTGGACCCTTCTCATGAGTTTGTTCTATTTAAACCATACCTAATTGCTTGGTACTCACTGGATAAAAAGTTTTCAGTGATCCAAAAGCCTTTAGACAATGACCTGTTCCTGTTCATGCTTTTACAATAACGGTGGTTTATTTTTCCTCGTTAGATGTCGTCTTGAACTTGCAGATGATGAAAGGGTTTTCAATGCCTATTTTATGGGACAGGAATAGTGAATCGAGGACCCTTTTCTGCAGTTATGCCTTGCATGTCAAAGTTACAGGTAGCCATTCAGACTAAAATCCATAAAACTTTGAATCTGTACTTCTCTTCCTGACCATAGCTTGCTTTATTTTGTTAGACTTGCAACTTCATCTGCTAGTTTTTCCAGTATTTTGAGATGAAGAATGAGAATGCTAAGCTTTTTGAATATTTTCCCCCTTCTGCATGCTTCTGCGTCCTCCTCTCCCTCCTTCCCATATTTCTAGTTATCATAAGTGAAAGTCTGAGATCCCCTCTTGCTGTGTAGCTGGTTAGATTACATGGATCACTACTTCCATAGATACTTTCTGAAGGCTGTTTCTATCATTTTAAGATGACTATTGTCTAATCAAATTCATCTGTCACAGTAGTGTCTTGACAATAGATAATAACAGATGGCTAAGGAAAATTCTTAAAAAAAAAAAAAGGCAAAAAAGGCAAGTGTGGAGTGATTCTTAGTTTGTTTGGTGGTGTGTTTTTTTTCCTCCCCTCAAAATACTCTCCCAGCTGTCTTTGAGTGAAGTTCCTAAACTGAAGGTGTTGACTTTGTATTAACATTTTCCATGAGTTTCCCATTCCTTGCCACGCATTGTTTAGCACTCACAATAGCCTGTGGCGAGTGGTTCACAGCTTGGCTTGGGAAATGCCTCCTGTGGATTTAACCTGGTCAGCTAGAAAGCACGGGGAACATAAAATTATGTGGTGATGCTTAACCTCAGCCCTTTAGTGACTACATCAGCTTCTCTTGGATCACTTGAGGAAGGTCATAAAATCACAGAATAATTGAGGTTGAAAAGGACCTCTGGAGATTGTCTAGTCCAACCACTCTGCTGAAAGTGAGGTTTGTAGGACAAAACCTTTTGCAGTGTTTGACCACTGTCAGAATAATAATTAAAAAAACCCGACAGAAAAAAAACCCAAACACCACCACACTCAACTTGTGCCCATTACCTCATGTCCTTTCAGTGGATACCACTGAAGAGTCTGGCTTGGTTTTCTTTACAACCACTTATCAGGTGCTTATACGCATTGACAAGATCTCCCTGGGCCTTGTCTTCTCCAGGCTAAACAATCCCAGGTCTCTCAGCCCGCCCGCCCCCCCCCCCCCCCCCCCCCCCAAAGAATCTCCAGTCCCTTAAAATGATCTTTGCTGCCATTTGCTGGACTTCTTCCAGTCTGTCTGTGCCTGTCTTGAACTGGGGAGCCCAGGGCTGGACACAGCACTTCAGATACTGTCTCACCAGTGCTGAGCAGAGGGGAAGGATCACCTCCATCAGCCCGCTGTCAGCGTTCTGCCTCATGCAGCCCAGGGTGCCCGTGGCCTTTTTTGCCTCAGGGTTACACTGCTGGCTCATGGTCAACAAAGGGTTGCTCCTCCCCAGGTGCAGGACTTGGCATTTCTCAGTGGACTTGAGATGAGGTTCTGTCTGCCTGTTTCTCCAGCCTGTCAAGGTCCCTCTGAAGGGCTGCACAGCCATCTTGTGCATCAGCCATTCCTCCTGGTTTTGTATTGTTTGTGAACTTGTTGAGGGTGCACTCTGTGCTGTCGTTGGTCATTAATGGAAAACAGTCTTGGACCTAGTACCAACCCCAATGTTTTGAAGTTTGTTTGGTTTTTTTTTAAAAACTTATTGCTGATTAGCAGATAATCTGATAGCAGATAATCATGTCTATGAAGACTATTTAAAAGTCTTTCCTCAGTAGAGATGGCCAGACTTCTGTTTGATTGTTTTTGGTAAGCAAAGCAACACCTTAAAAGTCTCAAGCTGTATTGTTAGCAGCATTGATTTCATGCAGTTTGTCTTTATTGGTGTATTGTGGGGTGGGGAGAGGGGCAAAGTAAAGTTTCTCATCCATCTGTTGACCGTTTGGGGTCAAGAGTCAATGAAGGGTCTAGATGTTGGGAGCCCAGTCTTCTCTCCCAGTGGACAGGCAGCCTTTTTGGCTACTTGTGTGTTCCTGATTAAGTGTCTTGAGATACAGATTTGCATTATTTTGAAGTCAGTATTAATGGTTAACCTGGAGTTACAAACGCTGTTCTTGTGCGTTTGAGAATAGGCCATTTTATATTGATCTGTTTTTGCAGTACCCAGACTTGCGGCTCTAGCAAAATGCTGCAGTTCTATACTTAGAAGACACCTGAGAGTCATGTCCTCAGATGAATATTCTTGTACATCCAGCCCAATGGAAAATTATTTGGAGTTTGCACTGTGATCTGGCAGGTAAAACTATCTTTCAAGGATACTGATAGATAAGAATTTATACGGCATCTCTGAGCAGAATGTCAGATGAATTAAGTCAATAAAATCTATGTTGGATGCATGGTGCTATTCTGTAGTTAACCATGCAGAGCTATAAACTTTCTTTGCAAGACCAACAACACGTGATCCTCAGTTGCCTGTTGACAATTCTACTGATACGTTCTTTGCTCTTCTAGTCTTTCTGTTCAGAAACAGCATGTTCAAGCTGGGGAGGGAAGACAAGCAGCTCAGATCCCATTGTTAGATTGCTTCAAGGGTGCTCACAGCTGTGTCACCCATTGAATCAGTCTTCTTTCATTCGGTGCTGTATTTGTTACAGCCTAGTGTTACACGTGTATTCTTGAAGATGGATAACTGTAGGGAAGAAGAAAAAAAAAGTGGCTCTCCTTACTACTCAGGTTCCTCTAACCAAAGTTTTCTTTCTAATCTGTCTTCTTCCTGATTTATTTTGTGTTCTTTGGTGTAATCTTACAAAAGCACGTTCACCTCTACACCAGGACCTTTAACGCCATCAAACTGAGCTACAAGAGTGTCTACTTACTCACATAGACTACGTCAGTGCTTCAGTTGGCACACCGGTGGTGGTGACACCACGATAGGATGTCAGTCTTTGCAGTGGCTGAACACCCCACCACCAGTTTGTGAGAGGCCTTGTCCCAGACAAGGCTGCAGGGAATGCTTGGTGCTCCTCCTGGAGGCTAGGATTGAATATGATGGTGGCTTCAGGATTCTCCACCTGGGATGGGATAATCCCGGTTATATGTACAAATTGGGGGATGAGAGGCTGGAGAGCAGCCCCACGGAAAGAAATCTGGGGGTTTGGGTTGATGGCAAGTTGAATATGAGTCAACAGTGTGCCCTGGCAGCCAAAAGGGCCAACCATGTCCTGGGGTGCATCAAACACAGCATAGCGAGCTGGCTGAGGAGGGTGATTGTCCCACTCTGCACTGTGCTGGTGTGGCCCCACCTCGAGTACTGTGTGCCGTTTTGGGCGCCCCAATATAAGAAGGACATCAAACTATTAGATTGTGTCCAGAGCAGGGCAACCAAGATGGTGAAAGGCCTTGAGGGTGAGATTTACGAGGAGAGGCTGAGGTCACTTGGTTTGTTCAGCTTGGAGAAGAGAAGGCTGCGGAGTGACCTCATTGCTGAGGGGTGACCTCATCGCAGTCTACAGTTCCCTCAGGGGGGCAGTGGAGGGGGAGGTGCTGACCTCCTCTCTTTGATGACCAGCGATAGGACACAAGGAAATGGAATGAAGCTGCGTCAGGGGAAGTTCAGAGTGGACATTAGGAAAAGGTTCTTCACAGAAGGGGTGGTTGGTCACGGGAACAGGCTCCCCTGGGAAGTGGTCACGGCTCCAAGCCTGTCGGAGTTCAAGGAGCATCTGGACGACACTCTTAGTCATATGGTTTAGTTTTAGGTAGTCCTATGTGGAGCAGGGAGTTGGACTCGATGGTCCTCGTGGGTCCCTTCCAACCTGAGATATTCTATGATTCACCAGTGGAGCATGGCCTCTGCTTGAGCTTCTGGGTGAACCACCTGTGGGAGGAGGTGAGCAGACTGTACAGCACTAGGGTGGGCAAATGGGAGATTAACCGGTTACTTGCAGAGATGCTGCAGCGCAACAGCCCAAGCCTCACACTACTCAGGAGATGATAAAAAAAAGTTGCATTCCCTTGTCAGGGGCAGTGTTGAATGTGGAAGCTTTCTCACTTTCAGCAGCAAAAAGCCTTCCTCTGCATGCAGATGTTTGGATGGAGAACAAATACTGGGTTCTGGCAACACAAGAGGAGCAGTCAGTTCTGACAGACTGGCAAATTTTGGGCTGGTTGTGCCTGGTCTATGGGTATGACCCAGTGCCACCAAGAGGAAGCAGCTGGTGACAATGGCTGGAGACTTCCTTCAGTAAAGGATTGAGGAACCCATCCACTGAGCAGACTTGCTGTCTTGAGAAGTTTGTTGCTTGCTGGGAGACTGGATCCAGGATGTTATGGAGAAGTTGGTAGAGTTCTTCTGGTCTGTGGACTACTACCCCTTGCCACTTATGCATGTGGGCACCTATAGGATCATAGGATAATCTGGTTGGAAGAGACCTCAGGAGCTCTCTGTTCCACCTTTTCCCTCAAAGCAGGGTCAGCTTGAGGTTAGACCACATTGCTTGGGGCTTTATCCAGTCAGGTCTTGAGTAAAACCTCCAAGGATGGAAATAACACAGCCCGTCCCATTTCTCGACTGTCCTCATTATGAAAATGTTATTCCTTATACTCACTTGCCACCTCTCTTTCAGCTTTTACCTGGTGTCATACTTCTGCTAGGCACCATGGTGAAGAGTCTGGGTCCATTTTTTTAACTGTCTCATAGGTACTGGCAGGCTGTTACGATGTCTTACCCTCAGCCTCTTTTTCTTTCAGCTTTCTTTAGCTGAAGGATATAATTAGAAAACCTTTTCTTCCTTTCTGCTCTTAATGATGAGATTCTCTCGTCAAACACGGTATTAGCTTGCATCGTGGTTGTGCCTAGTGAAAAATTAATGAAATGTGGTGTTGCCGCTCTAGGTATGAGCGAGATGGGACTTGTCAAGAGCACGTCCATGTAGTGAAAGTCAAGAGGAAAACACAGTGCCCAAGAAAAAAAATGCACACTTACATTTTTGTGTGTGAGAAATGGCAAATGCCCTGAAGTTCCTTGTTAATGGAATCATAGCACCACTTTATTTTTCTCCTAATTTGTTTTGCTAGCTGCAGTGAAAAAGTTGACACCACAGATGGAAATTGAGATGGTCTTAACTCTTCTTGCCCTCCATGGGCTTTCAGCACACTGTGCAGAACAAGCTTTCAGATTTTGTTCCAAGTTAATGGTATAAAAGTATGCAGACTCTTTGGCAGTGCTGAGCGAACATGAATTAGGAGCTGATATAAATGTAAAAACTGCAGTGGTCTGACTTAAATCACTCTTCAACCACCTTAATTTTGTGTCCTTTTAATTTTGTGTCCTTTTGCTGTGGGCATCCTTAGTTACAATACAGCTAGAAATGAAGTGGAATGAGTCACCGAGGCTGATACCAGAGTGAGTGTAAACAAATCCCACTTAAATCTGTTTTAAACTCACTTTTTTATACATGTGCTACTCTGCTATTCAAGAAGGGACTAAAGCCGAAGTGCTGTGCTGGTGTTCAGTGCTGTGCTTCAGAGTATGTTTCATTGCCGCCAGCCAGCCTTGGCAAAAGTCACATACTAGGTCTGGAAATAGCTTAAGCTGCTGTGAAAGTCAGGCTTTAACATAACTTAACATAACTGAACAAGAGTCTTTAACGTGATGGGGACATCAGCTAGGGCTTCCAAAGCTAAAAATGGTGCTAAGCGTAGGTCTTTGTTTTTCTAAGCAGAGAGATGCTGCAGTTCATCAAGGTCTTTCCAAAGTCCTTTCCAAAGAGAGCTAAATCTGCAGCCATCAGGGTAACTTAAATGTTCCTGGAGGGAACAAGGTGCAGGGGTTTAGGAGAAGCCATGCATTCTGCACGGCTGTTGAGCAGAGAAATTAGAACTGGTAATTTCCTTCTGCAAAGTCACTTGTAGGTTTTTATACTTAACATACCGATGGTTTATTTTCTGGTTAAAGACATAAGTCAGAACTCAAGGGTTGCTGTGCTGGGCATGGGTCAAAAGCGGATGATTAAGAAGGAAATGAGGCATTTCCTGCCCATCCCCCCAGCACGAATATTGCTTAAAATATCCAAATGACGTCTGGTAACTGGCATCTTCCTTCAGAAGTCTTCAGCATCTCTGTCCGCTATTGTGAATTATACTTTTGCATCTTAGTCCTCTTGAAAGGGAGGTGAGTGGCCTGAGGCATCGGAGTGTGCATAGTGTGGGCTGGGGAAGGGGTGGCAGTGTATTTGGCAACTTAATGCAGGAAGCATTTTTGTAGACCATATTTACGAACTTTAAGCCTGAACTGTGTGCAGAGACTTTCAAAGAACCCTAATGGTGTTAAACCCCAAACTTCCTTAAACTTCTTAACTACTGATCAGTTCGGTAAGTATTAGTTTCAACTTTGCAGACATTAAGGATTTGTTTTTTGGAAGTTTTATGTCTGAGGGACCTCAGCAGTTCCTGAAGCATTCCCAAGTGAAGCTGATGGTTGTGAAGCCACCCTGTTACTGTGGAGCATTTAATTCTCCAAGAGGTGTTATCTGTGGGCAGTGCATTTGAAATAAAATTTGGGAATTGCACTAAAATAAGTCCTTTAGCCAGTCTTCTGGAGTCTCTTTGCTCCTTACATTCTTCAGGTGGAAGGGGTGGTAATGAGGTGCAAGAAGGCCAGTAGTTCTTCCTCCGTTGTATCCTTGGAGATGTCCAAACCATTCAATTTAGTTTTCTGTGCAGTTGAATATTAATGTGAAAAATGCAAATGAGTAACTTCCTCTCAATCTGCTTTTGCTTGCCAGGTCCTGGAGAAATATCCTAATACACCTATGAGCCATAAAGAGATCCTTCAAGTGATCCAGAAAGAAGGACTTAAAGAAATCAGGTGAGTTAAGTACCCATACCAGTAAAACATTCATACTTTGGTTCCAACTTAGTTTAGTTTACTGTTAACCCCCATCTCCTAAGTATTTTTGGGACCGAAATGTTAAATACCTGCAGAATTGGAGTCTAGGTCCCATTTGCGAACAAGCTCTCAAGTCACTGGTGCTTTTCACCAAGAAAGCTAGGTAAGGGTCATGCTTAATTTCCAGGTATGCATGACTCTGGTCTGCAGCTCTTATGTAAGGTAAACTAGACCTGATCAGGTAGTTCAGGCTCCAGGTACTGAAGTAAGCTTAACTATTTTTTTTATTTCATCTTTAAAAAAAGAAAACAATAGTCAGTTTAATTGAAATGACCTAAAACAAAAGTTAAAGCTTTCCAGGAAGTAAAAAAGCAGCCTCACTTACAAATCCCTATTTAAAAAACTTTAAGCCTCATGCTATTTTCTTTAGTATTATCTGGAGTAGCGTCTGGTTCTGCTTTAGAGATCTTCCTGTTCCCCCCGAGGAGCAGACGGGGTGCTTGGTGTGCTGGGCAAAGGAGGGCACCAACTCGGGTGATACTGATCTGCTTTAGAAAAACAGAGCAACTCGGATGACAGCTCTCGAACTGCTGTTACCATAGCTTAATTCTTGAGTCCTTGCGCATATATATTTCCCGGAGATGGACAGGTGTATCTGGTGAGATAGGGAACAGTTGTCCATGTGAAGTACAAAGTATTTATACTTCTGTTTTCTAAGAGCAAAGAAAAAGGGAGGGAAAAAGAGGATTGGATGTGCCAGTTCATCTATTTTGGAATATAACAGCCATCCTGAATTTGACTTAATTATGTTTTTCACTCCACTTCGCCAGTTTAATACAGCAATCCATCTGCTTTGGCAGAAATATTCAAGGGCCCAAGTGTAGAAATTCTGCTATTGATAACAAGATCTTGCACTCAAGTTGTGGACAACACAAAGCTGGTTTGCTTTTTGGAAAAGTCAGTTTATCTAAAAGTAAGGAAACCAAATATTTAGCTCTTAGGGAGGTGACAAAAGTGGGGCTTAGTTCCTGCAGGATGCATTTCGTTTTGGGGCAGTACTACATTCAGACAGATCAAAGGTTTACCAGCCTTAGGGCAGCTTCAGTATTGTGTTAAATACTCTTAATCCATCAAAGGCATGTCTGCAAACAGTAACCGCGCTTGTCAGCCCCTTGTGCACTCCCAAGGATAGAAATGCAGTTGTCTGTACTAGTGGCCTCGCTGATGGCAAAGCACAAGTCCAGCAAACATCCAGGTGCTTAGATGTGGTGTGGTGAACCTTTTTAGCAATTCAGAGTGCTCTTTTTGGGGCAGAGCCTTAGGCAGGAGCTCAGATATGGGGTGAAAGATCCAGTCTCTGGCTGGCCAGGCCAGATTTTGGACTGAACAGTCAAAAAAAGCCAGAACAGAAATGCCACGGTGCCATATAGTCCTTTTCAACCTCAAGTCCTTCTTTCAGAGCTGATTTGGGGATTTAGCCTGAGCTGATAGTAAGTTGTTTTCCTCTCTAAAAAAGCTGCAGCTGAGCATCAGGGCAGCACAAACTCCTCAGTATCTTCAATCCCAAGAGATGTTTGTGGGAGCAGTCAGATGTGAAACTCAGTTTCTCTAGTTCAGCTATCCACCTTACTGACTTGGACACGCTTGGATGCTGTGTAGTGGTCTTTCCCCTTAAATGTTAGATTGATGTAATAAAGCTTTATTTAGCTTAAGATCTAAAAGGTTGTCAGTTCTTAAGCAACTCAATTCCAGTTAGTGCCAGTAATGTATTTGTGGCTGGACTGGGCTTCTGATAAGTCATAGCCTGTGACAAGATGGGCTTAACACAAATCAGCATTTATTAGAGGAAAAATCATGTTGGAGAAGGTATAAAAGCTGTCAGATGAGCGTGTTGAGCTCACCACATTTTGAGTCCTCTTATGTGGAGGTTCTGGCAGGAAACCATGGCAAAGCCTTTGACAGCAGATTACAGCAGTTTCCATGTACTTGGTTGCCTTGAGACAGCAGGCAGCTGCAGGACTCTTAGTTTGGTAAAATGGTGTGTAAATTTGCAGGCAGCACATGGGCTCTCCTGCTAGCATGTGTGTCAAAGGCGTTTCAGTTTTTTGAATTTTTTCTCAATGCAATTTGCTTTTGATAAAATTGCAAATTTCTTTAGTAGCAAACTATTTCCACAAGCCACACAATCTTTAAACTCTGTCAGTTTTGACTGCATTGTTTGTTTGTATTTAATTCAGCATCTATTGCCTCAAATCCTTAGATATATCTAACTTTTTTATATCTCTGATTTCCAGAAAGAAAATAGTTTTAGGAATGTCATTTGCCACTTCTACGGATGTGCTGAAATGAGGGAGAATGGGGAGCCCAACTAGTGTCCAGCAGTCATTTTTCTGTTTGGCCACGCGGCCAGTCCATCTCCCTTTGCTCTAATGATTCCTGGCATGCGCTGCCACTTGGCCAGCTGCTTGGGAGGAAGCTTGAGGGCATGTTGAAAGAGTTTAGAGGACTCGAAGGGCTGGTACTGTTGTAGAGGATTTGGAATTGCAGGGAAGAAGGGTGGCAGTTGAGATGAGCGTGGACAAAAACAGGAACAGTCATTTCTGCTATGTGCAGGACAACTTGGCTATTTTTTGGACAAGGCTTGGTCTTTCATAAGATGGAGGGGGGTTTGTAGCAATACAGACACCTGGGGTGATACTGGCTGATTATCTTACCTGTATTTACAATTTTATCCTAGTACTCAAGTAATTTTAATCATGAGATATTTTTAAAGGTCAACCCAGGACCAGTACTCTGAGATTTCAGTTTTGGAGACCTAGGGCATCCTGAAGCTAGAACTATACTTCTTGCGTGATCTGTCATCGTAACTTTCTCGGTTTGCCTGTTTTGACAGGCTGCCCTAATCCTATGAGATTCTTTCCTACCTACAGGTCACTACTTGCAAACCGCAAAAATAAAATACATGTGGATAAACACGCGATGAACTGGCAGCGTAACCGTATCTGGCTCTAAGATTTGTCCAACATCCTATATTGCCTTATCTCTGATGGCAGCCTAGCTTGGGGAAGCCTGAGCATGTTGTAACACACCTTCAAATGAGGCTTTGAAGATGCATGGGATAATGGTTTTAACCCCAGCAACACCAGCTGTGAAAGTCCCCTAAACTTGAATGCGTGGGATAGATGGGCACCAAGAGTTAGCAACAGGGAATCACATTTGTCTGATAAGTGGCTTTTTAAATCAAAATTGTGAACTTGTCATTGGATTTCATTAACCTCCTTGGGTATGTGTTGTGGTTTAACCCCAGTCGGCAACCAAGTACCACCCAGCCGCTCGCTCACCCTCCCCCCCGGCCCCTGGTGGGATGGGGGAGGGAGTCAGAAGAGCAAAAGTGAGAAAACTCATGGGTTGAGATAAGAACAGTTTAATAATTGAAATAAAATAATAACAATTGTAATGAAAAGGAAGACAACGAGAGAGAGAGAGAAACAAAACCCAGGAAAAACAAGTGATGCAACCGCTCACCACCAGCTGACCAATGCCCAGCCAGTCCCCGAACAGCAGCCAGCCCCCACCCCCTCCACCCCGACCAACTCCCTCCAGTTTATATACTGAGCATGATGCCACATGGTATGGAATATCCCTATGGCCAGTTTGGGTCAGCTGTCCTGGCTGTGCCCCCTCCCAGCTTCTCGCTGGCAGGGCATGAGAAACTGAAAAGTCCTTGACTTAGTATAAGCACTGCTCAGCAACAACTAAAACATGGGGGTGTTATCAACATTGTTCTCCTCCTAAATCCAAACCACAGCACTGTGCCAGCTACTAGGACGAAAATCAACTCTATCCCAGCCGAAACCAGGACAGTATGTTAAAATCAGTGTAAGAGTATCTGAAGAGTTAGCATCTTTGAAAGACATCTTTGGCAGCCTTTTCTCTTAATAGCTGTGAATGTTTTGTTTTTCTTGGATTTTATAGGGGACACTGTGTAAAATACGAGCTTGTGAATGTCTGTCCAAACACGGTGACTTTTTTTGCCCAAATACTAATTAAAGCAAGGAAACACATCTAACCACTAGCTCAGTCTCAGTGAAAATGAAAACAGACATGGTGCTCTGGCTACATTTATTTCAAGTATTCATGGAATTTCTAACATAAACCAAAACAAACTCTTAAACAACTTTGGGGGGGGGGAAGTATAGAAGCCAAAGTCCCCTTTTTCCTAGTTGTATTTGGACTAGAGATATGTGTGTCATGAACAGTTTGGTTTCAAGTTTTAGCTGCCCTCCAGGCAGTGGCTGACTTACGCTTCTCACTGGCAAGTCGGTCCTTCCAAATTTCTTGCAAGACGCTCTGAGCATCCAGCTCGGAGCATCCTTGAGGAGGGAACTTCCTTCCAGACAAGGAGGTGGTTATGTGAAGAGGGCTGGAGCTGCTCAGTCCGACACTTGTATAAATGAGCTGCCAGCACTGTAACTTTAGGCTTCCATAAGGTTTCTTAACCGGTTTCCTATATTTCTCCTCTCTTGCTAGGTGAAAATCGGAAGCCTGCTGTATTTCTGTGGTTAGCTTGTCCTCTGAGTCTGGTAATGTGAGCGGTCTGTCTTCCTGAGTGATGAGAACTACGGTGATACTGATTGCCCTCATCTGGAAAGAAAACACGGGGCTTGTAGCTTCTGTGTAGTTCAGAGCAGTGTCGCATTTGTATTACTCCTCCAGTAGCTTGTGCGCTATGAAATGAGGATCTTGCCTGAGTGGGGAAAAACTCTATACTTGGTCACTCTCTTGCAAGAGGAGAGAGGATGAACTTAAAAGGCAAACAGCTCTCCCGTTGACTTGTCTCAGAAATATGAGCAAAGGTCAGGCTGGCGTCTGGACTTAGGTGATAACTGTAGGAAGAGGGAGGCTGCTTACTGCTAGAGGATATTCTTGCATCTCAGATTGAGTTAAGGACCAACAGTGCGATCTCTCCCCATTCTTGGCGGAAGGCTTTGCCACTAAAATATTTCCCAGCTGTTCTTCAGTACTTTGATTTCCTTATCTTCTGCTGCAGGGCTAGGAAATAAGATGGGGTTGGGGGAGCGAAGTTGCACGCTCCTCCATGCCTTCATTCTCAGGGAGGTTCTTCCTTCAACAGCTTGATGCTAGGAAATTCTTCCTCCAACATAACTCCCCTCCAAAAAATGAATGAACCCAGCACCCCCCCCAGGGTAGGGGTGGAAGGGGGGCTTTCAAAGGGATGCAGGGTTCTTAAATTATTTTGAAAAGGATGACGTTCCTATTGGATCCCACTGACGCTGGATGTGAGGATAGATTAGCTCTTACGAAGTTTCCTCTCCCTATTAAAAGCTGCCTCTATCAAAACTGTTAGACTTTCCTCTTTGTAAAAGCTGCTTTTTAAAGCCACGATGAGCATACAAATAAAAGGCTCTCCCAGGGCAAAAAAATCTCATCTAGGTGAAGAGAATTTAAACTGATAACCAGTGAAAAATGTATTTCTCATCTCTATCTTAAAAAATATGAGGAAAATGAGAAAACTGAAACTATCTAACAATGGGAGAGACATGCATCCCACGTCTGGCAGATAGCAGGCAAGCCTCTCATTCTTGCTGCTGGCTAGCTGTGTTGCATGTGGAGTCCGAGCCATGCTCTTCCCCCTGCCTGGAAGGGCAGCTGTACAGAACTCAGCATGAAGATTTGCTGGTCCAAGTCTACTGTGAGACTGCAAATCTTGGATTTGAGTCCGCTAGTGTAGTTTTATCTCCCAAAAAGCAGATCTTACGGTAACTCATTCCTCTGTAGATTCTCCAGTTTTTCAGTGTTTTCACAAGTCCAGAGCATATTAAGTGTAGACCGAATCCTTCAGCAAACTCTATAGTGGCTCTGGACACTTATTTGCTTTCAAGAAATGAAGAATTTTCATCAGCTCAGTCTGATTCTGGTCATGACCTTATAGTTGAGGAACATATATAGGCCATTGTCCACCTTTTAGACGTGCTTGACTAGTATACAGAATTGTCTTGGTAGAATATTTGATAGTCCATTTGATAATTTCTTGTGGAGTAAGTGCGTCCAGAGTTTTGCCTTCATCCTTGAATGTCGATAGTCAAAATGCTAAGGAAACAACTTCTTGCTATGCAGTCTGCTTGCTGTCTCCTTTTAATGAATATCTGTGCATTGGCAACTTGAAATTGTCTATATATTGAATGAGACATATATCGAGTTTTTACTGATGAGCTGTTACCGAGAGCTCAAATTTTGACGAAGGAAACCAGCACAGGTCAGAGCAACCTTCATGGTATTGCTCTTAAAATGGCTCCAGGCCACTTGACATACTGATGAGCTCATCTTTAGTGTTTCCTCAACGTCCTCTGATCATCTGAGCTAGTGGCTGAAAAATCCCTAGTCAGGCAGGACCTGAGAGGGGAAGGGGCTCGAGGTGGCGATGGGACCTGCTGCAGGCTTGCCTTTTCCGCTTGCTTGCGCTGCCTCCTGATCCTTGCGACAGCAGGAAGCTGGGAAACTGGGAAATAACGTGCTGAAGTGAGAAAGCTAATTTGAAGCTTATTTTCCTGCCACTGCTGTGTAGGGAGCCTGGTGGGAGTGGGGTAGAGGAGGTGGGAACAGCTGGAAGGACCTGCCAGAGGTGCTTCAGGATGGCCCTACAGCAAAGCGTCCTCGAGAGGACACTTGGGTTCCTATAGCGTTGTCTGACCTTGGCTAACCACGTAGCTTCTTGAATACAAATTAAGCGCACCAATAAATTTTTTCTAGTGGCAAAGACTGTAATATGTGGCATATTCATGTCGTATGAGCAGGCTTTTCTGCGCATGCGTTGTGTTGACCAGCCGGTGCTCTGTACAGGTGTTCGGAGGCGTGGGCAGCAAGCGCGCTACACTGTGGGACTTGTCCTCAAGGGAACTGCAGGGAAAAATCTGCCAGGGGACTCCTTTCAGTTTGTCACCTGTGCCCATATAGTCTTCCCTAAAGGCCTCTGCATTGAGGACGATGAATTATTTTGGTGACAGCAGCTGATGCCTAGGCATCACGGCCCCTCACCTGCCCTGTGCTGCAGGACCCTGTCGGGAGGGGATGCTGAAGGGAGTTGTCCTTCCAGCCATCAAGGGTTGGCAGGTAGCAGATTTGGCACGCTTGGCTGGTTTACAGTGTTAATTTATTCAAATAAAGCTTTTCACAACTTCTTAAAATAATATGTATGATCAAATTTGCCTGGTGATAGCTGTGGCATCCCACAGTGAGGAGGTCAGGTAACACAATGTTTGCCAAAAAAACGCCTTTCTGTGTAGACTGGTCTAGAGTATTTGAAACTACTCGTTGCTCTGGCAGTCCATAGTTAACCACGCCAGGAAACTTCTCCTTGAGCTCTTTGTACGACACTACATTTAAAAGTTCCTATATCCAAAACTGCTTTTCATAATCTGGTGGTTGGCGTTTCTGGTGAGCATTCACTTCTATCAATAGCTTCTATAAAATGGGGCCAGACTCTTCATGGAGGTACACAGTGCTAGACTGGGAGGAGGCAACGAACACAAATTGCAAGATGGGAAATTCTGACTAGGTATAAGGGGAAAAATTTTTTCACCGTAAGGGTGATAAAAAACTCGAGCAGGACTAGGGGGGGTTGTGTGACCCCCACTTCTGGAGATATTCAGAGTTGGACTGGACAAAGCCCTGAGATACCTGATGTAGCTGCTCCTGCTTTGAGCTGGAGGTTGGACTGGTGACCTCCAGGGGTTCCTCCCCATCCCAATGACTCTAAGTCATGGTTCCCAGCCTCATCATGTTCCTTAGCAAAGTGGTCTTTTGGCTTCAGTGCCTCTTGTAAGATTGTGAGTCGCTTCAATACCCTGAAGCCTTAATAGGCTTATTTGTGGACAGGGAGTACAGTTAAAAGGGCTGCTTCTAGTATGTGCAGCTGGGGTACAGTATGTCAAACAGGTCATACTCTGTTAGTACAAAACAGCTTTGGTTTTCCCCCTTCTCAGGGTGCGAAGTTGCAAATTTTGAGCTGCCTTGGAAGGTGCTGTTGCTAGCTGAAGCCATCAGCTGACAAACATTTAAATAACTTTACATGTTCTTTAATCCACAGCTTCTTTAAAGGTAATCTGCAAATGAGCTGGAACACCTTGAGTGCATGTCTCATGGATTTGATACTGATCATGTTGAGTGTGTATGGGGGGGGATAGAACGGGGGTATCTGTGCTTCTTATTTAAGAACCACCGGGGTTGGGTTATCTCAAATCTATTTTTTTTTTCCATCTTCTGCTGGACGTTGGGTATTATAAAATGTCCATAAAAGTATTACTAACCTCTCAGGGTTGTCACATGCAGGACTTCTTATTCACAGCTGGGATTCTGGGGCTCTTTCACGATGCTTTGCCGATGGGAAAGGGGCATTTTTTTGGAATCAGGTGCCTTAGGGCCAGCCTTACAGGCACGCAGATTTTAATTGCAAGACTCTTCTTCAGCTTTGCTCTATTAATTACTGTAAGCCTTCAGGAGAAGGGGCTGGCAGCAGAAAAGGCCAATAAATGCTGGTGCAATAAGTTCTTGCAATTTTTTCCCTTTAGTCAGCTGAAAGTTGGATTTGGCTTTTTCTGGAGAAAATAAACAGTTATCAACATTTTTAACTGAAGACTACCAGAACATGGTATTCTCTTTGAGACCTTCATGATGTCTTTATATCTAAGTGGGATTTGTGTGTAAAGTCTCTGGTGTAAAGTACAGGTTAAAGCTATTTTTGGTCAAACGGCTGTCAAGTATTAGTCATAGTGACAGTTACAGATTAATATTTAACAAGGTTAGCGGTAAGTTTGGTGAACGTCTCTTCTGGACACTCGTGACTATCCCGTTGTTCAGGATTTTCTGCTTTGAACCAGGCAGGGGCTCCCTACCAGGACTTTTTCCTGAAGTGAGGAAAAGCTGGAGGTGCAACTTCTGCCCCTTGAACACCACCAGCTCCAGGCCACCTTGTCTTCTGGTTCTGTATCACGAACCTTTGTCAGCAGGTAGTGCCCATACTTCATCGGGAGCCTGGTTTGTCCCCTTGTAGACCACAGAAAGAAAAGCTGATCTTCTTGAGGGACGCCACGGGTCTGGCAAACCCTCACAGGGCTTGTTTCTTTTTTGTTTCATTAGCATTAATTCAGCTAAAAGTTGAAGTAGCCACAGGTTTCTGTACTGCTCTGTGTCTGTGCAAAAACATGGAAATAAGTTAGTGGATGCCATAAATAATACATGTAGGGGAAAATGTTGGTTTGAAAAATAATAGTTCAAAGAGAATGGTTATAGAGAGGGATCATGTTGTTATCATTAGTGGGGAGCGTTAAATAAATTCATCGTATGTAGGAGAAACTCTGACTAGGTGACTCTTCCCATATCCCTTATACAAAGGTATCAAATCCATAACTAACAAAATATTCTGCTTCTCTAATCCTAACTGAGACTGCGGTAGTGGCAGTTTTTGCTGTCATCTCAAAATAAAATTACGCATCTGTTTTCATCATGTGAAAGAGTGTATTAGCTGTTGCAAGGAGAAATGTGGGGTGTAGTACCCTACTGGTGAACGCTGCAGGAACCTAACAGGTTGACTCTCTCTTCTAGAAAACGCTACAGCCGAGGTCTCAAAAAATACCTAAATTTAGGATTTATCTTCAGTATGAACTGTCTCATGGTTCTTTAGCTGAAATACAAAGGGGGGGAACCCAAAAACTTTGAAATTTTAACTCTGTGCTCCAAAAGCCTTAGAGGAAGGTACTTCTATCTGGATTCCTCCTTTAAAATCAGAAAATGCTGGTTTCTGCATAGTCCTTCAGGGATGTGAACAGCACATGAACAAGTATCTTGTCTGCAGACATTGTGTTAAGGTGGAGCTAATGAAGTGCTGTAAACCTGGAGGTATTGCTTACACCTGTAAACCATGTCTGAGAAAGTCAGACGACTTCTGCAAGGGTTTTTAATCTCATCCAGGACTCAGCGTATGGTATCAGAGTCTACTGATGTTCCTGCCGGTCAGATTCAGTTGTCATGATGGACTTTATTTATAGATTTAATTAATGATCTAACTTCAGTGTGTGCCTAAGAGCTTTATGGTGTCCTCCAGGCTGATCTTCATCCACGAGTGCCTCCTGTGCCCTCTATTACGCTATGGTCTAAGTGCGGCTCCATCTGAACTCACTGTGATCGCCGGCTGCACTTGCGTTGTTTTGATCTTGCACAAACGCTCATGAACTTTAGTGCTGGTGTGTTAAAATTGGCTTTACAGCATGAAACATTTTACCTGCCCTCAGCCCCACTACTGTGGAAATATTTAAATGAGGCCAGTGGTGTGTCGTTTGCATTATTAATGACTTGGCAAGACCAGACCATGGATTACCCATGGAGGTGATGAAGCAGTACGTGCTCATTCCTGCACCATAACTATTGGCTTCATTAAACTGCTAGCAGTCTGTCTCGCTCCTCTGGGTTGCAGGGCTGCTGTTTTACCCAGAGTTGTGAGCTGTGAGTAATGCTGAAGGTGTGTGAAAGGATAAGTAAATGCCTATATGTCTGTCTGCATGTGAGATTTCCAAAGGGTCCACCTGACTTCTATAAAAAGTTCATGAACTGGTGAAGGTAGGAATTAGTGCATCTGGGACCTGCCTGGGGTTGGTAGCTGTATGCCAGCTTCTTTGAAAATAAACTGAAAAAATATGACAGTTCTACATCTTCCTCCCCCGTGTCTGTTTGATATAACCTGGTCTTAGTATTACTGCAGATCTGCCCGAAACTTTTAAAATTTGGTTCTGGTGGATGGGGGGGAGGGTTCATATTAATGATTAGACAATTGTTTTGCTCAAGTTTTTAAAGGGGTGTTTCTCTCCTTTTTTTGGGTTGCACTCCAACTCCAGAAGGTAAGAACCACTGCTGATTGTTCTAAAGCTACTCCTCTCTATTAACGCAAGCTGCAAAAGCCTTAATTAAAAGAGCAACTGCTTGTTTCACACAGACTTAGAAACCAAGTAATGGTAGTATATCTGGTGTTAATGCTTCTGTTACCTTAATCTACCTTTCCTGCATGTCGTTTGCATTAGCGCTTCGGTGTGATGCAAACTTGAAATCTTAATGTTTGTAAAGTCTGTGGAAAATGTCAGGCTAATAGCATGTGAATGCTTAGTGTCTTACAAATTAACCCTGCTGTCTGCAAGCCTGAATTTGTGGGGAGTGGGATGCTTGATTTGCATGATGTATTTTTGTGCATCTTTTGTCTGGGGGACATTTGGCACTGCATATTGGGTGAAGCAAAACTTAACACGTAAAATAAGCTGCTTTTCTAAATCATGAATTTGTTTAACAAGCTTGAAGTTGGTACAGTGGTGTCTGCTTACAACATCTCTCTGCTCTGACACTTCCGTAGATCTGAAACTATTGTTTTTTAAAACCATCATATTTTAATATACTAATAAACAAAAAGCTATTTGTGTGAATGTCTGATTCAAATGGAAAGTGGGGAAGAAGGGGATGCTCTAAAGAACAAAATGGGGAAAAAACCTCACCCTTAAACACAGGTCAGTCTGTTTGGACATTTTTATCCAGCTACATCAACTTGCAGCGGCGAGGTGAAACGAAGACACTCGCTGTTGGATGCACTTTATATTAAGCTTCCATTTAGAGCGGAAGGCAATAATTAACTCTTCGCTGGTGTTGAGGTTGCTGAGTGCTATGGCACCTAGCTGGTGTGAAACCAGTGAATTCTGAGTCGTGTTTCTGTGCCCAGCAGTATCAGCAGGTGCTCCTCTGTCTGCAGGATCCCCTGGAGCTATAAGGTGGGGGTCCTGCAGCAGGAGATCTGCTGGGTCCGCCACGCTGAAGACCGTGCTGTTGTGCACACAGAGAAATACTGTAAAAACTGCTAACCAAATTAAAAATGGAGCTTTAATATAAAGTAACCTTTTGATAGATAAATACACCTTGCATGATGCTCTGAGGGTGAGGTTTGTAAGTTCAAATAAATCACGATTGAAAAATTTCAATCCAGTGTCCTGTCCGCATGTGACCGAACAAAAATGACCTGGTCACACTTTGTTTTCAAATCAGAATGAGTCAGCTCGGTCCCTGAGGTCTTGGGAGCCGGGCTGATGGGAAGGGATGCTGCAGTGGGATTGAAAATACGGGAAGAAACGCTCCACCTCCTTCCTCCCCTTCAACAGGCAGCTGCTCGGAGTAGAGAGTCCTCACCTTAACCTTGTGTACGTTTACCACTCTCAAACCCCTTTTTTCCTGCTCAGTCTGAAGAAGCTTTGAATTCAATGTGGAGTTTAAAATGCCATGATTTAAGGATGGCTTAAACTTGGCATTCTCAGAAGGAAGTTTTGGTATGTACGCGTCTGTCTGAAACATCAAGTAGCTTAGAGAAATACTCGGAGGCGTGAGAGCGCAGAACACGTATTTCTTCTTGTGCCACTGACTGGCCTTACAACTACCTCTTAACTACAAAAAATATTATTATACTGTTTTAGCCCTTTCAGCAATCCAATAAAATAAGTAAAGAATGTGCCCCTTCTGCAGGCAGAGGGACTGTCACTTGCTGTTGATCACTGAGATCAATTTTCTGACTTATTTATGAAACAGAAGTGCAGATAGGAAAAATGTTAATTTTCAAAATAGAATAGATATTTAGAAGCTACCAAAACCCCTTGTTTAGTCAACAGTGTAAAAAATATAGTTTACGTAGCAGTCACAGGTTTGTAAGTATAAACAGGCTTATAAATGCCAGTAAATCTGTTAAATTAGTTGTTTTAAACTGGGAAGTCAGTGTTAGAAGGGAATAATTACTAAACCACCATTTTCAGTGGAAGGCAGCAGTGCTGAGCGCAGCGGTAGTAGCAGAACGGTTGGGAACTGAATTTGTAACTGAAATAGCCACTTCACAGGCACTCGATACTTGCCCCGACGCAGCATGCTTGAAATGGTTCAGGCAGAGGCTCATAAAGTACCACGCTTTTGGCTGACAAAATAAGTATATTTAAGACCCTGCTGTCGAAGGTGCTGTATAGGTAAAAGGTCGGTGCCTGCTCTGATAATATCAGAGTTTAGGAATATGTATTTGCTCGAGCTGTTCACTGGGTGGTCGCCTGGTAAGTATTGATGGGTATTTGCTTGTATCGGACCTCTCTCTTAAACAGCATCTGTAAATGAAAATATTCTCAATGCTGTGGTTTAAAACCTGTGCCAGCACTTAAACTGCCTCTTTTGCTTTTGATAAAGGGTGGATATGTTACTCCCTAGTTTTTCTCAAGCTGAAGCACACTGAGTGAGGATAGTGCAGAAGTTATGGGAAAGTAAAATGGCTTAAAACTTTGGACAGTGAACAAATTGGCATTTACAAGTTTTCATGAAGAAGATCCTAGGTCTTGGCACAAGAGCTTGGATTATGACCCTTGCGCTGGCACCATGAGTCTTATTTATGCTGAGTTTGCTGCCCGTATTTTGGCAGATTTACAGAAAGGCCATGCTATTTTTAGCTTTTCAAGAAGTAAAAACTAGGAAGCTTCAGTATGTACTTGTAACACTATGGAAACCGAATTAATCCTGGTAAATGTCGTAGTTACCTTTGCATCTTCTAAACTGTTGCAAATGTATTTTTTTTTTACTTTAATGCAAGCTCATTTCAATGAACAAAGCCTATAGTTGACTCTTTGCGTCGGCTGAACTTATCAGCCTAAGCAACTCTGTTCTGATCTGAACCATCTCAAGAAGTATTGCTC
Source organism: Aptenodytes patagonicus (assembly GCF_965638725.1). Classification (NCBI taxonomy): domain Eukaryota; kingdom Metazoa; phylum Chordata; class Aves; order Sphenisciformes; family Spheniscidae; genus Aptenodytes; species Aptenodytes patagonicus. Next base: position 933,009 of record NC_134951.1, on the reverse strand, counting down.
AGCTGAGATGTGAGTCAGTATGAGCAAAGGGGCGTTTATCTTGATTTTCCCAAGGGCGCTGTTTATTTGTCAGTGGGCTGGCACTCAGCGCTGGGTAATTGATAAAGGTGAGCGCCCCATTTATTGTCACAATAGTTAAAATACATTTGCTTTTTTGCTGTAGCTGTCAGCTAACATGCTATTCCCAAATGGAATAAAAAGTTTAGATAATACATTGCTGTGAATGCATAAATGAAAATACAACTAAAAATCCTTTCCACAGACAGAAGCACAAACGCAGCTTGTATATGCATGCACTTAAAATGTAAAATTCTGAAAAATATTTGCGTAGAAAAAGCAGCAGCGTGCTGCTACCATTAGAGGCTGAATACCTTAGCCCCGGATTGTTCCCCCCAGTTGTATTTGGAGCGGTATTCTTGCCATCATGATGAACTGTGGTAGGAATGCTTCTGCGGAAGTTTTTGTCAAAAATGACTGTTAGAAGCGTTACATGAGACAGCAGTAACTTTCTGGAGGTGGAGGATGTCCGGGTCAATTATTTTCTGTATCAGGAATTTATCCTGTTTTCGTCAGGAAAATGCTTTTGTTGTCAGGAAAGTGGCCTGATGAAACAGAAGTACATTACTGACATAAACTACTGAAATATCTGAATATATCTGAAAAGGGCTTGCATTACTTGACAGTTGGATAAAGTTACGGTATCTTGATTGTGCATGTAATCTGTTTTCAGTGCACAAATGAGATTCAGGATGAAAACAGTCCAGGCAGATCGAGCTTGTGCAGGGGGAGTGCCTCTACTGTTGGCACAAGCCGAGTTACAAGGGAGGCAGGGTCTGGAAAACTTAAATTTTGCTCTTCCCTTCATTGAAGCACGGAATAAAGCAGGAGCTGAAAGCAGCTACCCCAGCTCACCAGCGGCAGGAGCAGCACGTGCACGAACCAGCTCAAACTGAAGCTTTTCCCTAGGCAGAGACCGAGCAGTGAACCCCCTACCAGCTCTTCACTAAACCTGCCAGCTCAGTAATTCTTACCCTACCTCCCAGTTACGCATAAGCCTAATGGGGGAAAATACGTTTTTCGCACTATTTGTTAGTATGTGTGATGTAAAAATATTTATCTGGGTTGAAAAACTTGCTGGAATGAGCACTGGAACTCTGCTTAATCAGCTGTAAAAATACAGGGTGTGACGTCATGTTTTAATTTTAATAAAACATCTCTAACTCTTCGTATAGTAGCTAGTTCCTGAGGGAAACCCTAGCAGTTCAGTAAAATCCTGTGTGCCCTGTCTAGATGAAGCATCTTAGTTCAAGTGCATTGGTTTATGTAAAAAAAACTTCTGGCTGGGTGCCATAAAACTTGAGTTTGGAGTTGTACCCGCTGCTTTGTTAAACAGGGTGCATCACATCCCAGATAAGAACATCGCAAACCAAGTTAGTAGAAGAAAATGCAATTTTGATTCGAAAGCCTTCCCTTGTTTCCAAAACCAAACAAAACCCCCAAAACCCACAGCCTATCTGTAGTATCGAAGGAGGCCCTAGAGGTTTTGTAGGGTGCTGTGCTGCTCACATTCAAATTCAACCTCTGTTCCTAAACTGCTAGGGTAGGAAATAGCTCTGCTTTTAATAGTCATTTGCACCAAATTGCCAGCATCTGGACAAATATTTTGACCTTGCATTTAACTATGAGAGTGAGATCCCTTTGCTGCCTATCACCTCTCTGTAGCAGTCGTTGTTAATATTGGGTGAAAACAGGGTAGCCTGTGAGGACAGGGGAATACGGAAATTTTACAGAGTGGGAAAAGTAATAATTGGTCTTAGCTCATTTTGGAAGATTCTTAATCAAATAATGAAATGAAAACAGCCCTACACGGAGAAGGGGGCAGGAGGGGCAAAGCAGTCTCTGAACTCTGTGAGCATTAGCTGTAGGAAGGTGATGGAGGGGAGCTGGTAGAAGGGGTAATGTTTGTTCAGGTTTCTTTGGGAGAATTTGATGTTAATGAGTGTGGATATACCCTTCTTCTTTCTCCTTCCACCGTGACTGTGCCCATGCTGTCTGTCCATACTGCAGTAAGCTGGTGAGCCAGTTTGCTGTAGAGAACGGGTAGAACAGGAGCCTGCAATGAGACTCTCCTCAAAAGCAGTAATGTAATTCCTGCCCCTGTAAACTGAGAAGGTTTGTGCATCTGCACCTCAAACCCCTCATCTTCAAGCCAAGAACCACAACTTGAGCTTATTTAGAGCCCAGGGTGATTGATGACCGTGATCACAAAGCTGGAGAATGTTTCAGTTCAGAAGCTTTACAAAGCGAGTTAGGGGCTTGATGCCTAACAGATTCGATACAGCCTCCCAAAAGGGGACATGAAGGAGCGTAGCAGTTACGAACTAGTCATGTCATAGTCTTGCTGAGCTCCACTTTTCTGAAGGATGAATCCTGTTCTGAGACCTCCAAAAGGACTGGTCCGTTAGCGGTCACGTTAATGGAAGCTGATGGTCAGCAGTATCAGAGACCGACTGTGGCTCTGCCTGCAGAGCAGTACGGATTTGGGCGGGATGGAAGGGACTGAAGTGAAATAGTAGGTAATGATGAATCTGGAGCGGGCAGGAACTTGTCTTTCACTTCATCTGCTTCTTGAACTACTGGTTTTGAGGTGGAATGACAGGAACTGTCAGATGCGGCTGATGATCCCATGTGTGTTCCTGGCAAACGGAGAGGCCTTCGTTTAAAAAAAAAAAAAAAAAGGCAGCAATAAAATAAATGGCATAATAACATCTGGTTCCTAAGGCTATTTTTAGGCAGCTATTGCATTTAAAATAACAAAAGGTAGGCTGGGTGCAAAACGCAGGTAGTTGGAAAAAGTATTAAGTGAATATTGGGGGATTCTGAGCAAAGCGGCAGCAAAGAACAAGCAAGGGATGAAATCTTTCCATTCAGAGGAGAACAAGTTTCATCTCCAAAAATAAACGTAACCACAGTCTCACTGCACGTTTACTTGTTAGCAAACTATCAGAGCTGTGGGTCAGGGGTTGTAGTAATGCAGCAACACCTTTCATCAAAGAAAAATGCCCAAAGTGCTTTCCCTTGGGATGCAGGTTTAGTACAGCCCTGCTGGTTAGGGCTTCATCCGAATTCTGGGGTGAGCCTCTTGGCTTGTTTTGAAATATCTTTTTGGGTATGGGGTTTTTTTTTTCCCCCCAGTTTGGAGGTTTGTCTGTCAAATCAAGGTCCAGATCAGTGAAGTTGGA